>NC_091336.1:9272907-9350407 GCF_038502225.1 Cherax quadricarinatus
CTGGGTACAGTGGTGATGGTGGGGTGCACCTGGGTACAGTGGTGATGGTGATGGTGGGGTGCACCTGGGTACAGTGGTGATGGTGGGGTGCACCTGGGTACAGTGGTGATGGTGGGGTGCACCTGGGTACAGTGGTGATGGTGGGGTGCACCTGGGTACAATGGTGATGGTGGGGTGCACCTTGGTACAGTGGTGATGGTGGGGTGCACCTGGGGACTGTGGTGATGGTGGGGTGCAAGTGGGTACAGTGGTGATGGTGGGGTGCACCTGGGTACAGTGGTGATGGTGGGGTGCACCTGGGTACATTGGTGATGGTGGGGTGCACCTGGGTACAGTGGTGATGGTGGGGTGCACCTGGGTACAGTGGTGATGGTGGGGTGCACCTGGGTACAGTGGTGATGGTGGGGTGCACCTGGGTACAGTGGTGATGGTGGGGTGCACCTGGGTACAGTGGTGATGGTGGGGTGCACCTGGGTACAGTGGTGATGGTGGGGTGCACCTGGGTACAGTGGTGATGGTGGGGTGCACCTGGGTACAGTGGTGATGGTGGGGTGCACCTGGGTACAGTGGCACCTGGGTACAGTGTGAGGGTGGGGTGCACCTGGGTACAGTGGTGATGGTGGGGTGCACCTGGGTACAGTGGTGATGGTGGGGTGCACCTGGGTACAGTGGTGATGGTGGGGTGCACCTGGGTACAGTGGTGATGGTGGGGTGTACCTGGGTACAGTGGTGATGGTGGGGTGCACCTGGGTACAATGGTGATGGTGGGGTGCACCTGGGTACAGTGGTGATGGTGGGGTACACCTGGGTATAATGTTGATGGTGGGGTGCACCTGGGGACTGTGGTGATGGTGGGGTGCACCTGGGTGCTGTGGTGATGGTGGGGTGCAAGTGGGTACAGTGGTGATGGTGGGGTGCAAGTGGGTACAGTGGTGATGGTGGGGTGCACCTGGGTACAGTGGTGATGGTGGGGTGCACCTGGGTACAGTGGTGATGGTGGGGTGCACCTGGGTACAGTGGTGATGGTGGGGTGCACCTGGGTACAGTGGTGAGGGTGGGGTGCACCTGGGTACAGTGGTGAGGGTGGGGTGCACCTGGGTACAGTGGTGAGGGTGGGGTGCACCTTGGTACAGTGGTGAGGGTGGGGTGCACCTGGGTACAGTGGTGAGGGTGGGGTGCACCTGGGTACAGTGGTGAGGGTGGGGTGCACCTGGGTACAGTGGTGAGGGTGGGGTGCACCTGGGTACAGTGGTGAGGGTGGGGTGCACCTGGGTACAGTGGTGAGGGTGGGGTGCACCTGGGTACAGTGGTGAGGGTGGGGTGCACCTGGGTACAGTGGTGAGGGTGGTGCACCTGGGTACAGTGGTGAGGGTGGGGTGCACCTGGGTACAGTGGTGAGGGTGGGGTGCACCTGGGTACAGTGGTGAGGGTGGGGTGCACCTGGGTACAGTGGTGAGGGTGGGGTGCACCTGGGTACAGTGGTGAGGGTGGGGTGCACCTGGGTACGTCGTAAGCAACGAAACAAAAGAGCTATTTTTTATTTAATTATTAGAAACAGCCTAGTTTAAAGTTATGTATACTTAACATTTAGTAAATGTAAGTAAATAAGCGGAAAGATTACGTCTGGCAGCGGGAGGGTGAATTTGAAGTAAATAATACGTTCGTGGAAGTAGTCTTCGTTGGTTGAAGGAAAAACCCGAAGAATTATACACATGTGCAACATCTGAGTATCTTTATTGTAGACGTTTCGTCATCAACTGGCTTTATCAATACAAATTCAAGGACATAACTGGAGGACTGTAGAACTATATACAAGAGATGAGGTAATCAGTCCCTCAGCCTTGGTGTTGATGTAGAGACCTCTGACTCTTCACGACTACGGTGCTCTACACAAACTCCGCTGGGGCACTGATCTTAGAAATCAAGTGACTAGGTAAGTACACAACAGGTACAGTGCCAGATGTGGTGGCCCTCCTCAAATTGGTCCTGTTGTCAGGTGTGGGAATGGAGATGTTTTCCAAGATGCTGGACGACACTTCAAGATGGTACCACCAGCCTAGTAGATCAAGGGACGAAGGAAACGTGATGGTATGAGAACAGTGCCCGACAAAAACTTTCTGTCATCATGTATACTTTTGATGAGTTCCGAGAGTCTACTCACGGAGCCCGGCCATGGGCCAGACTCGTCTGTTAACGCCAACTTGTTTGCAGAAGAGCACAGACATTTAGCAATCCAAGTGAGGGGTCTCGGACCCTTACATCCTGTAGGCGGTGTTCGCAGTCCCCACAACCTGCAGGTGTGGGTCGCAGTCCCCACAACCTGCAGGTGTGGGTCGCAGTCCCCACAACCTGCAGGTGTGGGTCGCAGTCCCTACAACCTGCAGGTGTGGATCGGTCCCCACAACCTGCAGGTGTGGGTCGCAGTACCCACAACCTGCAGGTGTGGGTCGCAGCCCCCACAACCTGCAGGTGGAAGGGCGCGGACCCTAACCTTATTGCAGGTAGAGCCATGAACCTCCACATCTCTCCCCTCTTGCGGATGGGGGATGGCGAATCCCTGACCCCCTCTTCCCTTGAGGTGGGGAAGGGGAAGCGAGGATTATCCTAGCTCAGGTTCCTGGTGTGTGTGGATGCCCCTTCCTGCCGTTGTCACCACCTGCTGGTAATGTTGTGACAGCCAGAGTTACTTAAACAATAACAACAAATTCATTCCTTGTTCTTGGCCACGTCTCATTTATTCATTGTTCTTGGCCACATCTCAATATAATCTTAATTTCCAAAAAGAAAGAAAAACAAGAGGAAAGTAAGCCAATGAATCAAGGATAGTAATCTCTCTTATAAAAATCCTCTATATACCTTTAATGAGCTCCGAGTCATTCTACTCTGGGAGCCCGGCCATGGGCCAGGCTCGTTTATATAGTACGATTTGTTTTGGTAAATGTAATTAAAAGAATACATTCCAAATTGCATATCACACGAAAAGGTCTTAATACATGTTTTTTTCAATTTAGTATGTTTTTTCAACTGCATTTGGAAAAAATCACACAATACAGAAGAGATTTAAAGAGAATCTATGCTTAGAGAGAGAGAGAGAGAGAGAGAGAGAGAGAGAGAGAGTGTGTTAACCTATTTGTGGTTGCAGGGGTCGAGTCATAGCTCCTGGTCGCTACTAGATCCACTGTCTCCCTGCTCCATCAGCTTTATCGTGTGTGTGTGGGGTCCCCAGGGGTCAGTTCTAGGACCACTGTTATTCCCCACATGATCACATGAACGACCCACCGGAATATAAACCACTGCGTGTCTTAGGGCACACTAGGATCAGATATTTACCAAGAATGCAACAGGAACAAGCAGTCAGTGTTATAACTCACACACCGACATGACCCGCTCAGCTAGAAGGAAACCTTTCTTCAGTGCAAGATTTGTAAATAAGTGGAATGAACTGAGCAATGACACTGTAAAAGGGGGATCTGTTACGTCTGTCGGTCGAAAGTTAAGAGGCGGGACCAAGAGCTAGAACTTACTTCTCATCTCTCCCTTCGTAAGCTCAAATACATAGTTACATACATAGGCTAGCGTCCCATATGAAGTGCACAACAGTTTCCCTCTTACACACACACACACACACACACACACGTACGTCCATGTGAGCGTCTCTGTCCCATCAGCACGCACATGTGCAAGTGTACAACTTCCCCTCTACCCCTGGCAAACACTCACTCTATTCGCTACCTACATCACTAACTGCGAGGTAGAAATGTTGACATAGCACTTGGCAGTGTATTCACCTTGTTGTTGATTGTGTACGAGCCAGGATCTGTAGCCCGGATATATACATGTGATATACCTGTGACCGGTTTCTAGAATTTTTATACTCTCAGCCCGGCCAGGCTTTACTTTTGATAGCCTGTTCAACCAGGCTGTTGCTGTAGACTGCTCGATGGCCCATATTTCCATCAGGGCAATATTTGTGATATCTGTTGGCAGCAGATGTTGACACAGTGTGCTACTGTGACCATGGCGGAGCTACTCTTCATCACTCACTACATTTTATAGTTGTTTTTTTTTCACTTTTACACTTCCTTTTATGGATAGTTGCGGTGGTGAAATTGGTCTGGTGTAGCTCTGGTGGTGACCTTGATGTGGTACAGTTGTAGTGACCTTGATGTATGATTGCAATGACCCTAATGCTGTATGACTGAAGTGACCTTGATGCTGTATGACTGTAGTGGCGTTGACTTTGTACAGTTGCAGTGGTGTAATTATAAGTCACTACGAAACCAAAAAAGGACTCATAGGTACACCATTAAAAATATTCTCTACAACCAACTGCATGACACACGCTACACAAAAGCAGGAACACCCGTAGACAGGTGGTTATGAATGACGTACACGTACGTACGTAAGTGTACTCACCTAACTGTTGTTGCAAGGGTCGAGTCATAGCTCCTGACCCCGCCTCTTCAGTGATCGCTACTAGGTCCTCTCTCTCCCGGCTTCATCAGTATGTGTGCCATGAGGACACAAGGGAAAACTCAATAACTGTGAGGGGGGGAGGGGAAGGCAAAATTTCAAGGCCCTCCCGTCATACACAAGGGTGATTACAACACAGCCCTGGCTGTCTTCAAGAGGAAACTTCATCAGTTCCTGATCAGCTGGGGCTGTGTGCCTACGTTGGACTACATGCGACTAGCACCAACACTTTGGCTGAACAGGACATCAACAAGAAGGCTTTGTCTGGGAGAGAGTTGCGGGGGCAGTCATCTACGGAACAGACTGCAGGTAACCTCCAGGTGAGCCATCAACAGGTACACACCCGCCTTTATCCCTCGGCTGCCCAGACACCGACTTAAGAAACTAGTCCAGTTCCTTCTTGAAGACAGACAGACGGGGGTCTGTTGGTAATCCTACCTGAAGAGTGTGTTGAGAAGTCAGCGTCCCTTCATACTTATTGAGTTTTCCTTCAGTGTACTCGCTGCACTCCTGCTTTTCGTTGATGGCATTTTATACCGCTTGCTAAGCCTTTCGTTTTCGGTGTGCAGGTCCTACGGAGAGGTCAAGTTAGGTTTGCTACGTTTAAAACTTATCAGCTGAAAGTCCTCTGAATATAAAACGAGGCAGGCTTTATTTTACCTCTCGTATATACAGTGAGGTACCTCTCGTATATACAGTGAGGTACCTCTCGTATATACAGTGAGGTACCTCTCGTATATACAGTGAGGTACCTCTCGTATATACAGTGAGGTACCTCTCGTATATACAGTGAGGTACCTCTCGTATATACAGTGAGGTACCTCTCGTATATACAGTGAGGCACCTCTCGTATATACAGTGAGGCACCTCACGTATATACAGTGAGGCACCTCACGTATATACAGTGAGGTACCTCTCGTATACAGTGAGGTACCTCTTGTATATACAGTGAGGTACCTCTCGTATATACAGTGAGGTACCTCTCGTATATACAGTGAGGTACCTCTCGTATATACAGTGAGGTACCTCTCGTATATACAGTGAGGTACCTCTCGTATATACAGTGAGGTACCTCTCGTATATAGTGAGGTACCTCTCGTATATACAGTGTGGTACCTCGTATATACACAGAGAACTTTCATATATACACTGAGAGAACTCTCGCATATACACCGAGAGAACTCTGAGTCATATACACAATAGAAGATTGTTGTATACAGGTTGTGAGTGAGAGATGGAGAGGGTAGTATGAGGCAGAGAGCGCACCGTGTATGTGAAGGGCAACCCTTGCACAGGATCCCCCAGTTTGTACTCCTCAAGAAGTCAAGGTTCGCTAGATATAAACTCTGGTTGACACCGAAAGGTCGGTTAACATGCACTAGGTGTAGCAATCCTTCGCATTGAGACAGTTTACATATACAGCTCATAACTCTAGCTAACACCGAAAGCGCCTTACACTTACATAAACAAGCAATCCATCTACCCAGAACTACACGTAGAAAATGATACAGCACGAGTGGGTATTTTAAGAGATTACATGTGCCCCTATTTAGCAACCAAGCTGAGTCAGGAGCAAGAATTTACATGTTGGTGTCATTACAAACTGAACTGTTTGGTATAATAATGTCACTTAGAGCATCTGCAAGTTACAGATCAGACACCAAGGAGTCCCAGTCATATAGAGTTATCACACTACAGATCACAGACACCAGGGAGTCCCAGTCATATAGAGTTATCACACTACAGATCACAGACACCAAGGAGTCCCAGTCATATAGAGTTATCACACTACAGATCACAGACACCAAGGAGTCCCAGTCATATAGAGTTATCACACTACAGATCACAGACACCAGGGAGTCCCAGTCATATAGAGTTATCACACTACAGATCACAGACACCAAGGAGTCCCAGTCATATAGAGTTATCACACTACAGATCACAGACACCAGGGAGTCCCAGTCATATAGAGTTATCACACTACAGATCACAGACACCAGGGAGTCCCAGTCATATAGAGTTATCACACTACAGATCACAGACACCAGGGAGTCCTACACTAGTTCCCAGCCATGCAAAGTTATCTTACAACAGTGAGCTTGACTCTTTGATCACTGCTGTTTCTGTCATCACTGGAAAAGCTTATCTTGCATGATGACTGTGTCATGCAAAGAGTACGTAACCTTTATTCTTCGCATGTACACACCCTCATTTACAGGCTATCTCCCCCAACCAGCGAACCAGGGGCTAAGGGTTGACGATGGGGCCCCGTCGTTCAATCAGTACCCAGGTTCCAGCCAATGAGAAGATGGTTTTGGCAATCGCATAGGTGATGTGGGTACCACTCACCTGTCTTCCCTTGTCATTCCCATTCTAGAGCTGGTTGAAGCACGGTCTGCTCTCTAGTGGCTTCTATTCTGCCTTGCTTACCGTGGAGTGCACTAATACCTATTGTTGTACATAGTGTACATACTTCTGTTCTAATTTGGTGAAGGATAATTTAAGTCAAAAGTTTTTCTGCTGTGTTTATTTTGCTCCCTTTACACCCAGGATAACAGGCCTTTGGGACTCCTGGGTTGTAATAATGACTAACAAAAGGCTCATTGAAAACGCCAGATGAAATAATTAAAGGGAGAGAAAAATTAAGTAAACATCTTACTGCTTTCATCACTGCGAATCATTTCTCAACGATAAAGCTAATAAATCAGCCTCCCAAAAAGAGTGCCTTGAAAAATGAAGTAAAATATAACAGTGTTAAGTATTAGAAACACCATCAGAGAGAAATAATACTGACTTTAAGGAGTAGATTCACAAGCACTATGATAACCTGGAGGAAGATGAGAACACTACGTAGCAACCTACCTCGCAAGTACACTACGTAGCAACCTACCTCGCAAGTACACTACGTAGCAACCTACCTTGCAAGTACACTACGTAGCAACCTACCTTGCAAGTACACTACGGAGCAACCTACCTTGCAAGTACACTACGTAGCAACCTACCTTGCAAGTACACTACGGAGCAACCTACCTTGCAAGTACACTACGGAGCAACCTACCTCGCAAGTACACTACGGAGCAACCTACCTTGCAAGTACACTACGGAGCAACTTACCTCGCAAGTACACTACGGAGCAACCTGCCTTGCAAGTACACTACGTAGCAACCTACCTTGCAAGTACACTACGGAGCAACCTACCTTGCAAGTACACTACGTAGCAACGTACCTTGCAAGTACACTACGTAGCAACGTACCTTGCAAGTACACTACGGAGCAACCTACCTCGCAAGTACACTACGGAGCAACGTACCTCGCAAGTACACTACGGAGCAACCTGCCTTGCAAGTACACTACGTAGCAACGTACCTTGCAAGTACACTACGGAGCAACCTACCTTGCAAGTACACTACGGAGCAACCTACCTTGCAAGTACACTACGTAGCAACCTACCTTGCAAGTACACTACGGAGCAACCTACCTTGCAAGTACACTACGGAGCAACCTACCTTGCAAGTACACTACGGAGCAAATTACCTTGCAAGTACACTACGGAGCAACCTACCTTGCAAGTACACTCCGGAGCAACCTACTTAGCAAGTACACTACGGAGCAACCTACCTTGCAAGCACACAACGGAGCAACCTACCTTGCAAGTACACTAAGGAGCAACCTAGCTTGCAAGTACACTAAGGAGCAACCTAGCTTGCAAGTACACTAAGGAGCAACCTACCTTGCAAATACACTACGGAGCAACCTACCTTGCAAGCACACTACGGAGCAACCTACCTTGCAAGCACACTACGGAGCAACCTACCTTGCAAGTACACTACGGAGCAACCTACCTTGCAAGTACACTACGGAGCAACCTGTCTTGCAAGTACATTACGGAGCAACCTGCCTTGCAAGTACACTACGGAGCAACCTACCTTGCAAGTACACTACGGAACAACCTGCCTTGCAAGCACACTACGGAGCAACCTACCTTGCAAGTACACTACGGAGAAACCTACCTTGCAAGTACACTACGGAGCAACCTACCTTGCAAGTACACTACGGAGCAACCTACCTTGCAAGTACACTACGGAGCAACCTGCCTTGCAAGTACACTACGATGCAACCTGCCTTGCAAGTACACCACGGTGCAACCTGCCTTGCAAGTACACTGCGGAGAAACCTGCCTTGCAAGTACACTGAGGAGCAACCTGCCTTGCAAGTACACTGAGGAGCAACCTGCCTTGCAAGCACACCGCGGAGCAACCTGCCTTGCAAGCACACTGTGGAGCAACCTGCCTTGCAAGCACACTGCAGAACAACCTGCCTTGCAAGCACACTGCAGAACCTGCCATGCAAGCACACTGCACAACAACCTGCCTTGCAAGTACACCACGGTGCAACCTGCCTTGCAAGCACACCGCGGAGCAACCTGCCTTGCAAGCACACTGTGGAGCAACCTGCCTTGCAAGCACACTGCAGAACAACCTGCCTTGCAAGTACACCACGGTGCAACCTGCCTTGCAAGTACACTGCGGAGAAACCTGCCTTGCAAGTACACTGAGGAGCAACCTGCCTTGCAAGCACACCACGGAGCAACCTGCCTTGCAAGCACACCGCGGAGCAACCTGCCTTGCAAGCACACCGCGGAGCAACCTGCCTTGCAAGCACACTGTGGAGCAACCTGCCTTGCAAGCACACTGCAGAACCTGCCTTGCAAGCACACTGCACAACAACCTGCCTTGCAAGTACACCACGGTGCAACCTGCCTTGCAAGTACACTGCGGAGAAACCTGCCTTGCAAGTACACTGAGGAGCAACCTGCCTTGCAAGCACACCGCGGAGCAACCTGCCTTGCAAGCACACTGTGGAGCAACCTGCCTTGCAAGCACACTGCAGAACCTGCCTTGCAAGCACACTGCAGAACCTACCTTGCAAGCACACTGCACAACAACCTGCCTTGCAAGCACACTGCACAACCTGCCTTGCAAGCACACTGCAGAACAACCTGCCTTGCAAGCACGCTGTGGAACAACCTGCCTTG
Source organism: Cherax quadricarinatus (assembly GCF_038502225.1). Classification (NCBI taxonomy): domain Eukaryota; kingdom Metazoa; phylum Arthropoda; class Malacostraca; order Decapoda; family Parastacidae; genus Cherax; species Cherax quadricarinatus. The sequence continues at coordinate 9,282,416 of NC_091336.1, forward strand.
CAAGCACACTGTGGAACAACCTGCCTCGCAAGCACACTGTGGAACAACCTGCCTTGCAAGCACACTGTGGAACAACCTGCCTTGTAAGCACACTGCAGAACAACCTGCCTTGCAAGCACACTGCGGAGAAACCTGCCTTGCAAGTACACTGAGGAGCAACCTACCTTGCAAGCACACTGTGGAACAACCTGCCTTGCAAGCACACTGCAGAACCTGCCTTGCAAGCACACTGCAGAACCTGCCTTGCAAGCACACTGCAGAACCTGCCTTGCAAGCAAACTGTGGAACAACCTGCCTTGCAAGCACACTGCAGAACAACCTGCCTTGCAAGCACACTGCAGAACCTGCCTTGCAAGCACACTGGAACCTGCCTTGCAAGCACACTGCGGAACCTGCCTTGCAAGCATACTGTGGAACCTGCCTTGCAAGCACACTGCAGAACCTGCCTTGCAAGCACACTGCAGAACAACCTGCCTTGCAAGCACACTGTGGAACCTGCCTTGCAAGCACACTGCAGAACCTGCCTTGCAAGCACACTGCGGAACCTGCCTTGCAAGCACACTGCGGAACCTGCCTTGCAAGCACACTGCAGAACCTGCCTTGCAAGCACACTGTGGAACCTGCCTTGCAAGCACACTGCAGAACAACCTGCCTTGCAAGCACACTGCAGAACTTGCCTTGCAAGCACACTGCAGAACCTGCCTTGCAAGCACACTGCAGAACAACCTGCCTTGCAAGCACACTGCAGAACCTGCCTTGCAAGCACACTGCAGAACCTGCCTTGCAAGCACACTGCAGAACCTGCCTTGCAAGCACACTGCAGAACCTGCCTTGCAAGCACACTGCAGAACAACCTGCCTTGCAAGCACACTGCAGAACCTGCCTTGCAAGCACACTGGAACAACCTGCCTTGCAAGCACACTGCGGAACAACCTGCCTTGCAAGCACACTGTGGAACAACCTGCCTTGCAAGCACACTGTGGAACAACCTGCCTAGCAAGCACTGCAGAACAACCTGCCTTGCAAGCACACTGTGGAACAACCTGCCTTGGAAGCACACTGCAGAACCTGTCTTGCAAGCACACTGAAAAACCTGTCTTGCAAGCACACTGCAGAACAACCTGTCTTGCAAGCACACTGCAGAACAACCTGTCTTGAGGCACACTGCAGAACTTGTCTTGCAAGCACACTGTGGAACAACCTGCCTAGCAAGCACTGCAGAACAACCTGCCTTGCAAGCACACTGCAGAACAACCTGCCTTGCAAGCACACTGCAGAACAACCTGTCTTGCAAGCACACTGCAGAACAACCTGCCTTGCAAGCACACTGCCGAACCTGCCTTGCAAGCACACTGCAGAACAACCTGCCTTGCAAGCACACTGCAGAACCTGCCTTGCAAGCACACTGCCGAACCTGCCTTGCAAGCACACTGCAGAACAACCTGCCTTGCAAGCACACTGCAGAACCTGCCTTGCAAGCACACTGCAGAACCTGCCTTGCAAGCACACTGCAGAACAACCTGCCTTGCAAGCACATTGCAGAACCTGCCTTGCAAGCACTGCAGAACCTGCCTTGCAAGCACACTGTGGAACAACCTGCCTTGGAAGCACACTGCAGAACAACCTGTCTTGCAAGCACACTGCAGAACAACCTGTCTTGCAAGCACACTGCAGAACCTGTCTTGCAAGCACACTGCAGAACCTGTCTTGCAAGCACACTGCAGAACAACCTGTCTTGCAAGCACACTGCAGAACAACCTGCCTTGCAAGCACACTGCAGAACCTGCCTTGCAAGCACACTGCAGAACCTGCCTTGCAAGCACACTGCAGAACAACCTGCCTTGCAAGCACACTGCAGAACAACCTGCCTTGCAAGCACACTGCAGAACAACCTGCCTTGCAAGCACACTGCAGAACAACCTGCCTTGCAAGCACACTGCAGAACCTGCCTTGCAAGCACACTGCAGAACCTGCCTTGCAAGCACACTGCAGAACCTGCCTTGCAAGCACACTGCAGAACAACCTGCCTTGCAAGCACACTGCAGAACAACCTGCCTTGCAAGCACACTGCAGAACAACCTGCCTTGCAAGCACACTGTGGAACAACCTGTCTTGCACGCACACAGATCTCACTAAAAATGAAGTAGAGAAAACTATTTGGATCCCAGACAGACAGCTGCAAAGGATATCGAAATAACTTAATAGTAAATGAACGAATTGCCTCTGGATACTGGCAATAAAAACAACAGTAGCAAATGGGATATATTTCAAAATATTCTGTGTACAAATTACTAACCACAGGTGAGAGGAATTCTCATTGCCATACCAAACTTTTGAGTGTAAAACTCGAAATTAAACAAACTTTGGATCAATAATACAGAGTTTAATAAGCTCAGTGATTGTAAAACATTAAGTCGTACAAGAATGTGCACAAGACTCACGAAATTGCAATAACACGACTGTAAATAAATCACGGAATGGGTCGGGGCCTGAATCCATGACAAGTGGTTAGCGCACCGGCTTGTGAGTTTTAAGACTCACCTGCCACGAGTTCAAACCCCCATCCATTCCCTGATTTATGTGCAGATGTTGTCCAATTTGGATTATTTTTTTTAGGATTCCACTACAAGAGGATAAATTACCACAGATGGAAAAATAGCACACGTGCCAATAGTTACAAAAAAAAAAAGAGAGAGAAGAGACATTTAATCTGAAGACCAATTGCCAATTTATCTGATAAGTCTTGTGCTATTGAAAAATTATTAAAAAATAATAGGAAAGTAGTTAACATACTTTTTGAGTAAAAACTCTGTAATTAATGAATAATTAGGTTTCCGCTCTGCAGATTTAGATACTTTATCAAATCTAAACAACTGTTATGACTGTCACGGAAATTGTTGAAGAAATGGATGGGAAGGTTGTGTTTACCTCAGACTTTAACACACCTTTTGATAGAGTTCCAAATGAAAGACTAATTTAGAAGCTGCAAAATACTGGAGGAATGAAAGGCAGATTATTGCAAGGGGTGAAAGTATTTCGAACAGCAAAATGACGAGGAATCTGACAAATGTGTGACACTTGGGTATCTTTATGTGAAGACGTATCGCCAGCCAGTATTTTTTTTTTTCAATTCAGAGATGATGCATAAATACAGTGGAAGATGAGGTAATCAGTCCCTCAGTTTGGAAGCTCGTGTTCAGTACCTCAGGTAATCAGTCCCTCGGTCTGGAAGTTGATGTTCAGTACCTCAGGTAATCAGTCCCTCGGTCTGGAAGTTGATGTTCAGTACCTCAGGTAATCAGTCCCTCGGTCTGGAAGTTGATGTTCAGTACCTCAGGTAATCAGTCCGTCATTTTGGAAACAGGTGTTCAGTACGCTAGGTATGTTTCCTGACGCTGGTTTTGTCATATAATGACCGAGGTCTTCCGCTGGCTTACCCCTCCACCCGTTCAAAAATTATGGTTATGATTATAACCATTTCATGATTCAATGGTGTTGCTGTGTCAGTATATGGTAAGTTAAGAGGAGGGGCCAGGAGCTGAGAATCGTCCCCAGCAACCACACACAGGTGAGTAAGTGGAAATATCAATGAGTTCAAACGAACTCATTAATTACAGAGTACACAGCCGCATAGTACCTCCGCACTACACACAATTATATATGGTTTAATATTCTTGCATATGATATCACATTCATATGATGACTGTGGTGCCAGAGAAACAACTATCACCAATATTAATATCCTCTCTCTCTCTCTCTCTCTCTCTCTCTCTCTAACACAGGGAGAGGGTGGACTTAGTACCGAACAGTGAAGGGGCGGGGCCAGGAGCTGTGAATCGACCCCTGCAACCACAAATCGGCGAGTACAAATGGTTGAGTACAGTCATAACCAGAGTTAAATCCTTTTAGCCCTTTCAACGGCATTTGCTGCAAGATAAATGTGGTAGAAGGAAGTTGAAGTAACTTGCTACGTCTAGTGTTGACTCCGGGGATCATCACCCCCACAACCCGACCTTAGACCAGACTTGTTAAAGTAGTAAAGAAGTGTTACAAGAATAAGAGCTACAAATATTGAGAAACATACGCGAAAGTAAAGGGAACTGCATACTCAATGTAAGAAGAGATTTTATGATTTACTTTCTTACATACTGGTGAGAAAGAGAAAAAAATGCAAGCAATCCTACCAGAGTGCAAAATGGTGAGCAGACGCTTGGATATATTTATTAGGAAACTTTTCTGTTAAAGTCGGACCGAAACGTCGTCATAAGCTTCTTTCCTATGTGTGGTTTATTTGTGTATTGTTCCAGTCATGGTGTTGTGCCTGGGACCTTGATCAATGATCAAGGTCCCAGGACAGGAACGTTTTCTAATAAATATGTCCTAGTGTTTGCTAATGTGTCTTTTAATACCAATCTGTTGGTATATATTACCAAGAGTCTTCCGTTTTCAAGATCACATAATGAGAGTCGTGCCTTCCTAGGCGGTTACTGTTTACCACCCTAACGTTCTTGAGAGTAACTACCGTAACTGCTGTACAAAACACACCGTACTCACGTTGCCAAGCTGACCACGCATTGCCCTCACCTGTCAAAGAGAACATCATGTTAATATCAGTACTGACTGTGAAATAATTATACCACTATCTGGAAAGAGTGTGTGTGTGTATATATATATATATATATATATATATATATATATATATATATATATATATATATATATATATATATATATATATATATATATATAATGTGCCAAATAGGCAGAACTTGCGATCTTGGCTTAAATAGCAACGCTCATCTTGCCATATAGGACAAGCGAAAATTTGTGTATGCAATAATGTCGCTAAAATCATTCTGAACCTAACGAAAAATATATATTTCATTGTGTTTGTTTAGTATTAAATTACTGTAAACAAATCTAAAATATATTTAGTTGGGTTGGGCTAAAATAAATTGCTCTTGTTATAACAAAGTTAGGTAAGTTTTCTAGGTTTCTTTTGGTGCAAAATTAAAAAATTTACATTAACAATAATGAAAAAATATATCTTTAAACGTATAAGAAAAAATTTCGGAAAAGACTTAATTTTAAATGAGTTCTTGCTAACTGACCAGTTTTACATATTCGGCACGACATATATATATATATATATATATATATATATATATATATATATATATATATATACACACACACAGTTTTAGCAAAGCGTCCCTCGTCATGAATCTGCTGCGATTTTCTTACTCATTTCTGAGATTTTGCAAGCTCCTGATGTGTTGAGTGCAACACGAAAGGCCTGGAGCTATTATTCAAATCCACCTGTGGTTGTTTTGCAATGAAATTACGAAACAAGTGGATAACGTGACATGCACGTTGTGTTGTCTTAAGGTGGGACAATGGGTCGTGGGGTCGAATCCTGGCTTGCCGCAGTTTGGCAAATGATTTATATATATATATATATATATATATATATATATATATATATATATATATATATAACAGGCAGGAAAAGACGACAATAGGGCTGGGAACAATGTTTCAGAGATGGGACACAGCAACAAGAGTACACAACTGGAAGTTAAAATTTTAGACGAGTCATACGAATGTTAGGAAGTATTTCTTTAGCCTTAAAGCTGTCAGGAAGTGGAACAATCTGGAGAGTTAAGTAGCGGAAACAGGATCCACACACAGCTTTAAAATGAGGTATGATAAGGCTCTTGGAGCAGGGGGAGAGTGATCCTAGTAGCGACTAGCGAAGAGGCAGGGCCAGGAGCTACGAATCGACCCCTGCAACCACAAATAGGTGAGTACACACACACACACACACACACACACACACACACACACACACACACACACACACACTAGAAACTATTACACACACACACACACACACACACACACACACACACACACACACACACACACACACACACACACACACACACACGAAAGGGACAATACATTCAGACACAAACAAAAGAACAAAAGCAACGACAAGACCTCTAGGAAACCGACAAAGGTAAACTAAAAAAAAAAGTTGTAGAAACAAATAACAAACAAAGACAAACAGAGAGAGAGACAAAAGTGCACCTGGGTGCGGTGTGGTCCTTGCTTCCTGTTTGTCAATGGTCGCGTAAATCCTTTCCTCTCAGCTTGCGACAGATGAGAGATTTTATTTATGCATTTTCCTGCTTTCTTTTCTTAAATGGCACAAATTACTCTGCACCGCGCTACTCAGACCAGAAGACTTCCTTTCTGAGAGGACGGGGAGGCAGGGCAGAGAAAAGGCAGGGGGAAGGAGATAAAGGCGAATGACGAGCGATGAGAGGAACAAGAGTGGAGTGAGGAGGGGAGAAAAGAGGAGAAAGACGATGAGGAAAAGGAGGGAGGGAGGGAAGAAAAGGAGAAAGGCGGGGAAGATGGTTCTTTGAAAAAGTCACAATACCGTGACTGGGATACACAAATAACTCGTGTATAGGAGAATGACTCCTATGACTACGTTTCGGTCCGACTTGGATCATTAACTAGTCACACACAAGCCCTTCCGTGTGACTTGTTAATGGTCCAAGTCGGACCGAAACGTCTTCACAATTTCATTCTCCCATATACAAGTTATTGTATGTATTAGCAAAGGCTTGCTTGTGGTACTAGCTCCGTATAGTGCAGTCATTAAGGCATATTGTCAGCTTTTTGACAGGACCTACACGATCAAGTTATAACTCAATCATCATATTCAGAGAAGCAAGCAGGCGTACTTGTAATGTTCAAAGCCTCGGCCTTAATAACACGTGCAGCGAATATGTGCGTGGTAACCTTTATTTATCTTACTAATCTACACACACTCTCTGAAGCAGCTGGGGAATGTGGAGTGATGGAGATCTTTTGTAAGACTCCAGACCCCCCCCCCCTACCCGCAGCCACCCTCCGGAAGGCAGGTAAACTCTTCCTTCTCGCCATGTAAACAAACATCATTGAAAGCGTCAAGGCCCCGAGGAATTGCGGAAGGTAATAAGGTGTGGAGGATGGGTGGGACGGAGGAGGGAGGGAGGGAGGGGAGATAGAGAGAGCTCTTCTTTAGACATGGTAGGAGTAACTAAGGGAAAGGATCAACAGAGGACATGGAAAAGGAGACGGAGGAAAAAAAAAGAGTATGGTCAGTTTTAATTGATTTCTACTTTGGAATGGTGAGACTCAGGTGAGCACGCAATGCGACTAATGAGACAGGAGCTACGGCCTAACTTATAAGTCTAGGGTCGTAATTCAGGGAGGAAAAAACTAATCGCTACCTTCCTCTTCCTCGGATCAACTCAATTCCCCAGGCCTGTCAGTACAAAAAAAAGAAAAGCTTCAATTTCATCCAGAATCAAAAACAATGATGGATATGTCGGCCAGCGAGCCGCCAACAGCAACAGCCTGGTTGACTAAGCCTATATACACTATTAATATTGCAACATCTTGCCGCACTTGCAACTATAAACATAGATTAGACTCGGGTATAATGCACCATTTCCTACCAGACCTAAAATGTTCCTGTGTTCACCAATGATAATTACGTTCATAACAATAAGCTCAGGTCGCTGCAGAAATTTGTCGTTGTGTTACACAGATGTTCAGAATATTATGTGTGTCCGAAATACCTGGGCATGATAGTGGCTTTCTTTGTTCCAGTCATATTATGATATGTAAACACACACTGTAACCTTAGCACACAAAGAAATATTTTAGTATTTTATGTAAATGAGCCAGTTAGCTTTCAAACTAGTCAGCTGGCTTTCAAACTAGTCAGCTGGCTTTCAAACTAGTCAGCTGGCTTTCAAACTAGTCAGCTGGCTTTCAAAAGAGCCAGCTAGTTTTTCAACAAGCCGTCTGGCTCTGAAACGCCCCAATGGGTTTTCAAACGTTCTAGGCAGCTTTAAAAAGAGTAAGCTGGTTTACAAACGTTCAAGCTGATTTTTTTAACAAGTCAGCTGACTTTCAAATCTGATCATGATATCCTATCATCTATTTTCTATTTCCCTCTATCAAGCTCTGAAGAAAAATTCTCTTTCCCTCATTAAGGAATTTAGGCTTATTAAGGCGGATCACGTCCTCAATTGACAAGATTTTTTAATCTTTTAGTTGATAAGTTAGTGTGGGTCGAGGTGTGGGGCAAGGAGCACAGGGGTTTGTGATGGGTTATGTGGTGTGGTGTAGAGTGTGGTGTAGAGTGTAGAGTGTGGTGTAGTGTGGTGTAGAGTGTGTAGAGTGTGGTGTAGTGTGGTGTAAAGTGTGTAGTGTGGTGTAGTGTGGTGTAAAGTGTGTAGTGTGGTGTAGAGTGTGGTGTAGAGTGTGGTGTAGTGTGGTGTAAAGTGTGTAGTGTGGTGTAGAGTGTAGTGGTGTAAAGTGTGGTGTAGTGATGTAAAGTGTGGTGTAGTGTGGTGTAGAACGTGATGTAGTGTGGTGTAGTGGTGTAAAGTGTGGTGTAGAGTGTGTAAAGTGTGGTGTAGTGTGGTGTAGAGTGTGGTGTAGTGTGGTGTGTAGTGTGTAAAGTGGTGTAGTGTAGAGTGTGGTGTAGAATATGGTGTATGTGGTGTAGTGTGTGGTGTGGTGTAGAGTGTGGTGTAGAGTGTGGTGTAGAGTATGGTGAGGGTGTGGTGAGGGTGTGGTGTAGGGTGTGGTGTAGAATGTGGTGAAGGGTGTGGTGTAGGGTGTGGTGTAGAATGTGGTGTAGAATGTGGTGAGGGTGTGGTGAGGGTGTGGTGTAGAATGTGGTGAAGGGTGTGGAATGGGCTCGTGGTACGATTGATTTATGTAAATGGTGTGGCGTCCCAACCGAGAGGTCATTGACATGAGTGTTGAGGCTTTGTGGTGCAACAATGAGAGGTGATGTGGTGTAGCAGAGGTGATGTGTAGTAAATGTTATGTGTAGATGTGATGTAGTGCAGATGTGATGTGTAGAGGGAACATGTACTATGGTACAAGAAAAACTGTACTTGAGAGGAGAGAGAGAGAGAGAGAGAGAGAGAGAGAGAGAGAGAGAGAGAGAGAGAGAGAGAGAGAGAGAGAGAGAGAGAGAGAGAGAGAGAGAGAGAGAGAGAGGAGAGAGAGAGAGAGGAGTGTTTGGTTGCAGCTAGGGTTCAAACAGTCTCGCTAGATCAGAATGCAATAAAGTCAGGCCTCTGGAGCCCCACTACTGCCCAACCCGGATACAAAGTGGGGATTCCGGAAACAAACTTGACTACCACAGACTCGCCACTACAGCCAAATACCTTTACCAACAACCAGCCACCGTTACCCACAACGAGCTCCCGTTACTAACACACACAACCAGCTATGGTTGCCAACAATCATTATTAACAACTTACCTTCAACCACAACCCTGGTCACAGGTCCCAAGTACTTTTCTACCAACCGACATCGAAGACCTTCAGTGTACTATTGACTTTGCTGTTTCTTAATGGTTCTTATTCCCCTAATGTTTCTTTTCCAGTTTAAAAGTACTAAGAGCTGGTGGCGGAGGCGATGATCCCAGCAAACATTAACAGATAGCATCATTACCTCAATCATAACTGGAATTGTAAGCTAACATTAATCACCATAACGTCCACCTACAACAGTTTATCTCTGCTCCTGCGAAATCATTTACCACCAGTATTACTGCTACTACCATCACATCGTAACTATCTCTACCACTACTATTAACCTCACCATCACAACTACCACACGCTGGTAGCTGCCTGTGCACTGCAGACGCCGCCCGCCTCCCTAAGAAGGATATTTCCAGTCCTGATGAAGGAAATAACTTCCACCCAGTAATATCATAGTTTGCTCGATCTTGCACGCACGCTTGGCTCTGGCTCTTTAGCTCTGGCTCTGGCTTTGGCTCTTTGGTTTTGGCTCTGCCTCTCTGAACTTCTTGGTTTAAGATTATTTCTCTGTGACTCATTTCTTTTTTAAGTTTTAGGCGCGGCTATCTGTGTCAGAATTTTATCTAGAGCCGGTTTCTTCCTCCGTGTGTTAGAGAAGTAGCTGTTTAGAGACTCAATGATGTATTCGTCTAGCCAGTACTATCAAGTCTCTAAGACTATGGCAATGCTAGTGCTGGCCACCTGTTATGGGCAGGGAGTGGGAAGTATATAGCTGTGATATACTTCTGTAACCGGATTCAAGAGTCTACTCCTGCAGCCAGGCCTGTGACAAGGCCCTTCCGATGGGTCCAAATTAATACGCTGAAACACTTCCTTATGAGAACAAGAGGAACGGTAGAAAGTGTAAAATTACTCACAATAAAAAGAGAACCTCTATAATATAATAAAAGAGTTTACTGAGTATAAAGGATTCAATGCTTTTCAACACCTCATATTCACAAATAACCCGCACATAGGACAAACTTATGACGATGTTTCTCTTCGACTTGGACCATTAAGTGGAGACCGTCGTGTTTTTTTTTTTAAGGTTTAGTCTGGGACCGGTCTGCAGGGGGCGCTGACCCCCGTAAACATTCTTCGTGTATCGCGGCATCAGTAGGATCACCGATCATTGATCCATACTGTTCTCACTGATCACCGAGTTAGTTACTTCTCTGATAGCTGAGGTTGAATTTACTAACCATCTCCTTATTTTGACTATGACCTAGGTTCTCCACACCTACATTTATGCTTAGTTACACTTCAAAAACAATCTGACGAGTTCCTTATTGTTGGTGAACAAATCTACTGTAATTTAATTTCTAGTAAGTTCTTGTTATCTGGCGGTTCAATGTGAACTTTTGGCATAGTCTTGGTTCTCCGATAAGAAGCTCCTTAGCAAATATACTTCCAGCTACAATCAAGTACAATCAAACCAGGGAACGGGTGGGGATTAAACCCATGGCAAGTGAGTCCTAAAACCCCAGGCCAGTGGATGAATCTTATTGTAGCCAGCTCGTTCAGTAGTTAAGGCACTTGCCTGGAGTTTTACCAACCACTTGCATGGGTTCAAACTCCACCCGTTCCGTGGTTTTTGTTTGCAATTGTGTTACGATTTCGTGAGTCAAGTACAATGCTGTTGACTCTGTCTTCACATTTTACATTACGTATACAATATTTGGATTCCATTTCTTTAAACATATCGTATCTATATCTGACCCCAACAGATCCCTAGCTGATCAGCCGGGTTATGGTGTCCCGGTGGCCTGGTGGCTAAAGCTCCCGCTTCACACACGGAGGGCCCGGGTTCGATTCCCGGCGGGTGGAAACATTTCGACACGTTTCCTTACACCTGTTGTCCTGTTCACCTAGCAGCAAATAGGTACCTGGGTGTTAGTCGACTGGTGTGGGTCGCATCCTGGGGGAAAAGATTAAGGACCCCAATGGAAATAAGTTAGACAGTCCTCGATGACGCACTGACTTTCTTGGGTTATCCTGGGTGGCTAACCCTCCGGGGTTAAAAATCCGAACGAAATCTTATCTTATCTTATCTTACGGTAGACTAGTGAAGCCAGTACCAACAGTCTGATTCACCAGGCAGTCAACCGGGAAGATTAGGCTGGGACCGGGCCGTGGGGAACAATGACCCCCAGAACTGTCTACAGGTAAACCAGCAAAGTCTATCACCTTTGTTTCAAAGAACACAATAAAGCAAATGTTACGACAGCCAGGAAAATGACGGTCTTTGTGTCTATGTTTGACGGAACAGATACAGAGATCTTTTACGGCCGCACGGGGCCAATAAAGCATTTAAATTACTGGGAACGCCTTAAGTCTTAAATATGTGCTAACCCCAGGGGAGGGAGGGAGGGAGGGAGGGAGGGAGGGAGGGAGGGAGAGAGAGAGAGAGAGAGAGAGAGAGAGAGAGAGAGAGAGAGAGAGAGAGAGAGAGAGAGAGAGAATGATGATAATGTATATCTGGAAAATACTCGAGGGTCTAATCCCAAGTCTGTAAGCTGCCTTAACAACATACTGGAGTGAGATATACGAGAGGAAGCGCAAAATAAACCCAGTGAAAAGCAGGGGTGCAGTTGGCACAACAAGAGAACACTGTATCAACATTCGTGGTCCCAGATTATCCAACATCTTACCATAAAATATCATACACACTGCTGGGACAATTGTAGAAGTCTCCAAGAGGAAATTTGACTAGTATCTTTATCAGGTGCCAGATCAACCAGGCTGTGATGGATATGTGGGCCAGCTGGCCACCAGCAGCAACAGCCTAGTTGACCAGGCAAGCACCAGACGAGCCTGGCCCATGGTTGGACTGCAGGAGTAGCAAAACTCTCGGAACTCATCAAAGGTGTCCCACCAAAGCCTCATATCATCAGCAAAGCCCGACATCACCACCAAAGCCCGGCATTATATTAGACATCTGGAGGAGCCTGGCGACACCTCCACCCCGACAGCGCCTGTGTTTCCTGGTTATCACAACCCCAAGACAATCCCCGCCAACTCCTTCCTTCCTGGCCCTCCCACCACCCGCAACCATCCTACACTATCAACCAAATAACCTCATCCAGCAGTGCTTGCTACACACATTCTTACAATTTCCCAATACACTATACACCCTCATATCTCCGTATCCTTCCTTGTACTTATGCAGTCGCTGATATTTCCAGAAATATTCATGCTTCATGAGGGAAGTCATCACTTCTGAGGCCTGGTCTCAGACCGCATAAGATTACACAAATAACCCGCAAGAGCAGAAAGAAACTTATAGCGACGTTTCCGTCCGACTTGGACCTTTTTTGTTCCGCAAAAAGATTCATCTACACCTTAACTACTGGGAACGCTTGGAAGCACTTGACTTGTACTCGTTGGAACGCAGGAGGGAGAGATATATCATAATCTACACTTGGAAAATCTTGGAAGGAATGGTCCCAAATCTGCACACAGAAATCACTCCCTACGAAAGTAAAAGACTGGGCAGGCGATGCAAAATGCCGCCAATAAAAAGTAGGGGCGCCATTGGTACACTAAGAGAAAACACCATAAGTGTCCGGGGCCCAAGACTGTTCAACAGCCTCCCATCAAGCATTAGGGGAAATTGCCAATAAACCCCTGGCTGCCTTCAAGAGAGAGTTGGACAGATACCTAAAGTCAGTGCCGGATCAGCCGGGCTGTGGCTCGTACGTCGGACTGCGTGCGGCCAGCAGTAACAGCCTAGTTGATCAGGCCCTGATCCATCGGGAGGCCTGGTCATGAACCGGGCCGCGGGGGCGTTGATCCCCGGAATAACCTCCAGGTAACCTCCAGGTACATCTTACATATTCACGAAAACAAAGTAAAGACCAGTAATCCCACCAGAGTGCAAAGCGTTTAAGAAATTTGTTTAAAGTTAGTGACAGAATGCCAGTAATTCACTGGATGGTTGCTGTCTTACTAAGACTTAGGTGAACATAAACAGCTGGTGTCTATCAGTAGGCACCCTGGGTGTTAGTTGACTGGTGTGGGTCGCATCCTGGGAACAAAACTAACCTAATTTGCCTGAAATGCTCTGCATTACAAGGGGCTTCCTATATAATAGTATGTCACTGGTGTCAGCTAGGACTGTATACTTTGTACATGTACTTGTAAAAATAAAGATTATATTAGTTTTATTATTATTGCTTAAGAAATCTAAACAAGAGTCTAGTTATTTTGGAAACTTGAGTTGTAACAAGCAGCAGCCTAGTTTGCCACGCTGTCATGCAGAGGAATATTTCTGTTATATCTTGTGAATGTACGAACTTTACATCAAGAAACAGGTGTTGCTACATGATACACACACATGGTAGCACATGACAGGTGTTGCTACACGATACACACACATGGTAGCACATGACAGGTGTTGCTACATGATACACATGGTAGCACATGACAGGTGTTGCTACATGATACACATACATGGTAGCACATGACAGGTGTTGCTACATGATACACATGGTAGCACATGACAGGTGTTGCTACATGATACACACACATGGTAGCACATGACAGGTGTTGCTACACGATACACACACATGGTAGCACATGACAGGTGTTGCTACATGATACACATGGTAGCACATGACAGGTGTTGCTACATGATACACATACATGGTAGCACATGACAGGTGTTGCTACATGATACACATGGTAGCACATGACAGGTGTTGCTACATGATACACATACATGGTAGCACATGACAGGTGTTGCTACATGATACACACACATGGTAGCACATGACAGGTGTTGCTACACGATACACACACATGGTAGCACATGACAGGTGTTGCTACACGATACACACACATGGTAGCACATGACAGGCGTTGCTACACGATACACACACATGGTAGCACATGACAGGCGTTGCTACAGGATACACACACATGGTAGCACATGACAGGTGTTGCTACACGATACACACACATGGTAGCGCATGACAGGCGTTGCTACACGATACACACACATGGTAGCACATGACAGGTGTTGCACGATACACACACATGGTAGCGCATGACAGGCGTTGCTACATGATACACACACATGGTAGCACATAACAGGTGTTGCTACACGATACACACACATGGTAGCGCATGACAGGCGTTGCTACATGATACACACACATGGTAGCACATGACAGGTGTTGCTACACGATACACACACATGGTAGCGCATGACAGGCGTTGCTACATGATACACACACATGGTAGCACATAACAGGTGTTGCTACACGATACACACACATGGTAGCACATGACAGGCGTTGCTACATGATACACACATGGTAGCACATAACAGGTGTTGCTACATGATACACACATGGTAGCACATAACAGGTGTTGCTACATGATACACACACATGGTAGCACATAACAGGTGTTGCTACATGATACACACATGGTAGCACATGACAGGTGTTGCTACATGATACACACACATGGTAGCACATAACAGGTGTTGCTACACGATACACATGGTAGCACATGACAGTTGTTGCTACATGATACACATGGTAGCACATAACAGGTGTTGCTACATGATACACATGCTAGCACATAACAGGTGTTGCTACATGATACACATGGTAGCACATAACAGGTGTTGCTACATGATACACACATGGTAGCACATAACAGGTGTTGCTACATGACACACACATGGTAGCACATAACAGGTGTTGCTACATGATACACACATGGTAGCACATAACAGGTGTTGCTACATGATACACATGGTAGCACATAACAGTTGTTGCTACATGATACACACAGCACATAACAGGTGTTCTTACATGATACACACACACGGTAGCACATGACAGGCGTTGCTACATGATACACACACATGGTAGCACGTACCATACACTTCACCTGAGTTCAGACAAGCGTCATATTGATCTAGTGATCTTGAACAGTGATCTTACCCTAGTCTTCCCTACACTAGAGAGGCTAGTCTTCCCTACACTAGAGAGGCTAGTCTTCCCTACACTAGAGGCGCTAGTCTTCCCTACACTAGAGAGGCTAGTCTTCCCTAGAGAGGCTAGTCTTCCCTACACTAGAGAGGCTAGTCTTCCCTACACTAGAGAGGCTAGTCTTCCCTACACTAGAGAGGCTAGTCTTCCCTACACTAGAGAGGCTAGTTTTCCCTACACAAGAGAGGCTAGTTTTCAGCAAGTTAGTAGCCAATATAACAATCAACCCTTTCATTATATGTCATTCTATAAGCTCTCTAATCCTGCCTACACCTTTTCTCTCTCTTCACGCAGGGGAGGGAGGAAAGGAATGATGGGAGGGAGGGTGGGATCTGAGGGTGGAGGGGGAAGTAGAGGGTGAAAGGGAGACTTTCAAGAGTACCTATTCCCATACACCACTGACAACTGTGTAGGGCAGGATAGCAGGTCCCGCCCGAGACACAATGATGAGTGTGGGCGGCCACACTACCCCGCCCACAACACTTCCCATGAGAGGAAGGAGGGGGAACCTGGACACGGCGGGAGAAAGGGGGGTGACAGCTAACGGTATCAAGGGAAGGGGCGATGAAGATATGGGGGTAAGTGATATTGGGGTGGGGGTGATGAGAAGACGAAGAAGGAACCGTAGGAGAGAGAATGGTAGAAAAGTGAAATGGAAGAATGTGAATGTATGACTCTTCACCAGGCTGCTGTTGCTGCTACTGTTGCTGTTGTTGTTGTTGTTGTTGCTACTGCTATTGCTGCTGCCTCAGCCACACTCATCATCAATACTCAGCAAATATATCCAAGTCTCTCATATTTACATCAAATCAAGTGAGCTTTGGATAACCCTATTCCTTCACCGGTGTTGAGAGAGAGAGAGAGAGAGAGAGAGAGAGAGAGAGAGAGAGAGAGAGAGAGAGAGAGAGAGAGAGAGAGAGAGAGAGAGAGAGAGAGAGAGAGAGAGAGAGAGTGAGTGAGAGAGAGAGAGAGAGAGAGAGAGAGAACTACCACGGTTCTTCCCCTCCCTCCCCATTCTTGTCATCCCTCTCATGACAAACAAAAAAAGTCACAAATGATCACGTCAGGGAGGGCGTTGCCTGGAGGTTGCAGACACAAGATGGTGTACTGTTGTAAACACGAGATAGTGTACCACTGCAAACAAGATCTTGTGCTGTTGCTGACACGAGATAGTGTACCGTTGCAGACACAAGATAGTGTACCGCTGCAAACAAGATCTTGTGCTGTTGCCGATACGAGATAGCGTATCGCTGCTGACTAGATAGAGTACCCTTGCTGACACAAAATAGTGTACCGTTGCTGACACAAGATAATGTACCACTGTAGACACAAGATATTGTGGAGGCAAGAAAGTAGTATGTCACATCGGAAAGGAAACATCAGCACTGATGCCTGGCTGCCATCACCAGAGATGGATCACAAACTCCTCAGATTAAAATCTTGATCATCTCTCAGGATGACAATATCTGGAGTGAGCCAATGAGCAGGACAAATTAGGCTGGTCCAGACGCATCACAAAACATTTCCCCGGACACAATTTGGCCATCCGGCTCAGGAATAATCAGGCGGTATTGGTGAAACTCCATCCGTAATGAAAGTCAGTTGATTTGAAAAGTTGTGCCGGCTTGCGAGGTGATTGAAGGGTGAGGAGCAATGACCAAACAGCTGGGAGTGATGAGGAAACACGTTAGCTTCCTGTCAGCACACATCAGCTGAAGCAACTTGAAAAAAGGTGAACGAAGGACGTGGAAAACGATGGTGAAGGCCAGAACAGAGAAAGAGGATGGTGAAGGCCAGGACAGAGAAAGAGGATGGTGAAGGCCAGGACAGAGAAAGAGGATGGTGAAGGCCAGGACAGAGAAAGAGGATGGTGAAGGCCAGGACAGAGAAAGAGGATGGTGAAGGCCAGGACAGAGAAAGAGGATGGTGAAGGCCAGGACAGAGAAAAAGGATGGTGAAAGCCAGGACAGAGAAAGAGGATGGTGAAGGCCAGGACAAGAGAAAGAGGATGGTGAAGGCCAGGACAGAGAAAGAGGATGGTGAAGGCCAGGACAGAGAAAGCGGATGATGAAGGCCAGGACAGAGAAAGAGGATGGTGAAGGCCAGGACAGAGAAAGAGGATAATGAAGGCCAGGACAGAGAAAGAGGATGGTGAAGGCCAGGACAGAGAAAGCGGATGATGAAGGCCAGGACAGAGAAAGAGGATGGTGAAGGCCAGGACAGAGAGAGGATGGTGAAGGCCAGGATAGAGAATGAGGATGGTGAAGGCCAGGACAGAGAAAGAGGAAGAGGTAATAAGAGGAAGCACCAGTGCTGAGGATACTAATCTCTATTTTAAAAATCAAAAAAAAAAAAATCTGAGTAGTTTGTCAACGTTGTAATTAATTAATGAAGCCTAGTGTGTACCTGGAGGGTGTTCCGGGGGGCGTGTGATGACTGTTCCTGTCTGCCACGAACAACGAGGGGAGCCACCTTCTCAGCAGTTCTCTTAAATCTACAACAAAAAAGTGTTCCATTTGCTGCCAAGAAATCACTGCATAATTAACTGTCTAGGATTTATCTGACTGAATATTGAGTATATCTTAAATTCTTGATAATATAGGCCTGGAGAAGAGGGCAGAGCGAAGGTAGGAGGAAGTGGTGTCCGAGTGTGGCTCACTGACAGGTGTTACAATAATGTCTACCTGGAGTCTAAATGGTGTTCCGGGGGTTAACGCCCCCGCGGCCAAGTCCTTGGCCAGGCCTCCCGATGTATCAAGGCCTGATCAACCAGGCTGTTACTGCACGTAGAGTAATGCCGATGGTGACACTCTTCAAATCGCTAGTGCTCCCTCACTTACAATATTGCTCAATGCTGACGGCCCCGTTCAGGGCAGGAGAAATATCGGAGCTGGAACAAATACAGAGATCGTTTACGGCTCACATTGAGCCAGTAAAGCACCTAAACTACTGGGAACGCCTGCAAGTCTTGAACATGTACTCATTGGAGCGGAGGAGAGAGAGGTATATGATAATATATACCTGGAAGCTACTCGAGGGATTGGTCCCAAATCTGCACACTTCCATAACAACATACTGGAGTGAGAGATATGGGAGGAAATGTAAAATAAACCCAGTGAGGAGCAGGGGTGCGGTGGGGACAATAAGAGAACACTGTATCAACATACAGAGTCCCAGACTTTTCAACATCTTACCAGAAGATATCAGAAACACTGCTGGAACAAGTGTAGAAGCCTTCAAGAGGAAACTAGACAAGTATCTTCACCAGGTGCCAGATCAACCAGGCTGTGATGGATATGTGGGGCAGGGGGCCTCCAGCAGCAACAGCCTGGTTGACCAGGTGAGCACCAGACGAGCCTGGCCCATGACCGGACTCAGAGAGTAGATATACTCTCGAAATTCTTCAAAGGTATATCAAAGGTACGTAGTCCAACGTCCAATGGTATACGATATCGACAAGATGAGAAATCAGACACGTGTACAACACCTGTGTATCTTTATTTGCAATAAAGATACCTAGGCTGCATTAGCACTGTGCACTAATGCAACAGGTGGCTGTAAGTGCAGACCCATGCTTGTTTCTCGCTCAAATAATCCCCCGTGCTTTAAAACAGAAAAACAAAAATCACTCTGCCTGTTATCTGGTGGTCAAACCAGTAAGCATAAATGACACAGGAATTGTTGAAAATGGTATTAAATACCGACAGGTTGAAGATTAAGGCACATGTGCAACAGCTGGATATCTTTATTGATGAAACGTTCAGCCTACATAATAGGCTTCATGGCGTCTCCAGGCTGAGGGACTGACCACCTCAAATACTTTTTCTCCACGGTTGATGGACTGATTACATCATCTTTATTTCATTACTACTGCTCCCTTTGTATCTGACTAAAGAAACCTACTGTGTA
Source organism: Cherax quadricarinatus (assembly GCF_038502225.1). NCBI lineage: Eukaryota > Metazoa > Arthropoda > Malacostraca > Decapoda > Parastacidae > Cherax > Cherax quadricarinatus. Next base: position 9,301,719 of record NC_091336.1, read on the forward strand.
GGCGAAACGTTTAATTAATAAAGATACTGAACGTTGCAGTGTCTTAATTTTCGACAGTGGAATTGACAGATGACTCTAGGTGTTGCACGTGTGTCTAACTTGTGTGGTTTAGGTACTCTACCAGAGTAATTACTGCCTACACCTCGTATATGCACCCTCCTTAGAGTGTATATACGTTGAGGTACACTCTGTAGTACAGTTGTACCATTTGTACCAGTATTCAAGAGCTATCATCTACTTAGGGGTCACCTCCCCCTCCAAAGGCACTGTCCACCGTAACCAGCCACAAGTAAACAGAATAAGGTAGCAACACACTGATGACGTATACAGTTTTACTAAAAAGTAAAATTTTACTTAATAAAAATCAAGTAACCTCCCTCCCCCCCCCCCAACTGTAGTCATATTATAGTGGTGTGGCGGCGAGGTCGTACGAGAAAATTAACTCCAGTCCCAAAGCCTTCTTCTAACCTCCATCCCATCTCTCCTTCCCTGTGCTTGCTCGCTTCCCATCCCATCTTCTGCTTCCTTTTCCCCACCGTTTCCGCTTCAGAATCTCATTTCTTTCCTCTAAATTCCTTCTTCTCGTAGCTCTTATTCCCACTTTTCACCTATCCTATTCCTACTTCGTGTTCTTCCAATTACCACTTTAATCATCATCTCTCGTCGCCATCCTAACCTACCCTTGTCATAATCTTCCTCCTTCCTATTCCCTCTTCTCGCACCGCCAGTCTCCTCCTGTTTTCTCTCTCAGGCTCCCTTCATCTCTCTCAGGCTCCCTTCATATTTCATTTCGCCTCAGCCATCATCCAACTTGTCCTCATTTTCTTCCTCGATTCTACAAGCCAATTTATGAAGGCTCGATGAGTGTCTGAGGTCCCCGACTCTTCATCACCCTCCCTCCTTGCACGAAGGAAATTACCAACAAACCTCTGACTGTCTTCAAGAGGGAACGGGACAAGTTCCTCAAATCAGTGCCTGTCCAGCCAAGCTGTGGTTCTTACGTTTAGCTGTGTGTGGCCATCAGTAACAGCCTGGTTGGTTAGGGCTTGATCTAACAGGAGGACTGATCTGGAACCGGACCGAAGGGGATGTTGGCAGCTGGAAACAGCATTCAGGTAGACTTCAGGTTCTCCTGTGTATGGGATGGTATGTCCAGTGAGATGGTAATTCCAAAGTGATAGTAACTCCAGCTCTGTTGGAATGAAACCTTTCAAACTGCTGGAGGTACTGAAGCTTTAATGGAATATTCGACCATAATATCATTGTCCTACTGTAGTCTCCTAGCTCAGGTTGACACTACTGAAGTCTCCCGGCTCAGGCTGACAATACTGAAGTCTTCCAGCTCAGGCTAACATTTCAACATTGTGGCACATCCTGTGCGATGGAATATGACAGGGAACAGTTTGTCATTCCACTATGTAACTTTCATATAGAATGCACAAACGATCTGCTGAATCTCTGCAGTAAACACACCTTAAGCCAGCAGATGTGGAACCAACAAGACTGGAGAACACACTGGATCTTATTTTCACAAATAATGAGGATCTGGTAAGAAACATAACAATAACAAAAACAATTCTGATCACAATCTAATTGAAGTCCAGACTTACATGCACAGGGGTCCTGGTCAGCAAAATGTATACAGCTATGAGGGTACCTTCACCAAATTCAACTTCAACAACAAGAACATCAACTGGGACCAGGTGAACTATGTCCTAAATGAAACATGTTGGGAAGATATCTTAAATAACACGAACCCTAACAAGTGCCTTGAAAAGATCAACTTCCTGGTAGCTGCAGTAGGCATAGTCCCTGAAGAAAAAAAAGAAGAGAAGAAGTAAACTGGAGAGATGCTCCCTCTACAGGAGAAGACGAAGAATCACAGAGCTCCTCAAGAATGTCATATTATCTGAAACACAGAAAGAAGCGCTAATCAGGGAAGCGGAAAATATTGAGCTAAAGTTAAAGGACTCATACAGGATCCAGGAGAAACAAGAGGAGCTAAAAGCAATTAGTGAAATTGAAAGAAATTCGAAATATTTCTTTTCATATGCTAAAACAAGGCAAAAACTACTACTAGTATAGGGCCACTGCTCAGAAAAGACGGATCCTAGACTTTGGGAATGCCATCGACGACATGCCCACACACTCAGCCCCAGGCCCAGACTCGTGGAACTCTGTGTTCATTAAGAACTGCAAAACAACACTCCCATGGGTCCTAAATATGCTATGGAGAAGGAGCATAGACACAGGCGAGATTCCTAGTCAATGAAAACAAGAGACATAGCCCCACTCCATAAAGGTGGCAGCAAAGCAGTAGCTAAGAACTATAGATCAATAGCTTTAACGTCCCACATCATAAAAATCTTTGAAAGAGTTCTAAGAAGCAGGATAGCAAATCACTTGGGACTCCCAAAAATTGCACAATCCAGGGCAACATGGTTTCAGAGCAGGTCGCTCCTGCCTCTCGCAACTACTGGACCACTACGATATGGTGTAAGATGCACTGAAAAACAAACAGAATGCATATGTAGTATACACAGATTTTGCAAAAGCCTTTGACAAGTGTGATCATGGTGTAATAGCACACAAAATGCGTGCTAAAGGGATAACTGGCAAAGTAGACAGATGGATCTTCAACTTTCTAACCAATCGAACACAAATAGTAGTGGTAAACAGACTTAAATCGGAAGCTGCCATAGTGATGAGCTCTGTTCCACAAGGCACAGTACTCGCCCCTATCCTGTTCCTTATTCTCATAAAAGACAGATGTAAACCATAGCACCATATCATCCTACGCAGACGACACTAGGATCTGCATGAGTGTGTCATCCATTGAGGGGACACCAAATCTCCAAGAAGATATCAACAAAGTTTTCCAATGGGCAACAGAGAACAATATAGTGTTCAATGAAGACAAATTCCAACTACTCCGTTATGGAAAACTGGAGGAAATAACAGCTAGGACTGAGTATACTACAAACTCTAATCACACAATAGAGCGGAAAAACAATGTGAAGGACCTGGGTGTGGTAATGTCCGAAGATCTCACCTTCAAGGATCAGAACAATGCCACTATCACTTCTACGAGAAAGCTGACAGGGTGGATAATGAGAGCATTCAAGACAAGAGATGCCAAACCACTGATGATCCTTTTCAAATCACTTGTTCTCTCTAGGCTGGAATACTGCTGTACATTAACATCCTCATTCAAGGCAGGTGAAATTGCAGATCTAGAGAATATACAGAGAACTTTTACTGCACATATTAGTTCCATCAAACACCTTAACTACTGTGAGCGTCTGGAAGCACTTGACTTGTACTCGCTGGAAGATTCTGGAGGGACTGGCCCCTAACCTGCACACAGAAATCACTCCCTACGAAACCAAAAGACTTGGCAGGCGACATAACATACCCCCAGTGAGAAGTTGGGGCGCCATTAGTACACTAAGAGAAAACACCACAAGTGTCCGGGGCCCAAGACTGTTCAACAGCCTCCCACCAGCCATAAGGGGAATTACCAGTAGACCCCTGGTTGTCTTCAAGAGGGAGCTGGATAGATACCTAAAGTCAGTGCAAGATCAGCCGGGCTTTGATTCGTACATTGGACTACGTGCGGCCAGCAGTAACAGCCTGGTTGATCAGGCCCTGATCCACCGGGAGGCCTGGTCATGGACCGGGCCGCGGGGCCGTTGATCCCCGGAATAACCTCCAGGTAATAGTGAAACAACATATTGCCGATGAATCAAATTTTGCTAAAAACAAATCCTCCAGCCCGGTGTCCTCAGCTCCACACAACCTCAGTAGTGGCCTTTCCTCCAGCCCGGTGTCCTCAGCTCCACACAACCTCAGTAGTGGCCTTTCCTCCAGCCCGGTGTCCTCAGCTCCACACAACCTCAGTAGTGGCCTTTCCTCCAGCCCGGTGTCCTCAGCTCCACACAACCTCAGTAGTGACCTTTCCTCCAGCCCGGTGTCCTCAGCTCCACACAACCTCAGTAGTGGCCTTTCCTCCAGCCCGGTGTCCTCAGCTCCACACAACCTCAGTAGTGGCCTTTCCTCCAGCCCGGTGTCCTCAGCTCCACACAACCTCAGTAGTGGCCTTTCCTCCAGCCCGGTGTCCTCAGCTCCACACAACCTCAGTAGTGACCTTTCCTCCAGCCCGGTGTCCTCAGCTCCACACAACCTCAGTAGTGGCCTTTCCTCCAGCCCGGTGTCCTCAGCTCCACACAACCTCAGTAGTGGCCTTTCCTCCAGCCCGGTGTCCTCAGCTCCACACAACCTCAGTAGTGACCTTTCCTCCAGCCCGGTGTCCTCAGCTCCACACAACCTCAGTAGTGACCTTTCCTCCAGCCAGGTGTCCTCAGCTCCACACAACCTCAGTAGTGACCTTTCTTCCAGCCTGGTGTCCTCAGCTCCACACAACCTCAGTAGTGACCTTTCCTCCAGCCCGGTGTCCTCAGCTCCACACAACCTCAGTAATGACCTTTCCTCCAGCCCGGTGTCCTCAGCTCCACACAACCTCAGTAGTGGCCTTTCCTCCAGCCCGGTGTCCTCAGCTCCACACAACCTCAGTAGTGGCCTTTCCTCCAGCCCGGTGTCCTCAGCTCCACACAACCTCAGTAGTGGCCTTTCCTCCAGCCTGGTGTCCTCAGCTCCACACAACCTCAGTAATGACCTTTCCTCCAGCCCGGTGTCCTCAGCTCCACACAACCTCAGTAATGACCTTTCCTCCAGCCCGGTGTCCTCAGCTCCACACAACCTCAGTAATGACCTTTCCTCCAGCCCGGTGTCCTCAGCTCCACACAACCTCAGTAATGACCTTTCCTCCAGCCCGGTGTCCTCAGCTCCACACAACCTCAGTAGTGGCCTTTCCTCCAGCCCGGTGTCCTCAGCTCCACACAACCTCAGTAGTGGCCTTTCCTCCAGCCCGGTGTCCTCAGCTCCACACAACCTCAGTAGTGACCTTTCCTCCATCCCGGTGTCCTCAGCTCCACACAACCTCAGTACTGACCTTTCCTCCAGCCAGGTGTCCTCGGCTCCACACAACCTCAGTATTGACCTTCCCTCCAGCCCGGTGTCCTCAGCTCCACACAACCTCAGTATTGATCTTTCCTCCAGCCCGTTGTCCTCAGCTCCACACAACCTCAGTATTGACCTTTCCTCCATCCGGGTGTCCTCAGCTCCACACAACCTCAGTATTGACCTTTCCTCCATCCCGGTGTCCTCGGCTCCACACAATCTCAGTAGTGACCTTTCCTCCATCCCGGTGTCCTCAGCTCCACACAACCTCAGTAGTGACCTTTCCTCCGTTCCGGTGTCCTCAGCTCCACACAATCTCAGTAGTGACCTTTCCTCCATCCCAGTATCCTCAGCTCCACACAACCTCAGTAGTGACCTTTCCTCCATCCAAGTATCCTCAGCTCCACACAACCTCAGTAGTGACTTTTCCTCCATCCCAGTATCCTCAGCTCCACACACAACCTCAGTAGTGACCTTTCCTCCATCCCAGTATCCTCAGCTCCACACACAACCTCAGTAGTGACCTTTCCTCCATCCAAGTATCCTCAGCTCCACACAACCTCAGTAGTGACTTTTCCTCCATCCCAGTATCCTCAGCTCCACACACAACCTCAGTAGTGACCTTTCCTCCATCCCAGTATCCTCAGCTCCACACACAACCTCAGTAGTGACCTTTCCTCCATCCCAGTATCCTCAGCTCCACACAACCTCAGTAGTGACCTTTCCTCCATCCCAGTATCCTCAACTCCACACACAACCTCAGTAGTGACCTTTCCTCCATCCCAGTATCCTCAACTCCACACACAACCTCAGTAGTGACCTTTCCTCCATCCCAGTATCCTCAACTCCACACACAACCTCAGTAGTGACCTTTCCTCCATCCCAGTATCCTCAACTCCACACACAACCTCAGTAGTGACCTTTCCTCCATCCCAGTATCCTCAAATCCACACACAACCTCAGTAGTGACCTTTCCTCCATCCCAGTATCCTCAACTCCACACACAACCTCAGTAGTGACCTTTCCTCCATCCCAGTATCCTCAACTCCACACACAACCTCAGTAGTGACCTTTCCTCCATCCCAGTATCCTCAACTCCACACAACCTCAGTAGTGACCTTTCCTCCATCCCGGTATCCTCAGCTCCACTTCTAGTTTACCATTGGTGAAGGAATGAGAAATATCAAGGGACAAACAACACCTCCACGCCAACACCACACACTGATAAGGACCAATTTAAAGAAATAACTAGGAGAAGGGAGAGTGGGAGGGAATGAGGGAGGAAAAAGGGCAGAGTGGAGGAGGGAGGAAGGAAGAAGAAAGGAACAGGAGTAAATATCATGAGAGGGGAAGGTGTAGAGTTTGGATAATTGTTAAAATAATTAAGCACCAAACAATCTACAGTCATATGTTCAACAAACGTTTACACAACAACACAACTAAATTAGTTAGTCCGCTCTAGCACCTCAATAAGAATATAAGAATGGAGGAACACTGCAGAAGGCCTACTGGTCCAAACTAGGCAAGCCCTTCTCTAGACCAACCATTCCCACCCAACTACTTCTCCAACCTTTTCTCGAAGCTTCCCAATACCTTAAATATGAATGAAATCCAGCCCTTCTCACTCATATATTTGTCCAGTCTCGTCTTAAAACCACCGTTCAGCCTTTAATGCATATTGTGACCAAACAATACTACTACAACACTGTGATGACTGTGGTTATGTACCTGTGCCTTAATAAACTTGTACCACCAACACCAATAACATCAGACAGACACATGTGCAATACTTGGGTATCTTTACTGATGAAACGTTTCGCCTAGACAGTAGGCTTCTTCAGTCAAATACAAAGGGAGCAGTAATAATGAAACAAAGATGATGTAATCAGTCCATCAACCTTGGAGAAAAAGTATTTGAGGTGGTCAGTCCCTCAGCCTGGAGAAGACTTCGGCTCAATGGAACGTTTCATCAATAAAGACACCCAACTGTTGCACATGTGTCTTAATTTTCAACTTGTCGGTATTTTATACCATTTTCAACAGCAGCAACCAGCACTAGAAAGTGGTTAAGTCCTTCACTTATTTAGCTAGGTCTCGGGGCGATAAACCCCCTCCCACATATTACACTTGTTTCATCTTGTCTTTTTGCAGACAGAGATTACTTAGCTCCTCCCCTGACCCTGGCAAGATATAATTAAATGTCGGCACCAACAAGAGCCTCCGGACGCTAATTGCTCCAAAAGAAATTATCGCAACCAAGCCTTAAGGTGGCAGAAAAACAAATGTAATTAAACATTCGTTAGCGTGAGTGTGGAAGCAAAAGTATTTCTCTGGTGCAGCTGTAAGGAAGGCATCTTAACCGTGGCTGATGGTGTTATTATGGGTGATGCAGGAGATAACGTCTTCACTGGACGTGAACGATGGATGACCAACTTTCATCTAATTCTGCTCCCTCACATCACCTCAGTAGTGACCTCTCCTCCATCCCAGTATCTTCTGCTCCCTCACATAACCTCAGTAGTGACCTCTCCTCCATCCCAGTATCTTCTGCTCCCTCACATCTCAGTAGTGACCTCTCCTCCATCCCAGTATCTTCTGCTCCCTCACATAACCTCAGTAGTGACCTCTCCTCCATCCCAGTATCTTCTGCTCCCTCACATCTCAGTAGTGACCTCTCCTCCATCCCAGTATCTTCTGCTCCCTCACATCTCAGTAGTGACCTCTCCTCCATCCCAGTATCTTCTGCTCCCTCACATCACCTCAGTAGTGACCTCTCCTCCATCCCAGTATCTTCTGCTCCCTCACATCACCTCAGTAGTGACCTCTCCCCCATCCCAGTATCTTCTGCTCCCTCACATCACCTCAGTAGTGACCTCTCCTCCATCCCAGTATGTTCTGCTCCCTCACATCTCAGTAGTGACCTCTCCTCCATCCCAGTATCTTCTGCTCCCTCACATCTCAGTAGTGACCTCTCCTCCATCCCAGTATGTTCTGCTCCCTCACATCTCAGTAGTGACCTCTCCTCCATCCCAGTATCTTCTGCTCCCTCACATCTCAGTAGTGACCTCTCCTCCATCCCAGTATCTTCTGCTCCCTCACATCACCTCAGTAGTGACCTCTCCTCCATCCCAGTATGTTCTGCTCCCTCACATCTCAGTAGTGACCTCTCCTCCATCCCAGTATCTTCTGCTCCCTCACATCTCAGTAGTGACCTCTCCTCCATCCCAGTATCTTCTGCTCCCTCACATCACCTCAGTAGTGACCTCTCCTCCATCCCAGTATGTTCTGCTCCCTCACATCTCAGTAGTGACCTCTCCTCCATCCCAGTATCTTCTGCTCCCTCACATCTCAGTAGTGACCTCTCCTCCATCCCAGTATCTTCTGCTCCCTCACATCACCTCAGTAGTGACCTCTCCTCCATCCCAGTATGTTCTGCTCCCTCACATCTCAGTAGTGACCTCTCCTCCATCCCAGTATCTTCTGCTCCCTCACATCACCTCAGTAGTGACCTTTAAGAACACCAGTTTAGAAAGGCACGTTCACCAAACACCAGGACATTTATTAGAAAACGTTTCGGTCTTGGGACCTTGATAACGCCTAACGTGTCTTTCTAAACCAATTTATGGGTATCAGTCACCAAGCTTTATACAAAGAACACCAGTATTGACCTGTATTAACACATGTGTTACTAGGAACACCTGAGTGTCTCAGAGTGCACGCCCTGGAATGCAGGTGAGTCATACATCATAATCTATACATGGACATACTAAATGGACTGGTTTCAAATCTGCACACTGAAATTACTTACTGTAAGAACAAGCCGCTAAGCAAACAGTGCAAAGTACCTACTATGAAATATGTGTGTGCAACAAACACACTAAGATAAGTCAATAAGCGTAAGAGAACCAAGACTTTTCAACGCCCTCCCTTTATATATATAATTACCGTCAGTCCACAATATGGAAGTGAGTTTGATCATTCCCTTACGTCAGTGAGGAAATGATCAAACAGTCCGGTCCCAGACCAGATAGCCTAGTCTGGGACCGGACTGCGCGACCGATCAGCCTCGAAATCAATAACAGGATAACTTATCGAATATATATATACACACACACATTATATATATATATATATATATATATATATGCAAAAAAAACACTCTGAAAGAATAGAGAAATTCCAAGCGCTTTCGTGACTACTCACATAGTTCCTTGATAATGTGAGTAGTCACGAAAGCGCTTGGAATTTCTCTATTCTTTCAGAGTGGTTGTTTTGCATATTCTGAAATAACCTGTTTACTGTGATCTTATTGCATATATATATATATATATAAATATAGATATATATATATAAATATATATATATATATATATATACATATATATATATATATATATATATATACCCGAACACCATAAGTGTCCGGGGCCCAAAACTGTTCAACAGCCTCCCATCAAGCATTAGGGGAATTGCCAATAAACCCCTGGCTGCCTTCAAGAGAGAGCTGGACAGATACGTAAAGTCAGTGCCGGATCAGCCGGGCTGTGGCTCGTACGTTGGACTGCGTGCGGCCAGCAGTAACAGCCTAGTTGATCAGGCCCTGATCCATCGGGAGGCCTGGTCATGGACCGGGCCGCGGGGGCGTTGATCCCCGGAATAACCTCCAGGTGTATAACATATATATATATATATATATATATATATATATATATATATATATATATATATATATATATATATATATATATATATAATAATTCTTAGGATTTCCAAGTGGAAAAGCCAAGTAACAATATTATTAAATGTATAACGCCATTATGTGAACACTGCTGACACCACAGGTAAACAATATATTCACTAAAACTTCTCACCCAGGCAGAACACTAAACCTACACTCGCTGTCTACACACCAAGTTAAGATCCCACTCACTGTCTTTCTAGTGTGCAAGTTAAGATCCCACTCACTGTCTTTCTAGTGTGCAAGTTAAGATCCCACTCACTGTCTGTCTAGTGTGCAAGTTAAGATCCCACTCACTGTCTGTCTAGTGTGCAAGTTAAGCTCCCACTCACTGTCTTTCTAGTGTGCAAGTTAAGATCCCACTCACTGTCTGTCTAGTGTGCAAGTTAAGATCCCACTCACTGTCTTTCTAGTGTGCAAGTTAAGATCCCACTCACTGTCTTTCTAGTGTGCAAGTTAAGATCCCACTCACTGTCTGTCTAGTGTGCAAGTTAAGATCCCACTCACTGTCTGTCTAGTGTGCAAGTTAAGATCCCACTCACTGTCTGTCTAGTGTGCAAGTTAAGATCCCACTCACTGTCTGTCTAGTGTGCAAGTTAAGATCCCACTCACTGTCTGTCTAGTGTGTTAGAGCACTTGCAGAGGGACTTCACAGAGAGATAAGCAGCATATGTTTATGACATGACTCTGTCTTGCTAACCTGTGACAGTCACATACATGATAAAGCAATAAAGTCAGAGATGGACTAATGATATATTTCAGGACTTAAAGGAAGGAGAGAAAACGTCCACCAGAGGCTCGAAATCAATGCTGCTCATCTGTCTAAGAGATAGGACCAGGAACAGAGTATCGAGCCCCACAAACACAACTCGTCGAGTACAACTTGATGAAGACACACATGCACATTCCCTTGTGTCGTAGGTTACCACTTATTTTCCCCAAGTGTTGACTTGCAGGCACAAGTCTTTTATGAAGCTGTGTGTTTGACCACTAACATAAACGTGGGTGTAAATAAGTGCACGAGGACCAAGCTAACAATGTTGTAATACCACAGCAATAAATGTGGAAATTTATGTTTACATTATAAACTCTGGGTTGATGCCACATTTGCAGGTTGTCTTATCTCTTGTCAACACTCGTCGTTATATATCAAAACGTCGCCAGTTTTTATACACCAAACTATCCATGTTTCCTCTCCTGGTCTAGGTTTTCCTGTACACTACCTAGCCACAGTCTAGTTTCATCTAGGAAACTTCTTTGTTCCTAAAGATTATAAGATTTTAACGTGTGATTTTAGGGAAGGGGCGGGCAGTGTGTATGTTAGTTACATGACAATTATGTCTCCTTCCAGCCTTGTTATGTTAAAATTGGTATAAAACAACGGCAAGTTGATGATTAAGACACGTGCAACTGTTGGGTATCTTTATTGTTGAAACGTTTCGCCTACACAGCAGGCTCCATGGAGTTGAATTCTTCTCTAGGCTGAGAAACTGACTACCTCAAATACTTTTTCTCCAAGATCGATGGACTGATTATATCATTTTCATTTCACTAATACACATGCTGCCTCTGTATTTCACTGAAGAAGTCTACTGTGTAGGTGAAACGTTTCAACAATAAAGATATCCAACTGTTGCACGTGTGTCTTAATTATCAGGCTTCTCACGTTCCTCACTCTCATCAACTTGTGTCCAGAAATGTGCTGTGGTTATAATTATTGGCGTGATGAAGCAACTGTCCTGTGTTGTGTCTTCCTTCTCTTTTCTGGAAAATACAAGCGTTCAGATTTTGTGTTAGGTTTCACTTCTCTTCACTTCCACTCATGCAAGTTCCTCTCCCTCCTCACTTTCACTTCCTCAGCTCCTTAATTCCCATCTTTGTAAGATTTTCCCCCTCCCTCAACTATTCCCCTTTGTAGAACTCTCCCTCACCTCTCTCTCCCATTCTTTCCTTAGTTGTAAGGATCTTCATTCCCTTTATTGTAAAGATCTCTTCCTCTCCGATCCTTGCAAGTCCCTCTCCCTTACCCCTTTCGTTTTAAGTCCCTCTCTCACACCCCTTTCTCACCCTCGTCCCTTTTATTGTAACACCCTACCTCTATCACTCCATCTCTTATTCCCTCCCTTTTCGTCAATTCATACCTAGTAAGGTTCTCTCCCTTTATTCCATACAGCCTGACTGGTGTAGTGGGAGCCTCGTCGAGTGTGATACCTGCCTCTCACGCTCCTTACTGCATTCCAACTAAACACTTAACAACATTCGTGTCATTATGTTTAAAATCCTGTCGTAACATTTTCTTAACATTTGCAAAGTGAACTCTCCACTTTTTTTTAACAGGAATATTATTACTAACACAAGTTACAAATCCCTCTTTTTTTTCCCTTGGATTTTTCCCATATTTATGGGGAGGGCTAAACTTCTGTTGGTTTTCCAGCGTATGGAATATTGGAGGCTCTATCCTCTGGATCATAATAGTGAGAGGGATGCTCTGGCGATCCCAAGAATCTTGGGAAGACAGTACAGTACTTGTATAAGCTAAATCTTGGCGCGTACAGTGAGTCAATTACTGTTTCCTGTAGTTCTTCCAGTGTAAGGAATGTTGGAGGCTGGGTCCTCTGTATAGTAACAGACAAATGCTTTACTGTCGATGCTGGAGGCAGAGTCAAGAATCTTGGGAACACAGTACAATACTTGTATAAACTAAATCTTGGTGTGTACACTAGGTGCATTACTGTTATGGAAAAAGATACTTATGTACAGTTCAGGACCTTTACAGGACGAGTGGCGAAACGTTTCCTTTAATGTCCTGAACTGTCCACAAGTGTCTTTTTCCACATCTTGTTGGTATCACCAGACCATTTTCCCCTTAATGTTTCCTGGCGCTGTTATCCAAATGACATTGTTGCACAATGTCAGTTGGATAACACATGACATTACAGTTCCAGGCGAGAACGCTGAGGACGCTGCCGGTATCCGTGTTCTCTGTTCCTAAAGTTCTTATCTGAATCATCGAGGAGTATTGCAGTTCTAATACCCGGGTTGTTATATATTACCAGTGTGTTTAGTCTTTTATATACGATTTTTATTTTGGTTCGGTTATATTTAGTTGATGACACGCTCAAACACTGCAACACTGGTACACATGTATCTGAAACACTGCAACGCTGACACACATGCATCTCCAACACTGGTATACATGCATCTCAAACACTGCAACACTGGTACACATACACCTCCAACACTGGCACACATGCATCTCAAACACTGCAACACATGCATCTCAAACACTGCAACACTGGTACTCATGCATGTCAAACACTTCAACACTGGCACACATGCATCTCAAACATTGCAACACTGGTGCATCTTACCACCAGCTCGCCAAACACAAAAATAAATATTAATCAAATCAACAATAATAACAGGCCTACCACACCACACAAAATACAAGATTATATATTACCTCAAGAAAGCGTCCACATGTACAGGTAACTCCACATATATAGACAGGAAAAACCAACAACTCTCCCATGATCCTAACACGACCTAACCAAACTGGCTTCTCTAAATCTAATTTTGCTGCAAGCAAATTAAGGGACAGAAAAGGCTCGTAAACAATAGAGAAAGCCATCCTCATATTTGTTATGAAAGCTGCCCTTCCATGATACATGCAGTTTACACTAACCAGAATACAAAATAAAACAGGAACCTGAAGAACAAAGTCACAATACCGTGACTGGAACAATACACAAATAACCCGCTTCTCTCTCCTATATGCGGGTTATTTGTGTAAAGTAGAACCCTCATTAACCCGCACTCCTTAAATTAACGGGTATTAATAAAGAAATCTCCACTTAACAAAGATCCTTTGTAATTCTCTTAGAGTTGAAAGAGAATTCTAAACAAAGACTGGACACACAATAACAACATGCAAGCAAAGGAAGAAACACACAAGAAGAAACACAACGAGTAGGTAAAACTTGGCAGGTGAATAGAAAGAGTACAATAGGTACAAATGTAAACATTACACACAATCCTGGTGAATACTACCAGATATATTCTCCAGGAAACACTGAACCCTTTTCACAAGGAATTAAATATAACAGCTGACAATACAGATCCCGTGAAACATTCACAAAAAATAAACATTTAATCAAAGCAGCAAAGAAAATGATGCTTAGAAAAACGTCAAAGAGACGCTAAAACAATGACTTTACGAAGTCACTTGTACCCTTCATACAGGGGTTTGTTATAACCACTCAGTCAAGGCTGCTAACACTGGAGAGCACAAGTCTGCGCATAGAACTTTCACAGCCTGCATCTATATAGTTAAAAATAGGTATATTATTAGGAAAGTTTAAAATCCCACAGTGTACTGACTGGAGTGCAGGCAGCTGGAAAGTACCGAAGGGATTGGTACCAAATCTGCACACCTAAGTTAGTTCTTACTAAAGCAACAAACCACTGGTCGGTTTGTTTTTCTACCCTAGCAGTCCAGCTGGGACCAGAATTTTCTGTTAACCGACTGTTCAACCAGGTTGTTGCTTTTGGCAGCCCACTGGCCAACATATCCACTACAGTCTGGCTGATCTGGCACTTGCAGCAGGTAAGGCTCCAGCTACCAGAGTTTTCCAAAGCAATTGTACTTAAATTTAAGTTCACACATCTGCTGCTTCATCTTCCTGTGAACATACTGTGCATCACTACTATGCAGTTCTGCCTTGTCTGTGTTCATCTGCACATGTGCTATGTAAACTGTCTTTACTTCAGCTTTCCACCTTTTTTATTCAATATGTTGTACCGTTCCATAGATCTTTATCCTTCAAAAAAATCCAGTTTAAAGACCGGTTTGCCATGAGATCCAATGATGACTTCCGTCAGAAATCAAGTAACATTTATTGTAGCAGTTGTTTTTATACACCTGAATTTATAAAACTGGTTGAACCGGTGGTCAATTAGGCTGTTGCTACTAGCGGCCGGCCCTCAGGCCCACGTTGTCATCAATACCCAGGTGATCAGGCACTTACTGGAGTTAAATGATCCAGTTTCCTCAAGACAATTCTACATTTTTTCAGGAAATATTTCTGATAACTGTGGTAACAAGTTGAAGCGTCTGGGAGCCAGATACTGGCACAGTACTGTGTGTTTCTGGCACCACTGCTATTCAGTTGGATCATTCTACACCGTTCATATCTCTCACTCTATTAAATTACTACATGATTGACGGTGTAAAATACACTCACTGAAAAGCAGTGGAACCATGAACACAGACACCTGAATTATCCCTTGAACTGTACTCGCTGGAATGTAGGCAAGAAATATACATCGTAATTTACATCTGGAAAAATAATTTAATAATAGGTCTCAAGTCTGCACACCGAAGTCACTTCCCATGACAGCAAGAAGCTCAGTAAACAGTGCAAAATATACCTCCAGTGAAAAGAGATTCACGGAGACACAAGATAACACAATAAGTATAATATAACCAAGACTTTTCAAGATTCTCCCCAACACACATGAGGGGAATTATCAACAAGCTCCAAGCTTGTACTGATAAGTACAAGTTATTTCCTGATCAACCGTGCTGTGGTTCCTACGTTGGACTGTGTGCTGCTAGAGGCAACATCCTGATTCATGAAGCCATTAACCAGTCCTAGTCTGGGATCTAGCTTCGGTACTGATCCCCAGAATCAACCATAGGCAGACCTTGTACATATAACGAGAATTATCAACGAACCTGTCTACAAAAGAAAACCTGGCAAGAACTACTACGTAATGGTGGTTTACACAGCGAAGTTTTAACTGTGGTTTATAGGGCCACGAGTTTCTGCCCTTGTTTTCCCAAGCTCCTGATATTTAAAAATCTTTACGAGAGATGCTTGGACGACATTTCCATTTACCGGAGAAAATGGAGGCTTTTCCCATAATCCAAATGCTGCTGGAGGGAATTCTGGCAGTTTTCCAACACTCTTTAAGGAAATTTTAGCTGTTTTCTAAAAGACCCCAATTAAAATTATTGCAGATTTACACTGAAAAAAGAAGTATGATACATACAATAGAGAGATTTGTAAAAATGTTGGAGAATTACACAAGTGCAACTAATGTGAGATTTTACTGTGGTAACGTTTCGCTCTCCAGTAGCTTTTCAAACCCCTTGACCTGGAGGTTACCTGGAGGTTATTCCGGGGATCAACGCCCCCGCGGCCCGGTCCGTGACCAGGCCTCCCGATGGATCAGGGCCTGATCAACTACGCTGTTACTGCTGGCCGCACGCAGTCCAACGTACGAGCCACAGCCCGGCTGATCCGGCACTGACTTAAGGTATCTGTCCAGCTCTCTCTTGAAGGCAGCCAGGGGTTTATTGGCGATTCCCTTAATGCTTGATGGGAGGCTGTTGAACAGTTTTGGGCCCCGGACACTTATGGTGTTTTCCCTTAGTGTACCAATGGCGCCCCTATTTTTAATTGGGGGTATTTTGCATCGCCTGCCCAGTCTTTTACTTTCTTAGGGAGTGATTTGTGTGTGCAGATTTGGGACCATTCCTTCCAAGATTTTCCAAGTGTAGATTATGATATATCTCTCCCTCCTGCGTTCCAACGAGTACAAGTCAAGTGCTTCCAAGCGTTCCCAGTAGTTAAGGTGCTTGACAGAACTTATACATGCAGTAAAGGTTCTCTGTACACTCTCTAGATCTGCAATTTCACCTGTTTTGAATGGAGATGTTAATGTACAGCAGTATTCCAGCCTAGAGAGAACAAGTGATTTGAAAAGGATGATCATTGGCTTGGCATCTCTCGTTTTGAAAGTTCTCATTATCCATCCTATCATTTTCTTTGCACGTGCGATCGTGGCACTGTTGTGATCCTTGAAAGTGAGATCCTCAGACATTACTACTCCCAGGTCCCTCACATTATTTTTCCGCTCTATTGTATGGCCAGAGTCTGTAGTATACTCTGTTCTAGTTATTATCTCCTCCAGTTTTCCATAACGGAGTAGTTGGAATTTGTCCTCATTGAACATCATATTGTTTACCGTTGCCCACTGGAAAACTTTGTTTATATCTTCTTGGAGGTTAACCGCGTCCTCAGCAGATGACAGCCTCATGCAGATCCTAGTATCATCCGCAAAGGATGATACGGTGCTGTGATGTATATCTCTGTCTATGTCTGATATGAGGATAAGGAATAAGATGGGGGCGAGTACTGTGCCTTGTGGAACAGAGCTCTTCACTATGGCAGCCTCCGATTTAACTCTGTTGACCACTACTCTTTGTGTTCGATTTGTTAGGAAGTTGAAGATCCATCTCCCCACTTTCCCAGTTATTCCTTTAGCACGTATTTTATGGGCTATTACGCCATGATCGCATTTGTTAAATGCTTTTGCAAAGTCTGTGTATATTACATCTGCATTCTGATTTTCTTCCAGTGCATCCAAGGCCATATCATAGCGATCCAGTAGTTGTGAGAGGCAGGAGCGACCTGCCCTGAACCCATATTGCCCTGGATTGTGCAGATTTTGGGAATCCAGACAGAGCGAAACGTTGCCAAAATAAATTATCACGTTAGCTGTACGTGTGTAATTTTGCCTAACAGGTAGTAGAGATGTCTCTTCTCATTATACACACAGTAACTGAAAACTTAAACTCTACCTGCAATCAAACCAAAGGACATCTTGTATCATACACTGATAAAATCTTAATACTGGTGGGACGATGAGTGGGTCATCTAGGACGCCGTCACAAGCCTGATGAGTGGGTCATCTACGACGCCGTCACAAGCCTGAACCAACCAGCGTCTCTCATTCACTTCACAGGTTGAATTACAAGTTTAAATTCACCTTCAATCCTCAATATACTAATGAAAAATAATCAGAGTTAACAGCAGATAGAAAATCCACACATTCTTAAATTTATATCCAATTTTGGTATAAACCTTGGTAATAGATACCAACAAATTGGTTTAGAAAGACACGTAAACAAGCACTAGAATATATTTGTTAGAAAACGTTTCGGTCCTATGACCTTGATCAATTCTGAAGTGATGGCTGATGGACTGATTACATCATTCCATCAGCCTTTGTGAAGCAGTCTACTGCGTAGGCGAAAAGTTTCATTAATAAAAATACCCAACTGTTGCACATGTGTCTTAATCTTCAACCAGGCTGTTCCTGCTGGTGGCCAGCTGCCCCACGTATCCATCACAGTCTGTTTTTCTAAGAATCACAGGAATCCAATATCCCTCGAAAAACCAGAAGTTTACAGCAACCCTTGCAATAACTGAGAGCCAGACAACACAACCCACACTGGATACGGTTTGCACAAACGATCAGACACGACCAGGACAACTTAACTGTCTTGGAAGACGTGAGACTTCTCATCCTCACCGCAGACTCACAGCAATGCGTTCAAGTTGGAAAAACTTAGATTTAGAAAGTATATAGGAAAACACTGGTTTGGTAATAAGAGCTGTGATGAGTGGCACAAACTCTGAGAGTAACGTCATTGAAGCTAAAACACTGTGTAGTTTTAAAAATGGGTTGGACAAATACCGAGTTGGTGTGACTTGGACCTGCCTAGCTTGAGCCAGTAGGCCTGCTAAAGCAACCTATATATATATATATATATATATATATATATATATATATATATATATATATATATATATATATATATATATATATATATACTTTCTATTGTATCTTTTTGAATGTTTTGTCAATGTATTTTGTCTTTAAATAAAATATATATTAATTAAATATAGGGGGTGGTAGGAGAAAATTCTCAAACAGCTTCAGGGAGAACCTTGAGTTTTCCCTGAAGCAAGTTTATTCTTTTCTCTGAGGATGAGGGTCCCTAGAATAGTTCTAGAGGTGGTAACTTGCTATATTAATATATATATATATATATATATATATATATATATATATATATATATATATATATATATATATATATATATATAATTTAATTGCGATCAAACTTATGTTTAGTGAAAATTTAATTTTACAGGACAATAATGTAAAACTTGCGGAAACAATGGAAGAGCGCTGCAACAGTCTTAAGAAGCTTCTGCAACTGGCCACAATGCTTCTGCAATAACTTACCAAACATGTGGTAATTACCACAGCCACTGTTAGCAATGTAATTGTTCAGTAAACGCTTCGCTGTTGTAGTCTCAAAGCTATTAAGGTCAATCTAATGTTTTCCTTCTTAATGCCACATAATTCATCTTTTGTCACCTGGAGAGTGAATGCTGTGGTGAGGTGACCTGGACAGTGAATACTGAGGTGACCTGGGCAGTAACTGCTATGGTGAGGTGGACAGTGAATGTGATAAGGTAGTGACTGGGATAGTAAATGTTATGGTAACCTGGACAGTGAATGCTATAGTGAGGTGGTGACTTGGAGAGTAAGTGTTGTGGTGAGCAAGGCCCTTTTTTCTTTTTTTTTTTTCGCCGGTATTCACGAAGAAGTGGTCGAGGGAAGTATGTGGGTGGGGGGAGGGAGGAAAGAGAGTAGGGGGTGGGGGGGATGGAAGCGGAAATAAGAACCCTGAGAGGAAGAAGCAGAATCAATTGGGTATTCCTTGGGCCGCTCTTCCCGGCTCCTGGTTCCAAAGATTTGGAGAGTAAAGGAGGCTGGGAGGCAGGCAGGAGCCCGTAACCAATCTTATCTGTTGCCTACACCAAAAAGTCTAGATTGTAAAACCCACTCAGTTTCTCTCTCTCTCTCTCTCACAAGGATTTTACAAAGGTTAGGTTATAAGGTTAGGTTCCTGCCTTTATTTACAAACTTGTCTCTCTCTTGTTTTTTTTACACAGGGTTTAACAAGGTTAGGATAAGGGTTCCTAACTTTATTTACAAGCTAAGAGCTGTTACTTACATCAGCTCATTTAAAAGCCTTTTATTATTATGAGACATTATTACAACCTAGGATTTCAAATGGCCTGTTATCCCAGGTGTAATGGGAGCAAATAAACACAGTAGAAAAAGTTTAGACTTATATTATCCTTCACCAATTATAACAGCAATATGTACACTATGTACAGTGATAAATATAGTGCACTCCACGGTAAGCAAGGCAGAAATAGAAGCCACAAGATAGCAGACCGTGCTTCAACCAGCTCTAGAGTGGGAATGACAAGGGCAGACAGGAGAGCGGTATCCACATAACCTCTGCGATTGTCAATCCCACCTTCTTATTGGCTAGAACCTGGTCACTAGTTGAACGATGGGGCCCCATCATCAACTCTTAGCAACCTGGTTCGCTGGTTGGGGGAGATAGCCTGTAAATGAGGGTGTGTCCATGCGCCGAATAAAGGTTACGTACTCTTTGCATGCCACAGACATATAAGTAGGGAACAGGATGAAGTTGGAGCCATCTGCAGGCCTGCCTCTCTCTCAATCTCTCTCTCTTTCTCTCTCTCTCTCTCAATCTCTCTCAATCTCTCTCACACACCTGAATTTTCTCGAGTTTTCTTCCCTAAGATGCTCCACTCCTCCCCACTTACCAACAAACACTTGTATAGCCTCCCTTCTTTAATACCAATTTCTCTGCGCTACGTTTATATAATGCTAGAAAACTTCCTAGATGAGCACAGATTTTCCACAAGGTTTAATTTTTTCATCAGGAGCCTCAGTATACGAGTCCTTGCTGTAAATGACACATCTCGTTTACTGAAACAAGACCATATGTTGAGCGCGCCTGAAGGCAAAGAGGAGGAGGAGAAAGAGAACAGGAAGTGTGTTGTGGGGGAGGGAAAAACATGATTTGAATAATCTAAAATAAATTGGAAGAAACACCAAATTCAGTCGAGTAAGAGGACGTGAAAGTAAAAAAAAGGGGGAAAGTACAGAGGAGAGGAGAAAGAGAAAAGGAGGAAGCCAGAAAGGCAAGGAGTTGTTGTGATGCGCTATTACCAGCAGAATCAGCAGCACCATCACCATTACCAGCAGAATCAGCAGCAACAGCACCATCCTAGCTCTAGCATTAGCAGCCAAAGTGACAGACAACTTGGTTTTAGAGATTTCACTACCAGCCACAACCCCACACACATGTGAAAGACACGGTCACCCTTACCCTTCACCACACATCACAATGAAAAGCAGGGATACAGGGGTACACTACAGGATAACTCAATACACATAAAAGATCCAATAAGATCACAGTAAACAGGCGATATCACGATATGCAAAATAACCAGTGAAAAAAAATGAAATTCCAAGCACTTTCGTGATTTCTCACATTATCAAGGAACAGATAAAGGAAAAGATGCGAGGCTTTCCACTACTCTCCTATGAAATATGTTTCGTCATCTTTATTCTGTTCAGTTTGCCCTATCTCTTGTTTGTTTACAGTAGAAGTGTATTTTCTGAGGTTGCGTGTTCCTCTTCGTGCATTAATGAACCTGGTTGCTTTCCTTATTCTTTCTATTTTGATATTTTTAACCATTATTCAGAGACAGGAGGTAGGCTTTCTAATTATTTTTTCTCACGGGTCAAGACTATAATTAATCTTCCATGAGGGTGGTTTGGAACAAGCTGGCTGAGGGTAACCTGAGGTAGCTATAGCAGCAAATGTTGTCCTCTCTTTATACAGCCATTTACTGAACACTATGTATTTTGGTTGTAAATGGTCGGGATCCGAGAGTAGAAAAACTCTCGGGACTTATCAAAGGTAAAGGCACATCAAAGGTAAGATGCAATTAAGGACAGTTCCTGGAGTCTACCAGTGTGTTCCGGGGGTCAACGCCCCCGTGGTCCGGTCCATGACCAGGCCTCACGGTGGATCAGGGCCTGATCAAGCAGGCTGTTACTGCCGTCAGCATGCAATCTAATGTACGAACCACAGCCCGGCTGGCCAGGTAGGCACTGATTTTAGGTATCTGTCCAGTTCTTTCTTGACGACAGCCAAGGGGGTCTACTGATAATCCGCACTGTATATGTTGGGAGGCAGTCTTGGCCCCATGACACTTACTGTGCTATCTTTTACAATCACTGCATATCTGCTTTTCACTGGGGATTTTGCAACGTCTGTAAAGTCTTTTATTTTCGTAGGGAGTGACTTGTGTGTACAGATTTGGGACTAGTCCCTCTAGAATTTTCCAGATGTAAATTATGATGCATCTTCCTCGCCTGCATTCCATGGAGTACAGTTGAAGAGATTTCAAACGGTTCCACGTCGGCAGGTAGTTGGTGCTTAACTTATACATGGAGTAAGTTCTCTGTATATTCTCCAGATCTGCAATTTTGCCTGCCCTGAATGGGGCCGTTAGTGTGCAGCAGTATTCCGGCCTAGAGAGAACAAGTGACTTAAACTGGATCAACCTTGTTTTGAAGGTTCTCATTATCCATCCTGTAATTTTCCTCACAAATGTGATAGTAACACTGTTATAATCTTTGAAAGTGAGATCCTCTGACATTATCACTTCCAGGTTCTTCATATTAGTTTTCCGCTCTATTATGTGGTTAGAATTTGTTTTAAAGTCCGATCTAGCTTCTATTTCCTCAAGTTTTCCATAGCAGAGAAACAGAAATTTGTCTTTACTGAACTTCATATTGTTTTCTGCAGCCCATCTGAAGACTTTGTTTATATCCGCTGAACTGTGTACTAGTGTCCTCATTCAATGTATTTGGTTTAGATTCTATATTTAACCCATTTAAAACACTACCATTACCTAAACCATCATCGTCGTCGTCATCATCATCATCATCATCATCATCATCATCATCATCATCATCACCACCACCACGTTCCTATCATTGATTCACTTGTCTTAATATCCTGGCATTTTCAAAAGTCCGCTACAGTTCCCAGAAATTGAGAATTAGACTGTTTATCGGCGACGTTAATGTGTTGCGGGCACGAGTTAGGTTAGAAAGCCACGGAATAAAGAAACATGAGACGCTATAATCCACTAGTTAACCAGCGAATCCACTTCCACCGACCTGTGGGGAGGGCACACCCTGGACTGCGTGTAGCCAGCATTAACCCTAGTTAATCAAGGCCAGAAGGTTTGATCTGGTCTGAGACCGGGAGGCGGAGGCCAGGACTCCCTCCAGGAAGCGTCACAGGATAAACAAAGTCCTCCAGGTTCACCCCTACCTCTCCTCCTCTCAATACCTTTGATGAGTTTCGAGAGTCTTATCAGGCCTTGATCCAAAATGAGGCCTGGTCACAGACCGGCCGCGGGGGCGTTGACCCCCGAAACCCTTTCCATGTATACTCTCTGAGCCCGGCCATGGGCCAGGCTCATCACCAAACATAAGAATGATAATTCATGAAATCCAGAAAAACAAATCCATAAATCATTACTCTGTAAGTACCAGTCATCTTATGCACTACCACTGGGAAGACAACACCACTACTGTGTAAGTACTAGTCATCTTGTGCACTACCACTGGGAAGACAACACCACTACTGTGTAAGTACCAGTCATCTTGTGCACTACCACTGGGAAGACAACACCACTACTGTGTAAGTACCAGTCATCTTGTGCACTACCACTGGGAAGACAACACCACTACTGTGTAAGTACTAGTCATCTTGTGCACTACCACTGGGAAGACAACACCACTACTGTGTAAGTACCAGTCATCTTGTGCACTACCACTGGGAAGACAACACCACTACTGTGTAAGTACTAGTCATCTTGTGCACTACCACTGGGAAGACAACACCACTACTGTGTAAGTACCAGTCATCTTGTGCACTACCACTGGGAAGACAACACCACCGCAGACAGCTACTACCAAAACGTAGAAAATACTACTACTAATGAGAGACAACGTAATGCCTGTGACCTGTTTCCAGAGTTGTTTTACCCTCACCTGAACTACGACAGATGAGACATATGATACATGTGACCTATTTCGAGGGTTACCCTCGCAGCCTGGCCCGAGACCTGACTTCCTTCCCAACCAGACTGTTCCTACTAGCAATTACATCAAATTCATCAGGCCCATGGCCGGGCACCAGGAGTAGACTCTCAAAAGGAACACATCCAAGGCAGGTAAAGGTACAGATTAGGAGAGACTGAGCCCTGGGAAGACTTACCAGGCAACAGGCATACAAATGAATCATTGATATTAGTAAGTTTGTAATGTTGTTTGTAATGTAACATGGTAATGGACTTGTAATGGTAGTGGACTTGGACTTGTAATGGTAGTGGACTTGTAATGGTATGTAGAAATTGAGGGCTTTATAATCGAACATGAGATCACGTGTGCCAGCAGGAAGGAATGTGGCGGACCCAAGAGCTAGAGCTGAACATACACGTTACTAGGTAGACACGCCGACAATGCATACTTTCCTACGAGTCAACGCTATGTACACCGCCTTGTACTACATAAATGGTGGTTAAAAAAAACACGCAATAGTTTAACAACGTTTCGCTCAAGGAGAGTACATGGAAAAGGCAGTAGAGGACTAGGAAGGCCAAAACGAGACTATCTGCTGAGGACTATTCACTGCTGCCTAGATCAAGTACTATTCAGTACATCTGGGTATACTTGTCAAGGACAAAACATTTATTACCTTTGATGGGTTCCAAGATGCTTTCTACTTCCGAAGCCCGGCCATGTGCCAGACTCGTCTGGTGCTTGCCTGGTCAACCAGGCTGTTGTTGCAACATAAAGCTTTGCCATAACTTGATACAGTTCCTTGAGCGAAATGACTCACGAAATCGTATTGACACGATTGCAAACCAACCATGGTATGGGTGGGGACTGAACTGTAGCCAGCTGGTCCAGTGGATTACGCGCTGGCCTGGAGTTTTACGACTCGCTTGCCGCAAGTTCAATCCCCACCCGTACCGTGGCTTGAGCGAAATGTTATAATTAAAGTTTTACGCTGCTTCGTGTAACTATCATCTGTTTATCGGATCGCTGATGATTATACAAACGAAATCAAATAATTTATCTGCAATAATTACGATTCGATAGTCATTACACTATGGAGAGTGCAATATTAATGTAAAGTGCTTAATGTGTACAACATTTACTGACTGGTTCAGTCAAGTCTGAACGGTGACTCTGTGTCTCGGGTACAGAGATTATAACCCAGGTCACCACATGCACAGCCACACGCTACATTGACTTCTTGGGTCGATCACAGCAATTGTCTTGGCTACCGCACTCCCCCCGCCAGACATCTTGGTGCGAGGAGGGCAGCTCGGGCGAAAGAGAACAATTTCTACTCTCCAGTTCTCTCTTGGCTGTTGCTACACGCGGCCAACAAGCCTAGTACTATCCACCAAAGTCTGGTTGATCCAGCACTTTCTGCAGGAAGTGGTCAGTCAGCACATAGCTTGCTTGACAAGCTAGTGTGTCACCAGCCGCACCGCTTGCACGGTGCCTGAGTCAAGGGAATTGGTGGCCATTACATCAAGGCCCCTCACCAAAGTCAATACACACACTACATTACTCTCCCGAGTGCTCCCCATCACGGGAAATTGTTACTGAAATGACCACAACACTTGCACCAACTATCACTACCAGTAACTCCACCACAACCAGTAACTCCACCACAACCAGTAACTCCACCACTATCAGTAACTCCACCACTACCAGTAACTCCACCACTACCAGTAACTCCACCACTACCAGTAACTCCACCACTACCAGTAACTCCACCACTACCAGTAACTCCACCACTACCAGTAACTCCACCGCTACCAGTAACTCCACCGCTACCAGTAACTCCACCGCTACCAGTAACTCCACCGCTACCAGTAACTCCACCGCTACCAGTAACTCCACCACTACCAGTAACTCCACCACTACCAGTAACTCCACCGCTACCAGTAACTCCACCGCTACCAGTAACTCCACCGCTACCAGTAACTCCACCACTACCAGTAACTCCACCACTACCAGTAACTCCACCACTACCAGTAACTCCACCACTACCAGTAACTCCACCGCTACCAGTAACTCCACCACTACCAGTAACTCCACCGCTACCAGTAACTCTTACATTCCCCTTCCACGTACACTACTACCAATAACCAGTAACTACCACAACCTGTAACTCCATCTACCACTCAACTCTACCATAACTGTGACAGGTTCGAATTGTACTCTTGCAACCTGTCCTGAGAAACATTTTCCTGAACTGATAAAGCAGGCTGTTGCTGCCCACGATTCGCTGGCTCACACAGCCATTACAGGTGTAAATTATGATGCATCTTTCTCGCCTACGTTCCAAGGAGAACAGTTCAAGGGACTTCAGGAGTTCCCAGTCTACCTGGAGTATGTTCCGAGGACCAACGCCCCCGAGGTCCGGACCCAGACCAGACTTCCCAATAACTTAGGTGGTTGACGGAATTTACATAGGAGTGAAGGTTCTCTGTACATTCTCCAGTTCTTCAATTCTGCCTTAAAAGCTGTTGGTACACAGCAATATTCCAGCCATTAGAATACCAAGTTTATCAACACTGCTTTGTCTTCTTGTGGGGAACGTTCTAGTTATACAATCCTTCATTCTCCTTGAAGTTGTAACAGAAACACTTTAATATACCTTTGAAGAGTTTCAAGAGTTTAACTACTCTCGGAGCCCGGCCATGGGCCAGGCACTGTTGTAATAGGAAGGGACTAGTAATGTACTTTGAGAAATAAACATAACTTACTGTGGCAGTCTCTTAGGAAACAAACATAACTTACTGTGACAGTATATTGGGAAAAAAAAACATAACTTACTGTGACAGTCTCTTAGGAAACAAACATAACTTACTGTGACAGTATCTTGGGAACAAACATAACTTACTGTGACAGTATCTTAGGAAACAAACATAACTTACTGTGACAACCTCTAATTATAACCTACTCACCATCATTTCCCAAGAAATTAAACATATTCATTTCCCCACTTTTTTTTTTTGTAGTTATTCCCGTCTACACATATTTTGTACTTTATTACACCATGGTCGCACCTGCCCGAGGCTTATGAATAAAAAAAAAAGTTTTCGACGGATCTTCCATAGGTGGAAAAAGTATTTACTGCTTTTCCCAATACCCTGAATGGTTTTTTTTTTTTTGTGTGTGTGGTTTGTGTGTTTCTTGTGTCTGGTATGAGTGCTTTAGTTTATGCTCTAGTTTTTTCCCTGCACTTTCTACGTGTATATTTTTTAGTGATATTTGCGTGTTTTATATTGGTTCATCCTCCCTCCCTCCCCCCCCTCCCTCCCCCCCTCCCTCCCCCAGCAGCCAGCACACTAGACAGCTAAACCTGGCAGCCAAATCTGGCAGCCAAATTTGGCAGCTAAATCTGGCAGCCAAATTTGGCAGCTAAATCTGGTAGTCAAATCTGACAGCCAAGTCTAGCAACTAAATATGACAGCCAAACCTAGCAACCAAATCTGGTAGCCTAGCACCAGATAAAGCAGCAAATATGGCAGCCAAGCTGGTAGTCAACCTAGCAGACAGCCAGTGTGGTATCCAAGTGAGTTATCATTCCACCATCTGAGGTTGTGTGGGAGGTGGGGGGGATGGTAGTGGGTGAGGGGGAGAGGTACACGTCACCATCAGGAAAGTTCATCAGTATACGACTCAGGAATCAGCTTCCTGCTCACTTCCATGTCTTCTCCCCCACAACACCAACACTCTCCTTCCCTACAACTCCCACACTCCCCCCACAACTCCCACACTCCCCCCACAACTCCCACACTCCCCCCCACAACTCCCTCACTCCCCCACAACTCCCTCACTCCCCCACAACTCCCACACTCCCCCCACAACTCCCACACTTCCCCCCACAACTCCCACACTCCCCCCACAACTCCCGCACTCCCCCCACAACTCCCACACTCCCCCCACAACTCCCACAACTCCCACACTCCCCCCACAACTCCCACACTTCCCCCACAACTCCCGCACTCCCCCCACAACTCCCACACTCCCCCCACAACTCCCACACTCCCCCCACAACTCCCACACTCCCCCCCACAACTCCCTCACTCCCCCCACAACTCCCTCACTCCCCCCACAACTCCCACACTCCCCCCACAACTCCCACACTTCCCCCCACAACTCCCACACTCCCCCCACAACTCCCGCACTCCCCCCACAACTCCCACACTCCCCCCACAACTCCCACACTCCCCCCACAACTCCCACACCCCCCACAACTCCCTCACTCCCCCCACAACTCCCTCACTCCCCCCACAACTCCCACACTCCCCCCACAACTCCCACACTTCCCCCCACAACTCCCACACTTCCCCCACAACTCCCACACCCCCCACAACTCCCACACTCTCCTCCCCCATAACAAACACCTACAAACAAACGCCTGTTCATAGCTTTACAAATGTACAAAATAAACATGACTTATCTATTATTACTTTTATAATTATTATTTAGGAAGGTGTCATCTAACGCCTTTGTAGTGGGAGGTAATCAAGGCTGATCAGAGGAAAGAGAGGCAAGCTCCAATTCCTTATCTCTACACATATGCTGCTATGTATGATAATCTATGTAACTGTATTTGTGTATACCTGAATAAACTTAACGTTTCATGAGGAAACATTATTGCAGGCTGGCAGGCTAGCTTGTATCTTCCTGGTAATAACTGCAACTATCATGGTACCGCGTCTGGCTGCCTCTCACACCAGGTCTGCTGACACCTCCCATGTACTACACTGTATGAAAAGTGGTATGGTAATACCGACAGGATGTGAAAAACGACGAACGTAGGAGAGAAGTATAGGAGATGGAGGAATGGAGTGGAAAGGAAAAGGGAGATGAGGAGAGAGAGTTGAGAGAATAGAATGAAGCCAGGAAGAGACGGGAAGAGAGGGAAGGTGGAGAGGTGAGAAAGACACTGACACTCATGTACAGTTCAGGACATTTATTAAGGAAACGTTTCGCCACTCGTGGTGAAACGTTTCCGTAAATAAATGTTCTGAAATGTCCATAAGAGCCGTTTTCCAAACCCACATGGGCGGTAATGTGTAGCTGCCCACGAACACTACAACATTTCAATGAAAATATACAAACATTTAAACTGGTTCAAATATAAATGTGTATACAGAACAAAATATTAAACTCACATATTATCCGCCATTTTAAACAAAAAATAGCAACCATAGTGAAAATATTTTAAAAGTTGAAGAGGTATTACAGTTGTTTTATCAAGAGATAATGCGATAAAAGGTGCTCATATTATCTCTAGAATATATCCTATTAACTATGACTTTCCATTAAGGTCATAAACGATCACTGGAAATAAACTTCAACAAAAGAAAGGTATATCATTTTTTTTTCCAGCGAACTTGGCAGGGCCGATATACCTTTGATGAGTTTCTAGAGTTTTTCTACTCCCGGAGCCCGGCCAAAGGCCAGGCTCGTTAAGCAGTTGAGCAGGTTAGGTTCAGGTAAGGTCTGTCAGGAAAGCGGACAAGTGTTTCCAGAGGCGGGTTTTTAAAGTCATATGATGACCCGCAGCTGGAGCTTTTGGTCATCTCACCGAGGCCTTACGCTGGCTTATCCCTCCAGCCCTTCAATATTAGTGAACCTAGCGTGGGAGTAGACAGCTATGGATCACACACTCCACAACATCAACCACGAACGTGACTTACCATCTTACGACACAAGGTATGGCAATGTAATTAACTCATAAAGACACTTCATGTGGGAGAGTGTAAGAATGTGTGTGTGTGTGGGGGGGAGGAATGTGTGGGGGGGTGGGAGAGGGGGAGGAGTAATGTACGTGTACCTTTTGATGAGTTCCGAGACTTTTTCTACTCTCAGAGCTCGGCCATGGGCCAGGCTCGTCTGGTGCTTGCCTGGTCACCCAGGCTGTAGCTGCTGGATTGGAGGGAGTCTACACCAGCAGTTTTAGAGCATAACAATACATAAGTGTGTGTATACTCACCCAATACTCATTTAATTGTGGTTACTAGGTCCACTCTCTCCCTGTGTGTGTGTGTGTGTGTGTGTGTGTGTGTGTGTGTGTGTGTGTGTGTGTGTGTGTGTGTGTGTGTGTGTGTGTGTGTGTGTGTGTGTGCGCGCGCGCGCGCGCGTGCGTGTGTGTGTGGGGCACTGTACTGTTCTGGCAGTCCTCACCACTCCACCACAGCTCAACACAACACACCCCAGTACAACACAACACATCCAAGTACAACACACCTCAACACAACACACCCCAGTACAACACAACACACCCCAGTACAACACATCTCAGCTGAACACAACACACCCTAGTACAACACAACACACCTCAGCACAACACAACACATCACACCCCAAGACAACACACCCCAGTACAACACATCTCAGCTGAACACAACACACCCCATCACAACACACCCTAGTACAACACAACACACCTCAGCACAACACAACACATCACACCCCAAGACAACACACCCCAGTACAACACAACACACCTCAGTACAACACAACACCTCAGCACAACACAACACACCCCAGTACAACACAACACCTCAGGACAACACAACACACCCCAGTACAACACAACACACCCCAGTACAACACAACACCTCAGCACAACACAACACACCCCAGTACAACACAACACCTCAGTACAACACAACATCTCAGTACAACACAACATCTTAGTACAACACAACATCTCAGTACAACACAACACCTCAGTACAACACAACATCTCAGTACAACACAACATCTTAGTACAACACAACATCTCAGTACAACACAACACCTCAGTACAACACAACATCTCAGTACAACACAACATCTCAGTACAACACAACACCTCAGTACAACACAACACCTCAGTACAACACAACACACCCCCGTAAAACACAACACACCCCAGTACAACACAACACCTCAGCACAACACAACACACCCCAGTACAACACAACACCTCAGCACAACACAACACACCCCAGTACAACACAACACCTCAGCACAACACCCCAGTACAACACAACACCTCAGTACAACACTACCACAACTGACGCAAGAGCTACTCCATCACACACCAGTTTTCCTCCAATTTCCCTTCCATTGTCAATTCTTCAACCTTTCCTCCCCCTCCACCCCAGCTCCCCCGCCAAAACCTCTCTCTACCTCATTTCTTCCCCTTGAGACCTCGCCAACATAACGTCAAATACTGTATTTATATTATTTTATATTCAGGTATTCTCAGCGGCGTGTGTCAACGTTAAGTGTGTACACAGTGAGCGTTGACACACTACATTAAAGTATGCTTGATGATAGTGTCTGGCTGCCTGGAACCCACACACACACTATCATACAAGATTTAATAAAAAAAAATTAAAGCAAGATACTAAAGCTAGTTATTAAATATTTGTGATAATCGACAAAAAAAGATAAAAAATAAAATTAAGTAAAAAATAAACAAAGAGGACACAAGTGCAACTAATGGGACATTTTACTGTGGCAACGTTTCGCTCTCCAGCTTTGTCAATCTGTTACAGTAACAGCTTGACAAAGCTCCTGGTGAGCGAAACGTTGCCACAATAAAATGTCACATTAGTTGCATTTAGCGTCCTTTAACTTAACATACTGTCGGTAATTCTACCAAGATTATATCTGGTGACACGTATACTCTGCAAAGTATTGGAAAAGATATAATAAGTACAAATATACCTTTGATATACCTCTGATGAGCTTCGAGAATTGTTCTACTCCCGGAGTCCGGCCTTGGTTCAGGCTCGTTCAATAAAAGATAAAAACGATGACACATCTTCAAGAGGGAGCTGGACAGATATCTAAAGACAGTGCCGGATCAGCCGGGCTGTGGTACGTACGTTGGACTGCGTGCGGCCAGCAGTAACAACCTGGTTGATCAGGCCCTGATCCACCGGGAGGCCTGGTCGAGGACCGGGCCACGGGGGCGTTGATGCCCGGAATGCCCTCCAGGTAGACTCCAGGTAGGTAGGGCAGAATTCATAAGAGAAAACTAAATGGATGAAGGACTAGTAGAGCGATAGGAATGGAACTACAAGTACAGGGCGAAGACAGCCACAGCTGGAAGAACCAAGATCAAGGAAGAGGCGCTCGAATGATCTAGTGGGGTGGGGTTAGAACCCATGACAGGTGAGTCGTAAAACTAAGCCATAGGTAGTCGAGAATGGGTGCCAGGCCCATGCTAGTTAGATGACTCTTACTGCACCAGCTGGCCCAGTGGCTTACCCACTGGCCTGCTGTTTTACAACTCACCTGCCATACTTCTAACCCCACCCGTACTGTCTACCTGGAGTCTACCCGGAGGGTATTCCGGGGATCAACGCCCCCGCGGCCCGGTCCACGACCAGGCCTCCCGGTGGATCAGGGCCTGATCAACCAGGCTGTTACTGCTGGCCGCAAGTGTCCAATGTACGAATCACAGCCCGGCTGATCTGGCACCGACTAAGTATCTGTCCATCTCCCTCTTGAAGGCAGCCACGAGCCTATTGGTAATTTCCCTTATGCATTGTGGGAGGCTGTTGAACAGTCTTGGGCCCCGGGCACTTATGGTATTTTCTCTTAGTGTACCAATGGCGCCCCTACTTTTCATTAGGGGTATTTTGCACCACCTGCCCAGTCTTTTACTTTCGTATGGAGTAATTTCCGTGTGCAGATTCGGGACCATTCCTTCTAGGGTTTTCCAAGTGTAGATTATATCTCTCTCTCGTCTGCGTTCCAGCCAGTACAAGTCAAGTGCTTCCAAATGCTCCCAGTAGTTGAGGTGCTTGATAGAACTTATATGTGCAGTAAAGGTTCTCTGTACACTCTCTAGATCTGCAATTTCACCTGCTTTGAACGGAGGTGTTTATGTACAGCAATATTCCGGCCTAGAGAGAAGTGATTTGAAAAGGATCATCACTGGCTTAGCATCTCTTGTTTTGAACGTTCTCATTATCCATCCTATCATTTTCTTTGCAGTTGTGATCGTGTTACCGTTGTGATCCTTGAAAATGAGATCCTCAGACATTACCACTCCTAGGTCCCTCACATTATTTTTTCGCTCTGTTATATGATCAGAGTTTGTAGTATACTCAGTTCTAATTATTATCTCCTCCAGTTTTTCATAATTGAGTAGTTGGAATTTGTCTTCATTGAACATCATATTGTTTTCCATTACCCACTGGAAAACTTGGTTTATATCTTCTTGGAAGTTAATAGTGTCCTCAATAGATGAGAGTCTCTTGCAGTTCCTAGTATCATCTGCAAAGGATGACACGGTGCTGTGGATTACATCTCTATGTCTGTCTGATATGAGGATGAGGAACAGGATGGGGGGCGAGTACTGTGCCTTGAGGAACAGAGCTTTTCACTGTGGCAGCTTCCGATTTAACTCTGTTTACCACTACACTTTGTGTCCGATTGGTTAGAAAGTTGAAAGATCCATCTCCCCACTTTGCCAGTTATTCCTTAAGCACGTATTTTGTGCGCTATTACTGCATGATGGCACTTGTCAAAGGCTTTTGCAAAGTCTGTGTATGTTACATCTGCATTCTGTTCTTCTTCCAGTGCATCCAAGACCATATCATAGTGATGCAGTAGTTGCGAGAAGCAGGAGCGACCTGCTCTGAACCCATGTTGCTCTGGATTGTGCAGTTTTTTGGGAATCCAAGTGATTTGCAGTTGTGCTTCTTAGCACTCTTTCGAAGATTTTTATGATGTGGGACGTTAGAGCTATTGGTCTATAGTTCTTAGCTAATGTTTTGCTGCCACCTTTAGTGACTGGAATTTTACCCATGTCTAATCTCCTTCTCCATAGTATACTTAGGGCACGCGAAAGGGGTTTCTTGCAGTTATTAATGAACACGGAGTTCCATGAGTCTGGGCCTGGGGCTGAGTGCATGGCCATGTTGTTAATGGCTTTCTCAACGTTTATCGGAGTTAGAGTAATGTCGGAAATCTGGCATACATTGATGGAGTTTTGAGGCTCATTCATGAAAAATACAATTTGGATTGTCAATCTTTAGACTGATTAATGGCTGGCTAAACACAAGAATCACATTGGGATTTCAATATCTCACTCAATTCTTTGCTGTCATCTGTGTAAGTCCC
Source organism: Cherax quadricarinatus (assembly GCF_038502225.1). Taxonomy (NCBI): domain Eukaryota; kingdom Metazoa; phylum Arthropoda; class Malacostraca; order Decapoda; family Parastacidae; genus Cherax; species Cherax quadricarinatus. The sequence continues at coordinate 9,335,482 of NC_091336.1, forward strand.
ACCTTGTCTGAGCAAGGACCCGATACTAGATGTGGTATTTGCCTTGTTTTTGGCATATGAAAAATATTTCGAATTTATTTCAATTTCGCGAATCGTAGTTTATCACTAGATCATTCAAGCGCCTCTTCCTTCATCTTGGTTCTTCCAGCTGTGGCTGTCTTCGCCCTGTACTTGTAGTTCCATTTCCATGCAGTAAGAGATGAAGTATCATGAAAGACGAGGTTAAAAGTGGGGTCCCCCAAGGATCACCTCTTCAATCACTGCTATTTCTGATAAACTGAAATGATCTATCTGAAAAAAATGACTACTGCATATCACTGTTTGTTGACGATGTTAAGTTGATGAATCAAACAAGCTGCTGTGATATTTAGAAAGGGTGAAAAGGCAAACAAGCGGCTGCTGAACTTTAAAAAAATAACAGTACAAAGTTCATGCAAGTCATGCAAGAGAGACAAATAAGACCAGCGATGGAGTACGCTGAATATTAATGTCCAAAACTGCACAGTAACTGCGTCACTTAGGAGCCATAAGTGAGCCAAGAATTGCCTTCAGAGACTTCAATAATAAATTCTTCAGGACAGTACTGCAATATCTGAGACAGAAGTTTCCAGCATAGGGAAACTGGAGGAGCAAATATACGAACATTAAAAGACATGACAAGAGGAGATAGGACTACGACATACATGAAATTCAAGAGGAATTAATCCAGCTGATAGAGACTGTGAAATGCTAGAAACAGGGACTGATTGCCTCAAACTCCTCATCTTCCATCTTTTTCTGCATTAGACTGAAGAAGCCATGGTGTGGCAAAACTTTGTAAAGCACTTATTCACAGCCACAGAGATGTCAAAGAACGTTTCTTCAGTCTAAGGATGGTAAAGACGATAACTGAATTGCATGAACAAGTGCTAGACTCCATATACAGATTGAAGAGCGAGTATAAGAGACGAAGAATCAGTAATACAAATATTGTATATTTAAGTTAAGAGGCGAGTCAGAAGCCAAGACTCGACCCCTTCAAGCAAATATTTGAGATAAAAAATTAGTAGTGGACATAATGCTGACGTATTGATGTAGGGTATAGCAGGTGTGATGGAGGGTGTAGCAGGTGTGATGGAGGGTGCAGCAGGTGTGATGGAGGGTGTAGCAGGCGTGATGGAGGGTGTAGCAGGTGTGATGGAGGGTGCAGCAGGTGTGATGGAGGGTGTAGCAGGTGTGATGGAGGGTGTAGCAGGCGTGATGGAGGGTGTAGCAGGCGTGATGGAGGGTGTAGCAGGTGTGATGGAGGGTGTAGCAGGTGTGATGGAGGGTGTAGCAGGTGTGATGGAGGGTGTAGCAGGTGTGATGGAGGGTGTAGCAGGTGTGATGGAAGGGGAGGGAGGGTGTAGCAGGTGTGATGGAGGGGAGGGAGGGTGTTTGATGGATCCCTTGTGATGGTCCACAGTTGACACCTTGGCTCCCGCCTCCCTCAATCTGGCACAGAGCCAACCTCTTACTTCACCTCACCATTTCCACAATCCAATCTTCCCTCCCACTAGCCCCATTCCATCACTTCACAACCTTCCCTCTACATCCACAATTATGTACACTCTTATAATTACTGAAAATCTGTATGTCGTCTAACCACGCTTCGAGTAAGTCTTGTCCAGTAAAGCCACAGGTGTTCTGGTAACTCACACCTGTAGTCCCACACCTGATACCTCGCCATCTTGCCTGGAGTATACTTGAAGGGTGTTTCGGGGGTCAACGCCCCCGTGGCCCGACCCATGACCAGGCCTCGCGGTGGGTCAGGGCCTGATAAACCAGGCTACCTACTACCTCGCCATCTTGCTGCTAGTATTGTGACACTGGTAAGCTAGCCTCGCTCATCACACTTGCCAGTTTTGTCCTAGTGTCGGTCGCCTTGACAATCCTGTATCCTGCCATCAATACCTTACTGGACGCTTCCTAGATCCTACATGGGGGGGGGGGGGACCAGGAAGGACATGTACAGGGATTCTCTATTTTCGCTTGGGCTTCTGCTCAAGGATTTTCGGGAGTGTTGAGATAGGAAGTGCCTCAAGGTGGATGGGTAGTTGTCTACCTGGTAATGGTTAATGGGGCCACTGTTCCAGCGACCCTGCCTTAGACCAGACCTCAAGAGGATTACAAAGGAAGAAGGAGATACTGCAAGGTTACATGACAAGGGTGACAGGTGAACCACGATTGAAAGGTTCCAATTTGTCATGAGCCAAGATATGCCGCGAAGTATACAAAAAATAAAGCCCAAAACGCACACGAACCACTACTCAGACAATTTACACACACACACACACACACACACACACACACACACACACACACACACACACACACACAAACACACACATGTACGTCACAATAACCCATGGTAATCCTCATTCCTCTCTTCATTAATATAAAAAAGTCGAAGTTTGGGCAATAAATAAAGGGGAAAGTGTACAATGATACGCGGGAACGACAATAATTGAAATGGGAAAGAAATGATAAAAATGGAACTACATCTATTGTCTATCCATCCACTGTGAACAAGAAATTCCATTGCCAAAAAAAGTAAACTTAATAAACAACTCAAAATTAAGTATCTAGCTTATGAGTTATTATTTATAAGAGTTTAACCTAAAAGATTCAGTTACCAGTTCCTGTCTACCCCAGCATGGAACACCCTGGTAGTACCTGTCTACCCCAGCATGGAACACCCTGGTAGTACCTGTCTACCCCAGCATGGAACACCCTGGTAGTACCTGTCTACCCCAGCATGGAACACCCTGGTAGTACCTGTCTACCCCAGCATGGAACACCCTGGTAGTACCTGTCTACCCCAGCATGGAACACCCTGGTAGTACCTGTCTACCCCAGCATGGAACACCCTGGTAGTACCTGTCTACCCCAGCATGGAACATCCTGGTAGTACCTGTCTACCCCAGCATGGAACACCCTGGTAGTACCTGTCTACCCCAGCATGGAACACCCTGGTAGTACCTGTCTACCCCAGCATGGAACACCCTGGTAGTACCTGTCTACCCCAGCATGGAACACCCTGGTAGTTCCTGTCTACCCCAGCATGGAACACCCTGGTAGTACCTGTCTACCCCAGCATGGAACACCCTGGTAGTACCTGTCTACCCCAGCATGGAACACCCTGGTAGTACCTGTCTACCCCAGCATGGAACACCCTGGTACTTCCTGTCTACCCCAGCATGGAACACCCTGGTAGTACCTGTCTACCCCAGCATGGAACACCCTGGTAGTACCTGTCTACCCCAGCATGGAACACCCTGGTAGTTCCTGTCTACCCCAGCATGGAACACCCTGGTAGTACCTGTCTACCCCAGCATGGAACACCCTGGTAGTACCTGTCTACCCCAGCATGGAACAGCCTGGTAGTAACTGTCTACCCCAGCATGGAACACCCTGGTAGTACCTGTCTACCCCAGCATGGAACACCCTGGTAGTTCCTGTCTACCCCAGCATGGAACACCCTGGTAGTACCTGTCTACCCCAGCATGGAACACCCTGGTAGTACCTGTCTACCCCAGCATGGAACACCCTGGTAGTACCTGTCTACCCCAGCATGGAACACCCTGGTAGTACCTGTCTACCCCAGCATGGAACACCCTGGTAGTACCTGTCTACCCCAGCATGGAACACCCTGGTAGTACCTGTCTACCCCAGCATGGAACACCCTGGTAGTACCTGTCTACCCCAGCATGGAACACCCTGGTAGTACCTGTCTACCCCAGCATGGAACATCCTGGTAGTACCTGTCTACCCCAGCATGGAACACCCTGGTAGTACCTGTCTACCCCAGCATGGAACACCCTGGTAGTACCTGTCTACCCCAGCATGGAACACCCTGGTAGTACCTGTCTACCCCAGCATGGAACACCCTGGTAGTTCCTGTCTACCCCAGCATGGAACACCCTGGTAGTACCTGTCTACCCCAGCATGGAACACCCTGGTAGTACCTGTCTACCCCAGCATGGAACACCCTGGTAGTACCTGTCTACCCCAGCATGGAACACCCTGGTACTTCCTGTCTACCCCAGCATGGAACACCCTGGTAGTACCTGTCTACCCCAGCATGGAACACCCTGGTAGTACCTGTCTACCCCAGCATGGAACACCCTGGTAGTTCCTGTCTACCCCAGCATGGAACACCCTGGTAGTACCTGTCTACCCCAGCATGGAACACCCTGGTAGTACCTGTCTACCCCAGCATGGAACAGCCTGGTAGTAACTGTCTACCCCAGCATGGAACACCCTGGTAGTACCTGTCTACCCCAGCATGGAACACCCTGGTAGTTCCTGTCTACCCCAGCATGGAACACCCTGGTAGTACCTGTCTACCCCAGCATGGAACACCCTGGTAGTACCTGTCTACCCCAGCATGGAACACCCTGGTAGTACCTGTCTACCCCAGCATGGAACACCCTGGTAGTACCTGTCTACCCCAGCATGGAACACCCTGGTAGTACCTGTCTACCCCAGCATGGAACACCCTGGTAGTACCTGTCTACCCCAGCATGGAACACCCTGGTAGTACCTGTCTACCCCAGCATGGAACACCCTGGTAGTACCTGTCTACCCCAGCATGGAACACCCTGGTAGTACCTGTCTACCCCAGCATGGAACACCCTGGTAGTACCTGTCTACCCCAGCATGGAACACCCTGGTAGTACCTGTCTACCCCAGCATGGAACACCCTGGTAGTACCTGTCTACCCCAGCATGGAACACCCTGGTAGTACCTGTCTACCCCAGCATGGAACACCCTGGTAGTACCTGTCTACCCCAGCATGGAACACCCTGGTAGTACCTGTCTACCCCAGCATGGAACACCCTGGTAGTACCTGTCTACCCCAGCATGGAACACCCTGGTAGTACCTGTCTACCCCAGGATGGAACACCCTGGTAGTACCTGTCTACCCCAGCATGGAACACCCTGGTAGTACCTGTTATCCCAGCATGGAACACCCTGGTAGTACCTGTCTACCCCAGCATGGAACACCCTGGTAGTACCTGTCTACCTCAGCATGGAACACCCTGGTAGTACCTGTCTACCCCAGCATGGAACACCCTGGTAGTACCTGTCTACCCCAGCATGGAACACCCTGGTAGTACCTGTCTACCCCAGCATGGAACACCCTGGTAGTACCTGTCTACCCCAGCATGGAACACCCTGGTAGTACCTGTCTACCCCAGCATGGAACACCCTGGTAGTACCTGTCTACCCCAGCATGGAACACCCTGGTAGTACCTGTCTACCCCAGCATGGAACACCCTGGTAGTACCTGTCTACCCCAGCATGGAACACCCTGGTAGTACCTGTCTACCCCAGCATGGAACACCCTGGTAGTACCTGTCTACCCCAGCATGGAACACCCTGGTAGTACCTGTCTACCCCAGCATGGAACACCCTGGTAGTACCTGTCTACCCCAGCATGGAACACCCTGGTAGTACCTGTCTACCCCAGCATGGAACACCCTGGTAGTTCCTGTCTATCCCAGCATGGAACACCCTGGTAGTACCTGTCTACACCAGCATGGAACAACCTGGTAGTACCTGTCTACACCAGCATGGAACACACTGGTAGTTCCTGTCTACCTCAGAATGGAACACCCTGGTAGTACCTGTCTACCCCAGCATGAAACACCCTGGTAGTTCCTGTCTACCCCAGCATGGAACACCCTGGTAGTACCTGTCTACACCAGCATGGAACACAATGGTAGTACCTGTCTACACCAGCATGGAACACCCTGGTAGTACCTGTCTACCCCAGCATGGAACACCCTGGTAGTTCCTGTCTACCTCAGAATGGAACAACCTGGTAGTACCTGTCTACCCCCGCATTGAACAGCCTGGTAGTATCTGTCTACTCTAGCATGGAACAGCCTGGTAGTATCTGTCTACTCTAGCATGGAACAGCCTGGTAGTACCTGTCTACCCCAGCATGGAACACCCTGGTAGTACCTGTCTACCCCAGCATGGAACAGCCTGGCAGTATCTGTCTACTCTAGCATGGAACAGCCTGGTAGTACCTGTCTACCCCAGCATGGAACACCCTGGTAGTACCTGTCTATCTCAGCATGGAACAGCCTGGTAGTACCTGTCTACACCAGCATGGAACACCCTGGTAGTATCTGTCTACCCCAGCATGGAACAGTCTGGTAGTACCTGTCTACCCCAGCATGAAACACCCTGGTAGTACCTGTCTACCCCAGCATGAAACACCCTGGTAGTACCTGTCTACCCCAGCATGAAACACCCTGGTAGTACCTGTCTACCCCAGCATGAAACACCCTGGTAGTACCTGTCTACCCCAGCATGGAACAGCCTGGTAGTACCTGTCTACACCAGCATGAAACAGCCTGGTAGTACCTGTCTACCCCAGCATGGAGCAGCCTGGTAGTACCTGTCTAGCCCAGCATGGAACACCCTGGTAGTACCTGTCTACCCCAGCATGGAACAGCCTGGTAGTACCTGTCTACCCCAGCATGGAACACACTGGTAGTACCTGTCTACCCCAGCATGGGACAGCCTGGTAGTACCTGTCTACCCCAGCATGGGACAGCCTGGTAGTACCTGTCTACCCCAACATGGAGCAGCCTGGTAGTATCTGTCTACTCAGCATGGAACACCCTGGTAGTATCTGTCTACCCCAGCATGGAACACCCTGGTAGTATCTGTCTACCCCAGCATGGAACAGCCTGGTAGTATCTGTCTACCCCAGCATGGAACAGCCTGGTAGTATCTGTCTACCCCAGCATGGAACAGCCTGGTAGTACCTGTCTACCCCAGCATGGAAGAGCCTGGTAGCACCTGTTTACTCCAGCATGGAACAGACTGGTAGTACCTGTCTACCCCAGCATGAAACAGCCTGGTAGTACCTGTCTACCCCAGCATGGAACAGCCTGGTAGTACCTGTCTACCCCAGTATGGAACACCCTGGTAGTACCTGTCTACCCCAGCATGGAACACCCTGGTAGTACCTGTCTACCCCAGCATGGAACACCCTGGTAGTACCTGTCTACCCCAGCATGGAACACCCTGGTAGTACCTGTCTACCCCAGCATGGAACACCCTGGTAGTACCTGTCTACCCCAGCATGGAACAGCCTGGCAGTACCTGTCTACCCCAGCATGGAACAGCCTGGTAGTTCCTGTCTACCCCAGCATGGAACAGCCTGGTAGTACCTGTCTACCCCAGCATGGAACAGCCTGGTATCTGTCTACCCCAGCATGGAACAACCTGGTAGTACCTGTCTACCCCAGCATGAAACACCCTGGTAGTACCTGTCCTCCCCAGCATGGAACACCCTGGTAGTTCCTGTCTACCCCAGCATGGGACAGCCTGTTAGTACCTGTCTACCCCAGCATGGAACAGCCTGGTAGTACCTGTCTACCCAGCATGGAATAGCCTGGTAGTACCTGTCTACCCCAGCATGGAACACCCTGGTAGCTCTTGGTCAGAGATATACCTGTAGGAGTGTTATTCTCAGCATATACAGAATGTTCTTACCGTGGTGTAACGTACGTTATACATATATCCCAGCTATGTTGGCATCATGACTCTGCTTGTGTTTGAATATCTGCGTACCTGCGTGTGTTGTTCCCGCGTGTCCATAAGTAAGGTAGAGTATGAAATGCAGATAAATGTTGAAATAAGACGTGCGCAGTATTAGGATAATTTAACGAGGAAACGTTTCGACAAGAATGGCTTCTTCAGATCTATGTTTCCACCTCTCTATATTCTGCTGGCATTAAGTCCGTGTGCAGTTACCATACGGGTATAAGCTTCTCTCCTATGTGGGGTTATTTGTGTATTGTGACAGTCACGGTCTTGTGCCTTTTATGTTTTTACTGACACCATAACACAATGACTGCAATGGAAGCCTGTATACACACACACACACACACACACACACACACACACACACACACACACACAAATGAGATCCTTCACTGAAAAGGTTTCGCTCATGCGGTGGGCTTCTTTATGTCTTGAAAAGCCTGGACTTAAAAAAATCCACTGCGTGGGCGAAATGTTGCCCAAAACAATAAAAGAATCTCATTATATTACATCATGTCTGTGTTCTCATCCTTCTGGTATTCTATACCATTTCTCTCCGCAATGACAGACAGGCGACGCTCTATGTTTCTCTTGGTAAGGGAGAGCAGATTATTATAATAAAGAAGAAGCGCTAAACCACAAGGGCTATACAGCGCTAAGGAAGAGCAGAGACGGCAAGAGTCATGCTATATATTTGCTGGTTTAATGACCTTTGTTGGTGTGGCAAGAGTAGAAGTCTTCAAGAGGAAGCTGGACAGTAATCTTTACCATGTGCCAGATCAAACAGCCTGTGATGGATATGTGGGCCAGCGGGCCTCCAGTAGCAACAGCCTGGTTGACCAGGCTAGCACCAGACGAGCCTGGCCCATGGCCGGGCTCATGGAGTAGACTCGAAATTTATCAAAGGTATATCAAAGGTGGCTGTGCTCTACCTGTGATGACTAGCGGGTATACTGACAATGACGCAATATTTCTCAGTGTCAATGTACACAGTAAATTTATATACAACCCGCACATAGGAGAGAGACGCTTACGACGACGTTTCGATCCGACTTGGACAATTTACACAGTCACACTAACACACAAGAGTGAGGGAGCCAGTACTACTACTACTACTACTACTACTACTACCAACATTATCACTACCACTACTTATTTTTCTTCCACTCTTGGTCCCGTCCCTGTCCCCCTCGCCTATATATACCGGCTCCCTCACTCTTTTTTGTTAGTGTGACTTTGTAAATGGTCCAAGTCGGACCGAAACGTTGTCGTAAGCTTCTTTCTCCTATGTGCAGGTTATGTGTGTATTGTTCCAGGTTTCTTACGTGTGGAGCTGGGAGCCTCACCACTGTGGAGCCTTGCAGTGTTGTCTTGGTGAATCTCAGGTAAACCAGGATTTGGAAGCCTGGCAGACACGGAGCCAAGAACACGTATATAATGAGTAATTTGTATCGCCTGAGCGATTACTATTATCGCGCACCTCCATGCTCATCCTGTGAGCGGTAGCGCAAAAGAACAGGATGAACATAAGGGGCACAAACTAGCAGCTCAAGCGGTACAATTAACTATCAAGTGCTGATGGGATTGTATGGAGGCTGGACCGACCCAGCCCTAGTTAAAATGAGGTTGGGCAAGACATTAAGAGGCAGGCTCAACCAGTAGCCAGGCTCAACCAGTAGCCAGGCTCAACCAGTAGCCAGGCTCAACCAGTAGCCAGGTTCACCAGTAGCCAGGTTCACCAGTAGCCAGGTTCAACCAGTAGCCAGATTCACCAATAGCCAGGCTCAACCAGTAGCCAGGTTCACCAGTAGCCAGGCTCAACCAGTAGCCAGGTTCTCCAGTAGCCAGGCTCAACCAGTAGCCTGGATCAACTAGTAGCCAGGCTCAACCAGTAGCCAGGTTCACCAGTAGCCAGGTTCACCAGTAGCCAGGCTCAACCAGTAGCCGGGTTCACCCAGTAGCCAGATTCACCAATAGCCAGGCTCAACCAGTAGCTAGATTCACCAACAGCCAGGCTCAACCAGTAGCCAGGCTCAACCCGCCATAATGATTCCTTCCTCCCTACATACCTGCTACAACGCACGAGGCAAATGATGATAATTTCCCATTTTGTGGCTTCAGCCAACGAAAAAAATGAGAATTTATTCTTTCCCACGTCCAAACCAATAAGAAAATGGCTATTTCCTCCGCCTCCCCCGAACGACCCAATGACAGAAGGCTAATGAAAGATTCTCCCGATTACAACCAATAGGAAAAGGAGCTTTACTCTTCTCCTCGCCCCCCCTTCCCTGGAGGTAACCAATAAGAGCAAGGCTTACATTATTTTGCCCTGGCAATAACCAATGAAATACGAAGCAAGCCCTCTCCTTCTCACGAATCTCGCCAATGCTGAGAAAAGTATCTACTTGGAAGAGCGTAAGCCATAAGTGCAGGTAATTACCCTCTCCCCAAGGCTTGCTCTAATATCACCAGCGTAAAGTCACCACAATCAGTAATTAGAAACAGAGAAAGAGAAGGTGATGTGTACAAGGACAATGTGAGATGAAGGGAGCTCCTGGATGTCACTGTTAACACGACACTTACCCATGTACTGTTCTACACTTTCCTCTCTCCCTTTCTCTATCTCTAAGAAATACATACTGAAGACGGGACACCTCTGCTCCTGTACCAACTAGGTAGAGACAGTGTCAGGATGGACTGGGTGAGCCATGTCCTCACGAGTCTTGGTTATCAAGGTTCAACCAAGGTCACCGTTCCCGCTACCTGGTCTTAGGCAAGGCGGCCTCCTGGTTAATGGTTGATCAACCAGGCTGTTGTTGCTAGCCTCACGCCGTCGAACGAAAGCACCACAATCTGACTAATCTTGAACTAACTTCAGGAATTCATCAAATACCCTCTGAAAAACAGAGCTACCTGGAGTGTGTTCCGAGAGTGAACGCCCTCACTTCCCGGTGGATGACCTGATCAACCAGACTGTTGGTGCTAGCCGCGCCAACAACACTGACTTGAGAAAATGAGGTAATGATTTGAGAAACTTGCCCAGGTCTTCTTGAAAACAACCTGGGGTTTGCTTGTAATTCCTCTTATGTACGAAAAGAAGACGTTGAAAAGACCTGGTTCCTTCATACTTACTGAGTTTTACCTCAGTGTGCTCACTGAACCTCTGCTTTTCATTGGGGGTAATTTGCAACCTCTGCCAAGCCTCGTACTTCATGGGAAACGATTCGTATGTGCAGATTAGCGACCAATCCTCAAGAATTTTCCTGGTGTAGATTATGATGCATGTCTCTCGCCTACCTTCCAAGGAGTACAGATCGAAGGACTTCAAACGTTCCCGGTAATTTACATGCTTGACTGAACCTATGCAAGCAGTGAAGGTTCTCTGCGCATTTTCCAAGTCTGTAATTTCGCCTACTTTGAATGGAGCTGTTAGTACAGCAGTACTCCAGCCTAGAGAAAATAACTTGAAAAGATCATCACTGGCTTGACTCCTCTTGTTTTAAATGTTCTAGCTAACCAGCCTATCAGTTTCCTTGTTGTTGTGATAGTGACACTGCTGTGAGCTCAGAAGATGAGATCTTCGGACATAATCACTGCCAGGTCTCTCACGTTAGTCTAACGCTCCACTGAACGATTCGAGTTTTATACTCCGTTCCAGTCTTTATTTCCTCAGTCTTTCCATAACAGAGTAGCCGAAACTTGTCTTCAGTGAACATCATGTTGTCAGTGCCCCACTAGAAGACTTGGTTTGTGTCAGCTTGGAGGTTTACTGTTTTCTCAGTAAATGCCACTCTCATACAGGTTCTAGTTTGAATAAATGGTTTAGAAAACCGACAACTTGATAAATGAGACACTTGTACAACATTTATGTATCTTTATTCTGGCCCTTGGTGGAGATACTTGTCCTCCTCTGGAAGACTTGTACACGTGTCACAGCAATGTTTCCGTTATCTTCTGGTAAGATGTTGAATAGTCTAGGACCACGGATGATGATACATGTTCTCTTAATGTGCACACAGCGCCCCTGCTTTTCACTGAGTTTATTTTCTGCTTCCTCCCATCTGCTTCACTCCAGTATGTTATGGCAGTGTGTGTTTCTCTCCCATTCGCTCCAGCGAGTACATATATAGTACTTGGAGATGTTCCTGGTAATTTAAATACTTTGGTAAAAAAACATCGATGACTATTCATATACTGTTGATCAGGACCCATGTGTATGCAGGTCTGAACTTCAGCTAGGTTGTGGTTTCATTTTATTGTCCCCCACACTGATATATTTCGTACCAGATCATCATTATTCGTGAATACAAGATGGTGAGAAATGGTATGGTGATACCGACATGATGTGGAAAAAGACACTTATGTACAGTTCACGACATTTATTATATGAAACATTTCGCCACGAGTGGTTTCTTTAGTCCTCGTGGCGAAACGTTTACTATAATAAATGTTCTGAACTGTACGTAAGTGTCTTTTTCTACACAAGACGAAGGGCATGTTGAAGTCTTGTCGGTTCCACTGTTTGCTGAGTTAAGAAGAATCTATTTCAGAAACTGATGTAAATGTTGGTAGTGATTAGGGTGGGTGGTGGTGATAGTAATGAGTGAGGGAAGAGGACGGAAGAATAAGGAGGGTAGTGGTGGTAATAATAATCAGACAAACGTAATGAGGATTATATCACGCCGCTGACAACGCGACTGGCCACCACTGTCGCTTATTATCCTGGTAAGTTACGATGATGACGTGCATTGCAATAATAGACCATGACCACAACACTAATTACTGACCTGGAAGCTATCTTAGTACTTCCGGAGATTAACGTGACAGCAGCCACATAGCTGTTGCCAGAACCTCACACACACGTTACTGTTGCTACCTGTAACTCTCACCCACGTTACTGTTGCTACCTGTAACTCACACCCACGTTACTGTTGCTACCTGTAACTCACACCCACGTTACTGTTGCTATCTGAGCCTCACACCCACATTACTGTTGGTACCTGAACCTCACACACGTTACTGTTGCTACCTGTAACTAGCACCCACGTTACTGTTGCTACCTGTAACTAGCACCCACGTTACTGTTGCTACCTGTAACTAGCACCCACGTTACTGTTGCTATCTGAACCTCACACCCACATTACTGTTGGTACCTGAACCTCACACTCACGTTACTGTTGCAACCTGTAACTCACACCCACGTTACTGTTGCTACCTGAACCTCACGTGGGTGTGAGGTTCAGGTAGCAACCTGTAACTCACACCCACGTTACTGTTGCTACCTGTAACTCACACCCACGTTACTGTTGCTACCTGAACCTCACACCCACGTTACTGTTGCTACCTGAACCTCACACCCACGTTACTGTTGCAACCTGTAACTCACACCCACGTTACTGTTGCTACCTGAACCTCACACCCACGTTACTGTTGCCACCTGAACCTCACACCCACGTTACTGTTGCTACCTGTAACTCACACCCACGTTACTGTTGCTACCTGTAACTCACACCCACGTTGCTGCTGCTGCCTGTAACTCGTACCCACGTTGCTGTTGCTACCTGTAACTCACACCCACGTTGCTTCTGCTGCCTGTAACTCTCACCCACATTGCTGCTGCTACCTGTAACTCAAACCCACGTTGCTGCTGCTGCTGCCTGTAACTCACACCCACGTTAATGTTACTACCTGTAACTCTCATCCACGTTGCTGCTGCTGCCTGTTACTCACACCCACGTTACTGTTGCTACCTGTAACTCACACCCACGTTACTGTTGCTACCTGTAACTCACACCCACGTTGCTGCTGCTGCCTGTAACTCACACCCACGTTACTGTTGTTACCTGTAACTCACACCCACGTTACTGTTGCTGCCTGTAACTCACACCCACGTTGCTGCTGCTACCTGTAACTCACACCCACGTTGCTGCTGATACCTGTAACTCACACCCACGTTACTGTTGCTAGCTGTAACTCATACCCACGTTGCTGCTGCTACCTGTAACTCACACCCACGTTGCTGCTGCTGCCTGACCTCACAACCTCACTCATACACACGTTAATCAATTTACATCATGCCTACATTAAATATCTTACACATTTAAACTGTAAAATGAACTGAAACATCTAAAGTGAGCTGACAAATAACAAGTCTGAGATTGTGTCAACAACTTCCTCTGTAATTAACGTTTTGTAAACTCTTACCTCCGTAACATTTCATAGGTTTTTCTTTATAATAAACTGTGACTTTGTACGATTTAAACTAATTCTGGGGATTGAAATAGCGCACTCTACTTCTAGAAGTTACTTCTGGTCAAGGACTAGGCTGCGAGGGGGGATGACCCCCCCCCGGAATACCCTCCAGGTAGGTAGTGGTAAATGTATTGTACCTATTAATGACTCTGGGGGTTCATCGCCCCCGCAGCCCGATCCCAGACAAGGCCTGGTTAATCAAGGAGGCCTGATCAACCAGGCTGTTACTGTTAGCACCACGCAGTACAGCATACGTATCGCAACCCGACTGGTCGGCGGGCACTGATTTGAGGAACTTGTCCAGTTCCCTCTTGAAGACCACCAGAGGTATGTTATTAATTTTCCTTACGTACGGAGAGCGTTGAAGATCTCCCAGGTCAAGTCCCCCAGCACCCAAGTCTACCCCAGGTTAAGTCCCCAGCACCCAAGTCTACCCCAGGTCAAGTCTCCCAGCACCCAAGTCTACCCCAGGTCAAGTACCCAGCACCCAGGTCTATCCCAGGTCAAGTCCCCCAGCACCCAGGTGTACCCCAGGTTAAGTCCCCAGCACCCAGGTCTATCCCAGGTCAAGTCCCTCAACAGTAACTTTGACTACAAGCTGGCAGGGTAATGAGAGCAGACAGGAGGGACCATTTGCCTTCCTACAATTAGGAGGAAAGAAGTCACAAGAGTTTTCTTAACTTGTGCAACATTGTGTAGAGTAATGAAAAGTTGTGGGAGGAGGAGGGGGGAGGGGGGAGGGGGAGGGGGAGGAGGAGGAGGAGGAGGAGGGAGGAGGAGGAGGAAGAAGGGAGGAGGAGGGAGAAGGGAGGAGGAGGAGGAGGAAGAAGGGAGGAGGAGGAGGGAGGAAGAGGAGGGAGGAGGAAGGAGGAGGAGGAGGAGGGAGGAGGGAGAAGGAGGGAGGAGGAGGAGGAAGGAGGAGGAGGAGGAGGGAGAAGGGAGGAGGAGGAGGAGGAAGAAGGGAGGAGGAGGAGGAGGAAGAAGGGAGGAGGAGGAGGGAGGAGGAGGAGGGAGGAGGAGGGAGGAGGAGGGAGGAGGAGGAGGGAGAAGGGAGGAGGAGGAGGAGGAAGAAGGGAGGAGGAGG
>NC_091336.1:9355407-9530407 GCF_038502225.1 Cherax quadricarinatus
CCCCCCACCCACTCACCAGGGGAGGGAAGAGCAGGTGGCGGGGGCGGGATTCCCCCTCCTACCTGTAACTGCATCAGATCAGAAGCTGAAGCCACACAATGGCGCTCCCTAACACAATAACCTCAGCCCCTTATACCACGACCAACCATGACACCAACAACTATGACTAACAACTATCCTCGTCAAGCCTACCAACCACCCTCTTCAACGATCGTCTACAACCATCGTCTACACCCATCGTCACAGCCATCGTCTACAACCACCATCTACAACCAGCCTTAGAGTTGTCAGGAGTTGGAACAATCCGGAGAGTGATGTAGTGGAGGTAGGATCCATACATAGCTTTAAGAGGAGTTACCATAAATCTCATGGAGCAGGGAGTGGACCTAGTAGCGACCAGCGAAGAGACGGGGCCAGGAGCTGTGAATCGACCCATGCAACCACAAATAGGTGAACGCTCACATACACACATGATGAGGTCTAAGGGGCTATCAACCAATAATGACTGAGGAATTAGCTCAAGAGGAAGGACTAAGACAGGTGACTTCCCCCCCCCCCCCTGCAAGCTGAACTTGGTCGTTAAAACAAGCTGTGATCAAACACAGAGTGCAAACATGAAATATATCTTGTGTGGACACCAGTCAGTAGCTGCCACACGAGGGGACGAGTAATGTACACCTTTATACCCAATACCTTTGACGAGTTTTAAGAGTCTTTCTATTCCTGAAGCCCGGCCATAGGCCAGGCTCGTCTGGTGCTAGCCTGGTCAACCAGGCTGTTGCTGCACATTACACATTTCTCAACTAAATATTCTTGTAATATGTTGGTAAAATTACCAACGACTTGATAAAGCTCCTGGAGAGCGAAACGTTGCCACAATAAAATGTCACATTAGCTGCACCTGTGTCCTCTTACCTAACTATTCTTTAAGGAACACCAAGAAGTAACAAGCAATAATAAACGAGTGCATTCATGGAAAATTAAATGTTATTTCAAATAGTGAAATGAGGAAGATGAACTTCTGTCAAAAACAATGATCAGTGAAAAAAGAGCAATAACAAAAAGAGAACATGGGAAAAAAAGAGCCCAGCACAAAAAAAGAGCACAAAGGGAAAAAAGTGAGTAGCAGGAAAAGAAACAAGAGCACGGTAGAAAAGTGCTGGAAATACACAGATGTTCTAAGGAAAATTAGCAAGGAAAACAACCTCTGGTGGTTGAAGAGGAAACTGGACAAGTTCATCAAATCAATTCCTGGCCATTAGCAGCAACAATGTGAGAAACAGCAGTAAATAAGTGAAACAGCAGTAAACAATGAAACAGCAGTAAACAATGAAACAGCAGTAAACAATGAGAGAAACAGCAGTAAACAATGAGAGAAACAGCAGTAAACAAGTGAAACAGCAGTAAAGTGAAACAGCCATAAACAATGAGAGAAACAGCAGTAAACAATGAGAGAAACAGCAGTAAACAATGAGAAAAAGCAGTAAATAAGTGAAACAGCAGTAAACAATGAGAGAAATAGCAGTAAATAAGTGAAACAGCAGTAAACAATGAGAGAAACAGCAGTAAATAAGTGAAACAGCAGTAAACAATGAGAGAAATAGCAGTAAACTGAGAGAAACAGCAGTAAACAATGAGAGAAACAGCAGTAAATAAGTGAAACAGTAGCAAACAATGAGAGAAATAGCAGTAAATAAGTGAAACAGCAGTAAACAATGAGAGAAACAGCAGTAAATAAGTGAAACAGCAGTAAATAATGAGAAACAGCAGTAAACAATGAGAGAAACAGCAATAAACAATGAGTGGCACAAGACGCGTGTGGGTATGCATGACAGCAGCAGCAGCAGCAGCAGCAGCAGCAAGGCGCCACAAGCACCAGCTAGACTGGAACCCCCTTGCTCTCCCTCCCCCTCCACTGACACAAGTCAATGGTGGAGGAGTCGCCGTCTGGACCCTACCTCCCTTCCCACTGACCTTAACACCAATGTTTGACCCCCGCACCAGATAACCACACCACGTACCAGATTGGCACACCACGTACCAGATAGGCACACCACATACCAGATAGGCGCGCGTGCACGCACGCACACGCACACACACACACGCGCACACACACACACACACACACACACACACACACACACACACACACACACACACACACCCACCCTCGTGTGTGCGCGCGCGCGCGTTCGTCTGGGTGTATGACCCAATTAATATTTGTACTTATAACTCATTACAATTGTGACCAGGTGTGGACGTGTCAATGGCTTATTACTTTGTAATTTGTTCATGATTGTAACCCTGTATAGGAGTGTAGATGGTTCATTACCTTTGTAGCTTGCCATGATTGTGACCAAATCTACCTGGAGTTCATTACCTTTGTAACTAGTTCAGCTATCTTAACTTTGGGGGTCCAGTCCCTGGACCCATTATGTACCTCTGTAATCTTTTGACTACCACCCACAGGATGGGTATGGGGTGCATAATAAACATATTAAACTAACTAAACACGTACCACATAGGCACACCACGTACCAGATAACCTGTCCATGTATGACATAACCAGACCACGAACAAGATGCCACGGACAAGGTTATACACAAGTCACTTGCCTCTGAAGAGTCTAACCTAATTAATTATTCCCTATAATGTTTAACAAAAACCAATCTCAATATTCAACCCATCTCCTGCAACCTGGGCCGTGGCGTTAAGTTATATTTCAAGGAACTTGGTAAAAGTTTACTAACTTGTGACACCGGTAGAGTGACTTTGCAAAACACACTGCCAACCCACCACCGCCTCTCTCCCTAGCTTTTATAAATAAACAAGGTCGATTTGCACACAGCTGCTGCTGCTGCTGTTGCAGGATCTGACAGAAACACTGGTGCCGGCCATGTTTTGCTTGACAGATTGTTTGTGTTGCAAGATTACAGTTTCTTAAGATAATCAAGATATACTGGCTGTAAGTTTATAGTTTATATGGTTGTTAGTTTATAGTTTGAGCCAAATTAGTATTTAGAATGGGTTATCTTAGCGATAGTCAAACTATTACGGCTGCCAGGATAAGACGAAGAGTCTTGAGCCACGGATGTTGACACAGTGATCTCTTATTGTACTTACGGCACCCCTGCTTGCCACTGAATTTATTCTAATATTTAAAAAAATATACCTCTAATTTTATTGAAGTCATCATAGTGTGCAGATTGGGGACCAAACCCACAAGTATCTTCCACGTACATATTTAGTCTCTCACTCACACACACACACAGTACATACCAAGTACTCTCAGGCAGTCCCAGTAGTACAGATGTTTCAGTGATTCTATGCGGCAGCAGAAGAATTCTGTACATTTTCCAATTCTTGCTGTTTCCCTTCCCACCTTTCCTCTTTAAGCAGAAAAAATTCTTTCTTCCTTCAGAGCACAAATCAAAAACATCTGAAGCAGAAAGCCGGGTTCCAAATGTAGAGAGTACCATAACAACTTACTGGAGAGTACCATAACTTACTGGAGAGTACCATAACTTAATGGAGAGTACCATAACAACTTACCGGAGAGTACCATAACAACTTACTGGAGTGAGAGATGCGAGAGGAAATGTAAAATAATCATAGGTAAAGATATATGAAAAACAGGGAAGCCGTGAGCACAACATCTGTGACCCAAGATAATCTACTGCCAGCAGATGTCAAAATTACTGCTGGATAAAAAATAAAGTGGACTTCCCATCTTAACCAAGTGTCAGATCAACCAGGCTGTGATGGCTAAGTGAGCCATTGGCTGGCTAACAGCAGTAACATGGTTGACTAGGTACTCAACGAGGATGCTTAGCCACAGGCCGGGACGATGGGACAGAAAAGCCTTAGAAACAGGTCACATGTGCAAAAGGTATACCCACTTACTGTGTGTGTGTGTGTGTGTGTGTGTGTGTGTGTGTGTGTGTGTGTGTGTGTGTGTGTGTGTGTGTGTGTGTGTGTGTGTGTAAATCTTGCTGATTCTGCCTTATGAGTGTACAAATCACCCTCCTACTCCTCACCTTCCTTCTCTCTTCTCGGCACGGGATAAATCACTCTTCCCCCCCCCCCCTTCTGCTTCCACAAGAGGGCACAACAAATGAGTTCCTTCCCCCCTCCCCCCTCCTCCTCCTCCTCTGACTGTGAGCGGCTCTAACACACACACACACACACACACACACACACACACACACAGTAAAAGTATTCAGGTATATACAGGAAGGCATGCAGAAGAAAAGGCAGAGGATGAGGGTAAGTGGAAGCATGAGAGTGAGCCAAGAGTCACGAATGGCGTTTCCTACTGACCATTATTTGGGTTCTTAATTAATGTTTCTAATGCCTCCCAGCACACATAAGGGGGATTACCAACAGACCCCTGGCAGTCTTCAAGCTGGCACTGGACAAGCACCTAAAGTCAGTTCCTGATCAGCCGGGCTGCGGCTCGTACGTTGGTTTGCGTGCAGCCAGCAGCAACAGCCTGGTTGATCAGGCGCTGATCCACCAGGAGGCCTGGTCACAGACCGAATGGCGTTTCCTACTGACCATTATTTGGGTTCTTAATTAATGTTTCTAATGCCTCCCAGCACACATAAGGGGGATTACCAACAGACCCCTGGCAGTCTTCAAGCTGGCACTGGACAAGCACCTAAAGTCAGTTCCTGATCAGCCGGGCTGCGGCTCGTACGTTGGTTTGCGTTCAGCCAGCAGCAACAGCCTGGTTGATCAGGCGCTGATCCACCAGGAGGCCTGGTCACAGACCGGGCCGCGGGGGCGTTGACCCCCGAAACTCTCTCCAGGTAAACTCCAGGTAATACATATATGACCTCGGTGAAACTACTCCCTGTGTATTACTGTCTGCTGATGACGCCAAACTAATGAAAAAAGTATAACATCCCAAGATAACAGACTGGGAGAGAGAGATGCTCCAAAATTAAGCAAACAAGTAATTATCAGCACTCAAAGTAATGGTATGAAAATAAAGAGAGAGAGAGAGAGACCTGAAAACTGAATACAATTTGGGAGGAGAGAAAGTACAGAAAAAGTGAAGAAAGAGTTTAAAGATCTGCGAGTCAGCATCATACAGAGAATATAACCGGAATCTAATAACCAAGTAAGTTCAGTGACATATACATTGGAACCTCGATACTCGAACTTAATTCGTTCCAGAAGGTTATTCGAGTGCCGATCTGTTCGAGTACCGAACGAATTTTTCCCATGAGGAACAATGTAAATTTTATTAATCTGTTTCAGACCCCCAAAAAATACACTTACAGCGACTTCGTGGTGTATTTTCGTATGGTATTTATGATTGTATTCTCGTTTACTTGGTCTCGTTTGATAAAATGAAAGATATATTACAAAAATAGAGATGATTTTGAATGGTTTACTGAATAAAAGTACTTTGAAATTGAGCTCAAAGTAGCGGAAATATTCGATTTTTGCTGATGTCCAAGAGTAAACAAATCACGTCACACGTCCAACACACGTCAACTGGTGGGTCTAAAATGCTTTCACAAATGCGCTATTATTTATACCATTTTTTCAATAATGCAGTAGTTTGCATAACAGTTAATCTTCTCTTTTTTTGTGTGAATAAAAATTCAAAATAGAAAGCAAGCGTAATATAAGAAGGCCCGAAGTGGGAGGAGCTATAGGAGAGAGAGGGAGGGGCCAGCAGAAGCAGCATTCAGTATCTGACGAGTCGTCTTGATAGCCGGATACTAGCGGTGGCGCGAATACAATGTTGTGTAATCACGTTAATATTAGCAATAAACATTATCTATTACATTTATTCCAACTTGATATCAGAACTACGATAGATAACCTAGAAGCACAATAAAGACATCAAGATTAATAAAAGGCATATTATATGGAAAGGCGGAGGAGGAGTTTACATCAGGGAAAACCCACTCTAACCCATTTTCTTTTTGGTTCACTGTTATCACTAATCTTCTTAGGCCCCCATGGTGGCTTATTTATACAAATAATATAAAAAAATGGGAACACGAAATAGTTTTGAGTGAAGTTCAGCGGAGTTTTGGACTGAGCGACAGCTGCGGGAGACTAAAGCACATTTTCTGGCAGGTCGTGTTTGTTTGGTCGAGTGCCGAACAAACGGTCGACTACCAAGTGATTTTTTTTACCGGACAAAGCATTGAGTATGGAGTTGTTCAAGTACCGAGGTTCCACTGTATAACTAGTTAACCTAAGAACTGCATTTAGAAACCTTAACTAAGAATCCTTCTAAACTTTATATAGAAAATAAGACAGGACCATGCAAGAGTATGTTATGTCACCATGGATTCCACACATGCAGTCAGCTGCAACAATGGATGAGCCTGGAATTTGATGGTTCTTGTGAAATACCTTTGATGAGTTTCGAGTTTTCCTACTCCCGGAGCCAGGCCTTAGACCAGACTCGTCTGGTGCTTGTCTGGTCAACCAGGCTGTTGCTGCTGGCGGCCCACTGGCCCACATATCCATCACAGCCTGGTTGATCTGGCACCTGGTAAACGTACTTGTCCACTTTCCTTTGTTCTTACCCGACACTGAAAGTCTGGAATGATAATCCAGTGGGTGTCACTCTCTCACCCTTGAGGAATTAAGATATCTTAGATGAGGTAATCAGTCCCTCCTCCAAATCTTAGATAGTTGCCAAGGCGGCCGTCGATCATGAAAATATAAACATTGAGACATATAGATCAACAATTTTAATCAAATTGATTGCCAACAGTCTTAAAATGAAGCAAATCACTATTTTCATGCTGATGGGGCTGCTGGTAGATGTAACGGTACAACTACCCCTATACAAGAACCCTATAAACCTAAGGTTAGCCTCCGAAGTATTACCCCACCAGAAATACTATTGATATATAGGACGATTCCTTATATATCGAATACCTATGATGACTGCTGGCACGCCTACATAGTCATCACAGCCTGGCTGATACAGCACTGGGACAAGGTACTGGTAAGATTTACATTCGTATCTGTAAATCATATACTTGTGGAACATAATGTAACAATACAAGTTACAAGCATGATGACTTTGGTCCAACAACAACGCACATATCTATCACAGCCCGGTTGATCTGGCACTTGGCAGAGGTTGTGATCCAGTTTCCTCTTTAAGACTTCTATGCATTTTTCTGCAATATTTCTGTTATTTCCTGGTAGCAGGTTAAATAATCGAGGACCACTAATGTTGACACAGTGTTCTTGTACTGTGTCCACAGTACCACTGCTTTTCATTTCACATTTCCTTCTATATATCTCTGGTATATTATGGTATGCATAGGTTTGGGACTAGGCTCTCCAGTATATTTTCATTTATGTTATCATGAATCTCTCTCCGCTCCAGAGAATACATATTCAGTACTTTACGGCGTTCCCTGTATAGTAGTTTAAGTGATTTATTTGCTCTATGCGGGCGGTAAATGATCTCTGTATGTGTTCCAGCTTTGTCATCTCTTCTGCCTGGAACAGAGCCGTCAACACTGAACAGTGATCTATGAGATTGCACAAGAAATTTGAACAGTGTCACCAATGGTGTTATTTCTCGTTTTGAATGTTCTTACAATCCACCAAGTCATTTTCCTGGCTTTCGCAATATTTGCTTTATTGTGTTCTCTATATGAGAGGTCCTTCACGGACTGCCTGCCTTCAGTTAGAGGGTATACTGTCCTCATGATTATTTACAGAAACTAATCCCCACACCGCGGTAGGCGCGCACATGTGTGTGTGGGCTCAGTTTCCTTACGCATTAGCGGTGGTCCCTAAAAGGAGAAAAACGGTGGAAAAGAACCAAATGCCATGATTGGCTAATCTGTCGACTTTGATCAACACATACGTGATCCGTGCATTCTTTAAGTGGGAATTAAATAAAATATTGGAAGTGCCAAGGACCCCAGACTAAGCCCAGTGTTGTTGGGAAACAGGCAATGTTGCCACTCGAAGGAAGCAGTAAATTGTATCACTGTTGTGTGAATTTGGAAAAACATGGATTACCATTAAGGGTAACCATAGTGAAGGGAGTAGACTAAGTACAAAAAAATATATCACAAAAAAACTACTAACGCTGAGAAATTAACATGAAATAAATTTAAATGGAAGTGTAAGGGGAAAATTACCGTAGCTCTAGCTGCCGTAAGAGTGATAAAACAACGATCCCAGTATATTGCAGTGAAAAGTGTATCTTTAATAAATATAGTGTAAATCCTTTGTGATAACCAGTATACAGCAGAGTGATAAAATAAAAAAACAAAATAGTAAAGTGTGGCAATGTGGGACAATCTACCTGTCCTGGTGTTGACATGTGAGAAGTGTACACACAACAGTTTGAGTAGGATATCGATACATAGTGGAAAGACCTAGTGAATCTAAATTGTCAGTGGAACGACTCAAGGATAGTGATTAAACATAATGGGAGTGTTTTAAACTAAAATGTGGCATCGCATGCGAGAACTGCCATGTACCCTGGGGTGGTGTGTTACAGCCATATGTCTGGCAGTGCCATGTACCCTGGGGTGGTGTGTTACAGCCATATGTCTAGCAGTGCCATGTACCCTGGGGTGGTGTGTTACAGCCATATGTCTGGCACGGCTACCAGGTAACCACACAAGCCCACTATATACCACCATAATAACACCATATACTCCACACTACAATAACCCAACCTTAGCAAGACAACATGTACCTGACTTGTGTATGTGGGATGCTCTGGAAATGTACCCAAATTGATAAAGTTTGTGTGATGTTATACACCATAAATGTTTTTCAATTATAGTAAGTCTCCGTATTACATACATCCCACAAACCCATGCACTGACCCCCCTAACACCCCACTACCTGAGTGCAGAGCAGAAAGGTAAAGTGAAAATCAGGTCCTTGTGGTACCCAGTTTGCAAGTAGGATACAAGCAGGATGGCAGTAAAGTATACCTGTGGGACATGTGAAAAGGCTCTTGGGAAAAAATCCACAATCACATGCAACCTTTGTTTTACAAAACATCATGTCTCCTCTGCAAGAATAAACACTACATCAAAAAATGACATCCATCTACAAAGGTTTTCTGGATCTGCAATAAGGATGTGGAACTATGGACATATCAGGAAAGTACTCATGAGGTTAGTAAATAATAAGCATGAAAACAAAGAGGAACTATTGGATAGTCTACCCAGAATATATATAATGTATGGGAGGATGGGAGAGGAGTAAAATTTAACATTCAGAATGCCAAGTCTACAACAGTTGACCCAAAAATAGACACCCTCTGTAAAAAAACACAGGAAACAAAAAAATCAGGTAGCTCAGCCCCCAGCAATAGTGCAAAAAAGGATCCGGCTAAAAACTCCTCCACAGCCACCATGGCCATAGCCACTATTACAGATGTAGTAGAAGAGTCCTCTTCAGATGTAGAAGAATCCTCTTCTGGGAAAAATGTTGGTCTCCTGAAAACAGATGGTGGTGTCTCTGGCTTGGCTATAGAAGATTGTAGTGCAGTTCTAGGATCTGTACAAACTGGGAATACATCCAGTATGAATTGTATCCAACCAAAAGCAAAATAGTGCCAAATCTATGCTTGGGACATCTGTAAGCATGGAATATAATGGAAAACAAATGGGACATGCAACTTTGAGGAAACCATGACCTCCTGTCTAAAGGAGTGTGTCATTCTACCTCTTGCAAATTCTTCCACCAAGAGATATGCCACTTTTCAGTCATTAAAAAACAATGTTGCAACACCAACTGCACCTTACACCGCTTAAAAGGGACCAGGAGGCACACACCCCATAAAACAAATCATAGTAGTTACAGTAGTTACGACAACTCCACTCCAAGTGAGTTTTTAGTAGTAGGAAACGAAGAAAGAAAATGGAAAGAAATAACCAAAATACTTCACCACCTTGGAGCCTTGTTAGACTGGAGGCACAGCCAGTGGCACCTCCGGGCTCACAGCTACTGATGCCAACAACAAAATCCCCCCAACAAATATGCAAAACAACCTCATTTATATTTGCTAATATACAGGGCCTTAAGCCATCCACCAACAAAATACCTTTCAAATGCAATGTCTGCGGCCTTTACAGAGACCCATGCAAAAGATTACTTTGATAATGAAATATGGATACCTGGATACAACCTTTTCAGGTGGGACAGAAAGAACAGGTAACAAGAGGAAGTTGGCTTGTATGTCAAAGAGTCGCTCATCTGCACGAAGATACTGAACACCACAAATGATGTAGTTCAAGTTCTAACAACAAAAATCGAGAACCAAAACTTAGTCATTGTGCTTATATGTAAGCCACCAGATGCAACTTTCCAACAGCTCAAGGAACAGCTATCGAAAACTGACTACTGTCTGGAAAACCTTCCGGCCCCATCCCCAAACATCTTGCTGCTTGGTGATTCAATCTAAGACATAAAATGCAAGAATGTAGCAAATAATGTAGCAAAAATAAACCTTGGAGGCAGCTCAGTTGAAAAGTCACACACACACGAGCTGCTAAATTTCTACAATAAATACACCCTAAGTCAGCAGATAGTGGAGCCAACAAGACTGGAGAACACACTCGTCCTCGTTATTTTCACAAATAATGAGGGCCTGGTAAGAAACATAATATAAAAAACAACTAATTCTGATCAAAATATAATTCGAAGTCCAAACTTACATGCACAGGGGTCCTGACCAGCAAAATGCACACAGCTATGAGGGTACCTTTACCAAATTCAACTCCAACAACAAGAACATCAACTGGGACCAGGTAAACTATGTCCTACATGAAACATGTTGGGAAGATATCCTAAATAACATGGACCCTAACAAGTGCCTTGAAAAGATCAACTTTCTGGTAGATGAAGTATGTTCAAGGCATATTCCCCAAAGAAAAAAGAAGAGAAGAGGTAAACTGGAGAGAGATGCTCCCTCTACAGGAGAAGGCGAAGAATCACTGAGCTCTTCAAGAACGTTAGGTATCTGAAACACGGAAGGAAGTGCTGATCAGGGAAGTGGAAAATAGTGAGCTTAAGTTAAAGGGCTCATACAGGACCCAAGAGAGACAAGAGGAGCTAAAACCAAGACAGCAAGACGGATCCTACACAGATGACAACAGAGAATGAGCGAGATGTTGAAATCTCAATAAGACTGTACTAAGCGAGCCACTAATCAGTCTAAAGACAAACAATCCAAATAATTATTTCACGAATGAGCCACAAAACCTTGTCAATGTATGCCAAATTTCTGACATAACCCTAAATCCACTAAACGTTGAAAACGCCACTGACAATAAGCCCATGCACTCGGTCCCAGGTCCAGATTCATGTTCATAAAGAACTGCAAGAAACCCCTCTATCAGCTCCTAAGTATGCTATGGAGAAGGAGCAGACATGCAGGTGAAATTCCACAGACACTAAAAACAATAGACATAGCCCCACTCCATAAAGGTGGCAGCAAAGCAATAGCTAAGAACTATAGACCAACAGCTTTAATGTTCCAAATCATAAAAATCTTTGAAAGAGTTCTAAGAAACAGGACTGCAAACCACCTGGACTCCCAACAATTGCACAATCCAGAGCAACATGGATTCAGAGCAGGTCGTTCCTGCCTCTCGCAACTACTGAACCACTATGATATGGTCTTGGGTGCACTGGAAAACAAACAGAATACAGATGTGGTCTACACACAATTTTCAAAAGCCTTTGACAAGTGCGATCATAGTACAGCACACAAAATGCGTACTAAAGGGATAACTGGCAAAGTAGGCAGATGGATCTTCAACTTTCTAACCAATCAAACACTAAGCATAGTGGTAAATAGAGTTAAATAGGAAGCCGCCACAGTGAAGAGCTCTGTTCCACAAGGCACAGTACTCGCCCCTATCCTGTTCCTCATCCTCATATCAGACATAGAAGATATAAACCAAGTTTTCCAATGGGCAAGGGAGAACAATATGATTTTCAACGAAGACAAATTCCAACTACTCCGTTATGGAAAACTGGAGAAAATAACAGCTAGAAATGAGTATACTACAAACTCTAATCACACAATAGAGTGGAAAAGTAATGTGAAGGACCTAGGATTGGTTGTGAAGGAAAAGTTGAACAGATAGGAGTAACGAGCGAGTATATGGTGACGATAGTTTGATTGCCAGTCTGCTTGTTAAGGTAGGGTCAGTGTCTAGCTCCCCCTATCCCCCCCCCCTTTTCTCCACCCGGAAAGGTGACGTGTGGGGCTCCAACCAAATGGATAATCACTTGACTCACAGCTCCCAGCACAACTGTAAGTAAAAGCCTCTGCTCCTATTCTAGTGGATATATTGGTTAAAAGCTTCACTTTTAATCAATTCTAAGACTTAGTTCATTCTGCCTTTATTTCCATGTTTTGCTTTTAAATCCTCACCATTCTTTTAAGTGCCTTACACTTATCATGGAGAGCGATTTCTCAAGCAGTGGTTAACTTTTGTCTCTTTCTAGCTTGGAATGTCAGCTTGGGTCATCTGGCAGCCACAGCAACAGTGCTGAAGGAGACAAACTTCACATAAGTTCTGGGACATCACCTTTTTATCTACATACCTGAGTGTAGCCAACCCCAGGCAACTACCCCTCATCTTTGCGGTGGTGAAGGACCTGCATTCCTAGCATCTTGACGGATTATTCAAGGCTAGACACACTGTGAGGAACTAGTCGTTGGGTTGTCACTCAACAGTTTAACCCCCCCCCCCCTCCCACATCATCAGTAACGGCTACAATTTCTACAAGGCGCGGTGTCAACATCAACCAGACTCCACAGTCTAACTGTACATATTAGCGTTGAATTCAAGTATCATTTTTATATTTCATTTTTCACTTCTCTTTCACGTAGGATAAAAGTTCATATTTAAATATTTTATATTTTCAATTCTAACAATAAAGTGTTTATATTTGTATGTTATTATTCTTTTTCTATCCATCAATTTTCCTAAGGAGGAGCCAGCCTTGGAAAGACCTACTTAAGATCTTACAGGGTTGATTAAGCCTTCACAGTGGTAATGTCTGAGGATCTCACCTTCAAGGATCACAACAGTGCCACATCACATCTGTGAGGAAACTGACTGGATGGATAATGAGAACTTTCAAGACAAGAGATGCCAAAACCAATGATGATCCTTTTTAAATCACTCTCTCTCTAGGCCGGAATACTGCTGCACATTAACATCTCCATTGAAGGCAGGTGAAATTGCAAATCTAGAGAATGTACAGAGAACCTTTACTGCACATATAAGTTCTATCAAACACCTTAACTACTGGGAACGCTTGGAAGCGCTCGACTTGTACTCACCGCAGCGCAGACGAGAGACATCATAATCTACATCTGAAAGATCCTGGAGGGACTGGTCCCTAATCTGCACACACAAATCACTCCCTACGAAAGCATAAGACTTGGCAGGCAATGAAACATACCCCCAGTGAAAAGTAGGGGCGCTATTAGTGCACTAAGAGATAGCACAATAAGTGTCCAGGGCCCAAGACTATTCAACAGCCTCCCACCAGCCATAAGGGGAATTACCAATCGACCCCTGGCTGTACTACGTGCGGTCAGCAGTAACAGCCTCGTTGATCAGGCCCTGATCCATCAGGAGGCCTGGTCATGGACCGGGACGCGGGGGTGTTGATCCCCGGAATACCCTCCAGGTAGACTCCAGGCAGGTAGACCAAAAGGACGAATGACGAAAACAGAAAAATAATGTAACTAGTCTGAACACTATGAACATGGGAAATGTGGTGAGAAGTGCATGAAGAAAGCAGCACAAATAATAAAAAGAAGCGTGGATACTCGACGACACAGGAAGACACTTAGGTAATGAAGCTGGGAAGATGTGGCTGGCTGGCTCGTTGGCGGTTACCTCCAACACTACCGTATCTACAACACTACCGTACCTCCAACACGATCTCCAACATCACCGTCCCTCCAACCATCATTAAAACATCACCGCTCCTCAAACCATCCCTACATAACCGCCCCTGCAACACCACCATCCCTCCATGCTTGTCTCACCACCACCACAACACCTTTCAATTACAAATTTCCACATGCAGTTTTCCTCCGTCCCTCCCGTGCTTCCTGGGCCGCTGCTCTGGACCAGATGACGGCTCTATGAATAGCGTGATTGGCAAGCGTAATACTGCTGCATCAGTGCTCGCTAGCTAAGCAGTTACCACGTAGAAACCACACAAACTTTTATAAATATTTTACACGTAACACAAGTCTCACGAGAGGCGGGAAACAAGAACACAAGGGCACAGCTGGAAGTTGAAGACACAAGGCGAGTCCCAGAGTGGCCACTAAATGGAAGTGGGGAAGGTACGCTCCATACATAACTTTAAGAATAGGTATGATAGGGACCCTGAAACTAGGAGGGAATAAATTCGGTAACGGCTAGTTAAAAGGCAGGACTAGGAGCAGGGTACTTGTCAGAACGAATAAAATTGCAACGTTTACAAATGATTCAGAATTAAGAGATGTTACTGTATATCTCTGAAGATGTCTGAGACCTGACCTGGGACCTGGTCGAGCGGGCGTGACCGATTCCAGGTAGATTCCCGATAGGTAAGTTAGATATTCAACACACACCGACAAAACATCGTTAATTCGAGCTTTGTCAAGCTCGACAAAGCTCCTGGAGAGCGAAATGTTGTCACAAAAAAATGTTGCATTATTTGCATCTGTGTCCATTTACCTAACACACTAAAACATACCTGAAGAAAAGTGCTTTTCTCCCGCTACCCTGCACAACCTGACACGCTACCCTGCACAACCCGACACGCTACCCTGCACAACCCGACATGCTACCCTGCACAACCCGACACGCTACCCTGCACAACCCGACACGCTACCCTGCACAACCCGACACGCTACCCTGCACAACCTGACATGCTGCCCTGCACAACCTGACACGCTACCCTGCACAACCTGACACGCTACCCTGCACAACCCGACATGCTACCCTGCACAACCCGACACGCTACCCTGCACAACCTGACACGCTACCCTGCACAACCTGACACGCTACCCTGCACAACCTGACACGCTACCCTGCACAACCTGACACGCTACCCTACACAACCTGACACGCTACCCTGCACAACCTGACACTATCCTGCACAACCTCATGACACACTACCCTGCACAACCTGACACTACCCTGCACAACATCATGACACGCTACCCTGCACAACCTCATGACACGCTACCCTGCACAACCTCATGACTCAGCTTGTCAACCTATGGACTATACATGTTAAACACAATAATGGTATCACTGTTTTACAACCACAATTTGTTACCCTGCGCAGTTTACAACCACAACCTCTTATTTTGCACAGTTTACGACCACAACCTGGTATCTTGTAGTTTACAACCACAATCTGCTATCCTGCACAGCTGCACAAATAAGTTTTCGATATCACTCCCCTGTGTAATAACTTAAGCTGTAATATTTTCTCTGTGGGATAACTTGATCTGTGATATCTCCCAGTGTTATCTAGTTAATTTATTCTCCCTTTCCTATATTCCTGTCACTTGCCCTCCCTCCCCCTCTTTAGCAGGAGGTGGCCGGCTGGTAGGCGGCTGGTTGCCCCTAGTAACGGTCGCCATGGTTACCTCATCATGTTTTCAACTGGTGCCGACTTGTCCCACACGCTCGCCTCGTCCGAACCGTGGAGCGCGTCTGCCCGACCTGTTTCAAGCCCCAGACATCCTACGTCTAGACGCTGCGTCTTAACACGTCGCCCAGGCGACGTGATCACACGCTAATTCCACAAATGTAATCCCATATGGATGAGGATAATTACATTTTGCGACCATGAATGCCTAGGTAGGAGCCATCAACAAGTGTCAGGATAGCTCCCGCGTCCCTACAGGCAAAAAGGAACTTTCTGCTTATCTTCTGCCACTCGATTTTGACCCCGGCGGCCCCGTGTCTTAAAGGTCACAATTCTGGTCTTCTTATGTGCTTCCTGCGGTCCTTTATCGCCCTGCCTCAACTATAAGGAAGTTTGCAGTGTCTGAGGGAGTCTGCAAAGTCCTCAACGAAAGTCAATTTCACTAATCAAATTTTTCCATTATAAATAACTTAGCTAATTTGAACGTGAAATCAATATTAAATGCTGGAGCTAGTACACAGTACGTACAGGTGAAGCCTCTCCATCACCACACACAGAGTGGAGAGGTTTTTACACGACACCTACAAATTGGCTAGGTTAAATTAACCTATAGTTATTTATAGTTAGCCCAGGATAATGAAATATAACCGGAGGCTAACGTCCAGCAGCGTCTGAAATATCCTTGAACCAAGGGATACTAACTTTCTAACAATCTAAGACCTAGAGTGTTAGAACACTGGTATCCCCACACTGGTATCCAGCTCAGATTCCAGTGCCAGACTCAAGGTTTCCGGTGCCAAGCTCCAGGTTTCCGGCGACTAATTTAATAAAGCGTTGGAGCTAGTATGACAAGGAATAACAGAGGAAGCAACCATGATGCACCTCCACTTAACAGCTGAGAGACGATGTTACCGTTTCTGCTGCAAGCGGTGCTCACCCTACTATGTTGTTACAACTAGTAATGTTCACACCTGTTTCTCTGCTGCTACGTCTGAAGTTACTGCTACTCCTGCTACCAGTGCTCACCCTACCTTTCTGTTGCTGCTGATACTGGTGCTGCTGATACTAGTGCTCACCCTACTTCCGCTGCTGCTGTTACTGGTGCTCACCCTGCTTCTCTGCTGCTGCTGTTGATACTGGTGCTGCTGCTACCAGTGCTCATCCTACTTCTCTGTTGCTGCTGTTGTTGATACTGGTGCTGCTGCTACCAGTGCTCACCCTACTTCCACTGCTGCTGTTACTGGTGCTGCTGCTACTAGTGCTCACCCTAATTCTCTGCTGCTGCTGTTGATACTGGTGCTACTGCTACCAGTGCTCATATTACTTCTCTGCTGCTGCTGTTACTGGTGCTGCTGCTACCAGTGCTCACCCTACTTCTCTGCTGCTGCTGCTACCAGTGCTCACCCTACTTCTCTGCTGCTGCTGATACTGGTGCTCATGGTTCGTCTGCTGCTCTTGTGTTGAAGATGGGAACATCAAAGAGAAGCTTCATGTATTCCCAGCACACCCTGGCCAACACAATCAACTTACCCAGCGCACTTACCTACACACTTCAACTCAACCAACACGCTTCCGTCACCATAAACCAAAAAAGCTACAGTACTATCAAAAAATCCCGTTTTTCGGTGTTTTTCGGTAAAAAATAAATGCCTTTTATGGGCACCTGATTTTTATGGATTCAGGAACACTGTTCTTTTTTTGTATCACGTGTTTTGAGTATTTTGGTCGTGTATGTACTGGAATAGTGCATGCTGTGTGTGTGTGTGTGTGTGTGTGTGAGAGTGTGTGTGTGTGTGTGTGTGTGTGTGTGTGTGTGTGTGTGTGTGTGTGTGTGTGTGTGTGTGTGTCTTGCTCCAGGTATAAAGTAAATTACAAACAGCCTACTAACTAAAGAATGAACCTGACAATTTCTGAACATTAACTCTTAGGCTACACGTGCTCGATCTGGAGTTTATTACGGGGGTCAGCGCCCCCGCGGCCTGGTCCAAGACCACGCCTTCCGATAGCCTACCTGATCAACCAGGCTGACTTCAAACTGCGTGCAGCAAGAACCAATAATAACTGGTTTGGCCCTTAACTACGAGCCCTGGTCTGGAAACGGGCCGCTGAGGCGATGGTCCACACAAGCACTTAAACCTCACTATTGTTTACCTGGTAATGGTTCCAGGGATCATCATCCCTGCCATCTGGTCTCAGATCAAGCCTAGTTGACAGCCTGGTCCCTCACACTGACCGCAGCAAGCACTCCAGCGTTTTTATACAGAAAGTTAGTCCTCATCATGGACTCATAATAACATAGCTGTCGAGGAGAAAACCTACAGTTATGTTAAAGAGGAAAACTGACAACACACATGACAGGCTAGCATGTCTTCAATTTAAAGCAGTTACAACATTAAATACTAAATATCAATTATATAATGCACGAGAACTTGTAGTTAAAGAGGCGTAGTAGGCGATACAAGATACCTATAATGAAAAGGAGTTGGTCACCTGAAGACAATTTCTGGGGGTCATCGCCTCCACTGCCCAGTCTTACACTACGGGAATAATGAGTGTAGAGGAACCAAAACTTTTTCACAACCGCCTTTCATACAGAAAGGGAATTACCATCAGATCCCTAGATGTCTTCAGGAGAGAACTTGATAAGCTTCTAAAGTTACTTCCTGACCAGATGGGCTGTGAGTGCCAGGGTTTGCGACTATCTAGCACCATCTGCCTGGATCATCAGGCCATCAACCAAGAGGCCTGTGGCGATGACGACCCCAGAAATCGTCTATGGGTAATCTTCAGGATCTCTCTTATTACATAAAGCATACTATCAGAATAGTTCAACAAAACAAATGTTCTCAGACCCTAGAGAACCATTAAATAGGACTATATAAGACACTCTTCTTGTATCTCTAAGTTATTATAGTAGTGAATAGAATACATAGTTACGCTTGAGTAAGTTCCACCTGTGTTGTTATATATTTCTCTTCCAGCGACTTGCAAGCTTTAGTGATCTTAATACAGCAGTAATATTTATATCATCTGGCTTGGAAATCTATTACTCCTGAGCAACAACACCAGCAGCCAGCAGAAGTAGTCTACTACAGCCAACAGGAGAATAGCAGCAGTAGTAGTAGATAGTGCCAGGAAAAACAGCAGCAGTAACAACAAAAGCAGCAGCGGCAACATCCCCAGCAGCAAGTGAAACAACAAAACAGTAGTAGCAGGTGTTCATCATGGGCGTCAACGTGTGGTCCAGTATCACCATCAAGAGAGTAATGGCCAGTGAGATGATCAACACTTATGATGGCCGCCCCAGAACCCTTCAGACTGGGTTCACCTCTTCATCAAAAGCTTATTAGTCGAGCCTGGAGGACCACTTCATATTGGCTGGTTACCGCCATCACTCACGATCAATACCGCTCTCTTTCCCTCGCCTTATTGGCAAACCTTCACAGCAATCCCACTCGGAAATCAGCAACTGTAACGCCTGTCTCATTAGCAAATCCATGTAGTAATGACAAACCCGAATGGAAGACATGGGACATCACACTGGCAAAATTCAAGGCGACTGGAATCGTACAAAGCTTCCAGAAAACACACACATTATACTACAGTAACACCTTCCAGCTTACCTCTTGCTTTAACTTGTGACAAAACTCTCACTGCAATCCGATCCATGTTGATGTCATTTAAATTGTTTAGGGGATTATCGCCCCCGCGGCCCGGTCTCAAACCAGGCCCGCCAGGTTTCTTTAATATTTACTCACAAGGTAGTTGTCGTCTACCAATGACAGGACGATACTACGTACCTGGATGACTGCTATCTACAAACCTATTAATAACATGAAAGATTATGAATTTAATATTTATTAAGTGGAGTGAATAGTTAGGTTGATGCACTTGCAAGCTAAACAAGGTCACCCAGCTACACAAGGTCGCCCATCTACACAAGGTCGCCCAGTTATACAAGGTCACCCAGCTAGACAAGGTCACCCAGCTACACAAGGTGGCCCATCTACACAAGGTCGCCCAGTTATACAAGGTCACCCAGCTACACAAGGTCACCCAGCTACATGCCAAGAAAGTTCCTCTCACTAACGATCTTTAAGGCAACAGGACAGCAATTAGTAAGTGAGAGTCACAGATAAACACCCTGGAGTGCTAGTTTTCGTTAAGCAAGAGGAGGTAAGAGGCAGTGAGTGCTAGCGACTAGAGGCGCATGTAGGCAGTGAGAGTGAAGTTCTGGAGACACTCACAATACAGCAGTCACGAGACAAGTGTGGGGCAAGAGGAGCTACGTGTCTCCTTAACACGTCATTAGCACGACGTGTAATCTGAAACGATGCACTATGAGAGCAAGTGAGGGGGAGGGAGGGAGTAGTACACCAGAGGGCTCTATAAGACTGACATGAGCACACGCTGAAAGTAGTACTCGTGATGCGGCATTGATTTTCTGCGGCAAGGGAGGCGGGGCAGGGAAGGACGGACGTAGGGAGGGAGCTACGGACTGAGGGAGGGAAGGATGCAGGGAAGGAGGGAGAGAACAGAGAGGCTGGCTCTCTTACACTCTAGTCGTCTTGTCTGCACTCCTGTTTAGTACTCCTTCTGGAGTAGTCGTCTTGTCTGCACTCCTGTTTAGTAATCCTTCTGGAGTAGTCTTGATTGCACTCCTGTTTAGTACTCCTTCTGGAGTAGTCGTCTTGTCTGCACTCCTGTTTAGTAGTCCTTCTGTAGTCGTCGTCTTGTCTGCACGCATGTTCAGTAGTCCTTCTGGAGTAGTCGTCTTGACTGCACTCCTGTTTAGTCCTTCTGGAGGTTATACTCCCGTCTCCTTGAATTTCCACTAATGCTTCCAGTCATGAAGTTACCCTCCCGTGTTGGCCTCAGCCTTCACGCACCTCCACACACAAAATTGATAAGTACAAACAATTACACCCTTCTAGAGGGCGTCGTGAAGCTGGTGAAGGATTCTCCATCCAGAGAACCGCAGCCACCCACCCGTTCCACGGATCAAACAGCAGCAACAGCCTGGTTGACCAGGCCAGCACCAGACGAGCTTGGCCCATGGCCGGGCTCCGGGAATAGAAACTCTCTAAACTCATCGAATGTATATCAAAAGTAAAGGTAAACCTGATTACCCCTCGTCCCACAGGTACTGCGTGACCCTCACCGGTTTAGAGCTCCTCCGTGAATGCGACAAAATACAGTGCCCCCCGACGACGAGTCATCTTATCGTGGTGTAGTTTGATCGGCATGAAAACCTAAGAACCCAGCAATCCCTTGTTACGCCTAAATACCGAGGATATTACCTCTTTTGTCAAAATCTACCAACATAACCTATGACTTCGAATGAACAAAGGCTATGGTGAGGTCTGCGACAGTGTTGTTATATGTCAGATGACAGTACAATATTGCAACAGCAGTAAACTGCTACTCAGACCAGCTAACTGCAAAGATATCTGAAATGTGGAGAAGACATTGAAGACCATAAAGACAATACCGTGATTGAAACAATGTACAAATAACCCGCACAAAGGAGAAAGAAGTTTACGACGATGTTTCGGTCCGACTTGGACCGAAACGTCGTCGCAAGTTGAGGGTTATCTGTGTATAAAGCATTAAGTAATGAGTATGATAATATTTTATTATAAACGTAATGAATAATCGTAGGTAAAAGATGAACATGCATTAACCAAGATATTTACTAAGTTAACGTTTCGCTACGTGCGGCTTCTTCGTGACAAAACGTCTTCTAAATAAATGTTTTGATCAGTGCAAACGTGTGTTCGTACCTGTAACTTGTCCGAATTACAACACCAGTTCCATTACTGAATAATCAACCTACTCTAGTGATATGTAAACCATCTAAATGATAAATACCCTCATGCCCACGACTGCCCATTACCATACACACTAACCTCGGAACAGCAGTCAGGAACTTGAACAAAAATTCGTTCAAAATCTTACTGGAAGAGGTTTGAAAGATTATACAAAATACTCCCCTCGATGAAAATCTGGGGAGGTGGGACACAGATGGAATCTGAAGATACAGATGGAATCTGAAGATACAGATGGAATCTGAAGATACAGATGGAATCTGAAGATACAGATGGAATCTGAAGACACAGGTGGAATCTGAAGACACAGGTGGAATCTGAAGACACAGGTGGAATCTGAATACACAGACAGTATCTGAAGACACACATGGTATCTGCAGACACACATGGTATCTGCAGACATAGATGAACCACAGAGACGTCACAAGTCGTTGAAGAGAGGACTGAATCGGATGAGGAAGTGGTCGAAGTAAGCTTAATATACAGCTTCAAGAGTAGACATGACAAGCTCCAAGACGTCAAAAATCATGAACTCACTCTGGACCCAAGACATAACACATGTACGCACACTCCAGTTACACAACACATGTACGCACACTCCAGTAACACAACACATGTACGCACACTCCAGTAACACAACACATGTACGCACACTCCAGTAACAACAACAACAACACATTTACATCAACACACGTACGCACTTTTCAGCAATAACAACCCTCAGTGCAGCAGCTGGCAAATATATACTGTACACTGGAAGTACCAGACACAATTTTCATAAATATCCACAATATGACAGACAAATTTACATATTCAAACTGGTGGACAAAGCATAATTCTAAACAGAGGGAGGAGAGTACAACTGGCAGGCACACAGGGGGCTAGGCTGGGCAAATGACACAAACTCCCGACAATAGCCACAGGACAAACACACAAACAAACAAACAGGAAAAATCGAGTTATGGAATTAAAGAGACTGGTTTTGGGGAGGAAGAGCACAAAAGGTGGCGCTGGTACAATAGCAGTCGACTCTTTCAGACGTCTTCTTGACTGACATCACAGGAATGCAATATAAAGAAAATTTAACAGCCCCTCGTATTTTTTTTTGGTTTTGTTTTGTTTAGAGGCGAAATTCTTCGTTCAGCAGTTAATCTGCTTTGATGTACCTTGTACCTTTCAAGGGTTTCAAGAGTTTTCTTACACTCCCGCAGCCTTGTACCGGGTAGCCAAGGCTTGTGCCAAAATAGTGTCAGGAGTGGGAGTCGAACCCACGCCCGCTGATTATGCAATATGAGGCGAAACAAAAGTGTTAGCCGTTTGTAAAGGTTTGAAAAAGCTCCTGGAGAGCGAAACGTTGCCACAATAAAATGTCCCATTAGTTGCACGTGTCATTTTTGCCTAACGTAAAGTCGGTAATTCTACCAACATTAATACAAACAAAAGTGTTTTTTGCTATTGTGAAACTTCAGTTCCATAAATATTGTTGTTCTGGGGATCATCGCCCCCTCCACCTCCCAGCCGCTGGGTCTCAGACCAACCATTCTAGTTAACGGCTTGGCTAATAAGGTTGTTAGTGCTCACTGCAGGCAGCTCCACAAGCACCACAACCTGGTGATCGGAAACTGACCAACCTCAGGATGCTTACTCAACCTCACATTATGTAGCAGGATGGCAGACACCAGCCACTGTCCCAGGAGGCACTACCATCATCTTGCACCAGTGCCAAACAAAAGCGTGCTAAACGTTTTCCACTATTAAATATTACTGGCTCGTATTTTATCTCCTATAAACATGCATGCAGACCTTACAAATCCTTGCTTACATTAGACACAGCTCTCTCTCTCTCTCTCTCTCTCTCTCACGCACATACACACGTCGCTGCACAAGGTACGATAAGACTCTTGGAGCAGGAAGTGTGTGGACCTACTAGCGAAGAGGCTGGGCCAGGAGCTATGCCTCGACCACTGCAATCACAAACAGATGAGCACACACACACCAGTCCACCCACTCAACACCCCCTCCCCTCCCCAACACAAGAAGCAATAAGCAAACATTAAGAAGAGAGGAGCGCCTCTATCCCACGTGTACAATAAGAGCCAAGTTCTGTGCCAAGGTTATAATACCTCTTGTTTTCCTCCCTCTGAAAGTATATATACAGTATTTCTCTTTCAACTAAATTTAATTTGTCCTCTCCTTTTTCCTGGTCAGACTTGGTAAACCTTTTAGGTGTGTATACTCACCTAGTTCTGGTTGCAGGGGTCGAGTCTCAGCTCCTAGCCCCGCCTCTTCGCTGGCCGCTACTAGGTCACTCTTCCTACTCCATGAGCTTTATCATACCTCTTCTTAAAGCTATGTATGGATCCTGCCTCTAACTACATCACTCCCCAGACTATTCCACTTCCCGACAACTCTGTGACTGAAGAAATACTTTCTAACATCCCTGTGATTCATCCGAGTCTTCAACTTCCAATTGTGACCCCTTGTTGCTGTGTCCCATCTCTGGAACATCCTGTCTCTATCCACCTTGTCGATTCTTCTCAGTATTTTGTATTTCGTTATCATATCCCTCCCTATCTCTCTTGTCCTCCAGTGTCATTAAGTCGATTTCTCTTAACCTCTCCTCGTAGGATATACCCCTTATCTCCGGGACCTGTCTAGTTGCAAACCTTTGCACTTTCTCTTGTTTCCTAACGTGCTTTGCTAGGTGTGGGTTCCAGCCTGGTGCTCCACATTCCAATATAGGTCTAACGTACACAGTGTACAGGGTCCTGAACGATTCCTTATTAAGATGTCGGAATGCTCTTCTTAAGTTTGCTAGGCGCCCGTAAGCTGCCACAGTTACTTGGTTGATGTGCGCCTCAGGAGATGTGCTCGGTGTTATACTCACCCCGAAGTCCTTTTCCTTGAGTGAGGTTTGTAGTCTCTGGCCCCCTAGACTGTACTCTGTCTGCGGTCTTTTTTGGCCTTCCTCAATCTTCATGACTTTGCACTTGGTGGAGTTGAACTCCAGGAGCCAGTTGCTGGACCAGGCCTGCAGCCTGTCCAGATCCCATTTTAGTTCTGACTGGTTCCCGTCTGACCGACAGAGGCGTCGCTAGGGTTGGTGTCACCCGGGGCGGAATCTTTGGTGTCACCCGGGGTGACATCTTTGGTGTCACCCCCATGATATCCAAGGGCAGTGACTAATATTTAGCAATGAGAACGTTTAAAGGCCATAAACCGAACTTTATTAATGATAAAATAATAATCGTAGTAACATTGAGGAAACATAACCTCAAACACCACTTTGAGTACAGCAACAGATCCTACATTTATTCATCTTCAACAATGAAAAAAAAACTTGAAAAATAAAGAAAAACATTAGTTCCGATTTAATCTTGAGTACAGGTAACATCTTAAAGAATCTGATATTTCATTTCCTTACCTTCAGTCCTGCAAAATCACCTATCATATCAAAATTTTCCCTATATAGGCCTATTTGTAATTTGTAATCCTATAATAGGCTATACAGAAACGAAGGATTTTTCTCTTAGGTTGTTGCAGCATAGTTTTGGTCATTAGTGTTACCTTCTTTAGAGGCTCTATGGTGTCACCCGGGGCGCCCCTTACAACGCCCCTGCTGACTGAATTCTTGTGTGTGTGTGTGTGTGTGTGTGTGTGTGTGTGTGTGTGTGTGTGTGTGTGTGTGTGTGTGTGTGTGTGTGTGTGTGTGTGTGTGTGTTTCTCCTACATTTGTCTCCGTGTCTTAACCTCTACAGTATCTCTAGCATTCTTAATCTCCTAAATACGTGACTGCGCCTGCGCGCTCTTGGCTTATCTCTCTATTTATCTCTCTGCGCATTTCTTCCATTTCTATTTTGTTTTTTATCCCCTTATCACTAGCCTGTGATTTATTTCATGGCTAATCCTCATTTTCCAATATTATCGGAAATTCATCTACAGGAATACTGCGATAGTCATCGTATTTATCGTGGACATGTGGTGGTTGTAAAGTGTTGGTCGTGTAGTGGTTGTAAAGTGTTGGTCGTGTAGTGGTTGTAAAGTGTTGGTCGTGTAGTGGTTGTAAAGTGTTGGTCGTGTAGTGGTTGTAAAGTGTTGGTCGTGTAGTGGTTGTAAAGTGTTGGTCGTGTAGTGGTTGTAAAGTGTTGGTCGTGTAGTGGTTGTAAAGTGTTGGTCGTGTAGTGGTTGTAAAGTGTTGGTCGTGTAGTGGTTGTAAAGTGTTCTCAGCTACAACAGTGCCACTTACAACCATAAATAACCAAGCACTTACGATAAGCTAACTGGGATTCACCTCTGACAAAACAGTTACAGTAACCAAGCAGTTACAATAACCAATCACAGTAACCAAGCAGTTACAGTTACAATAACCAAGCAGTTACAATAACCAGTTACAGTAACCAATCAGTTACAGTTACAATAACCAGTTACAGTAACCAAACAGTTGCAGTTACAATAACCAAGAAGTTACAATAACCAGTTACAGTAACCAAACAGTTACAGTTACAATAACCAAGCAGTTACAATAACCAGTTACAGTAACCAAACAGTTACAGTTACAATAACCAAGCAGTTACAATAACCAGTTACAGTAACCAAACAGTTACAGTTACAATAACCAAGCAGTTACAATAACCAGTTACAGTAACCAAACAGTTACAGTTACAATAACCAGTTACAGTAACCAAACAGTTACAGTTACAATAACCAAGCAGTTACAATACAACTTGCAATAATCAAATGTCAAATTTGACTCGCCAGTCAACACCTGAACTAGCTGACACAGCCTGTTACCTGTAGTCGATTCGTGGGTTGCTGGTCCCAGTCCAGGCCTTCTGGCTGATGGCTTGATCAGCCAGCCTGTTGATGTTAGCCGCACGCAGTCCAACGTAGGCACTATAGCCTGGTTGATCAGGAACTAACTTGAGGAACTTATCAAGTTCCCTCTTGAAAACAGCTAAGGATCTGTCGATATTTGCCCTTGAGCATGTGATGAATGGTTTGAAAAACCGACGACAAGTTGAAGATTGAGACACTTATGCAGCATATGGGAATCTTTATTCAGGAAACGTTTCACCACACAGTGGCTTCATCAGTCCAATACAAAGAGGAAGGCGTAAGGAGAGGAGGAGTATGAGGTAATCAGTCCCTCAGCCTGGAGTCGATGTGTTCAGTCTATCAATCTTGTAGAATGGTACATTCTACAAGATTGATGGACTGAACACATCGACTCCAGGTTGAGGGACTGATTACCTCATACTCCTCCTCTCCTTACGCCTTCCTCTTTGTATTGGACTGATGAAGCCACTGTGTGGCGAAACGTTTCCTGAATAAAGATTCCCATATGCTGCATAAGTGTCTCAGCCCTTAAGCATAAAGGGTGTTGAAGAGTCTTGGTTCCTTTACACTTACTGAGTTATATCTTTGTGCCTCTGCATTTCACTAGAAGTATTTTGCACCGTTTTGAAATCATTTTACTTCACACCTCTTCCTCTCTGACCTCCACATCTCTCGCTATGACCTCCACACCCCCTCCCTCCCTGACCCACCACAGCCTTCCCTCCCTGGCTCCCCCCGGCCTCAAAAGACTTCCTTCCCTCCGACAAATAACCTGGGGTTCCCACACACACATGAACTGGCCACTGCCGGTGCCACCAAAATTACTACATTAGGTTTGGAACCAGGTTTGAGTTCAAAGAGTCGCGGTCCTTTAAAACAGAGAAAATGTCTGGGTCTATCCAGAATTGTGACTCCCGTGTAGGACAATTGTGACTCCTGTGTAGGACAATTGTGACTCCTGTGTAGGCCACAACCCTGACTGCGTGTAGGTCACACGATTCAAAGTGCTTTCTTCCCGTTTTACACACACACACACACACAGAGAGAGAGAGAGAGAGAGAGAGAGAGAGAGAGAGAGAGAGAGAGAGAGAGAGAGAGAGAGAGAGAGAGAGAGAGAGAGAGAGAGAGAGAGAGAGAGCGAGCTGAGGCCAGGATAGTACAGCAAAAGTGTCTCACACTATCAGGGAAGAGGTGGTTAGTACATCACTATTACTACTACCAGTAGTAATAGCGGTGTAGATGGGAGTGATGAGAAAAATGGAGGTGATACCGGCAACTTCCGTTGTTCTCTCACGAAACACAGAGTCACGTTACACCAGCCAGTCATGGTTTTCCAAGCGGCCAGGTGACCGCAAGCACTGTGCATTGTGGCACAGGTGGTAATCTTGCTGCCAGTACACACCAACACATATCATTATTCTCAGCGTTATCTTAGTCATACTCTTGTCTTTACAAGTAAATGTGTGGTGGCAAATATGTAGTTAAGAGTTGTACTGGTGGTGTTTGGTCCTCAGTACCTAGTGAGCCTGTATTTGGTTCTCAGTACCTAGTGAGCCTGTATTTGGTCCTCAGTACCTGAACCTGTTGAACTCACCCCAGGCATACCTGTGATGGTTCAAGGACCATTTCACCCTGTTCTGCCCGATCCTCATATCTGAGATTAATGAACACTCAACGAAACCATAATCAGCAAGACTCAAGAAATCGTAATGACACGATTGCAAATAAACCATACCCCCGGCCGGGATTGAACCCGCGGTCATAGGGCTGGAGTTTTGAGACTATGACCGCGGGTTCAATCCCGGCCGGGGGTATGGTTTATAATCAGCAAATAAACTCGCTCTGCTAAACACAGTGAAAAACTAATCAACTGGCAAACAAATCTTTCTTGGGGTCACAGACACCATAAGTTTACCAAGACAAATTCTCTTTCCGCTGTAACAAAAACTAATTAATACTGAATACTGAGTACAAGATGCAGTTCAATTGTATTGGAGTGTAGAAGGAGAAGGTAAGAGGATCATATAAGCAGCTCTAACCTTCGGCTTACAAGAAAAAAATAGCGTCTCAACAAGGAAAATTACAGGGTGTTCTATAAATACCTTTCACAAGAGAGATGGTGGTGTTTTGTTGGTCAAGAAAGAGGCAAGTGTTCTCATGACAGAGGTGTGTGTGTGTGTGTGTGTGTGTGTGTGTGTGTGTGTGTGTGTGTGTGTGTGTGTGTGTGTGTGTGTGTGTGTGTGTGTGTGTGTGTGTGTGTGTGTGTGTGTGTGTGCGCGCGCGCGCGCGCGCGCTACTGAACCAGCTATGATACTGATTAAGGTTCTAACAAGGAATGCGACCAGGCACTTATAACTGTACGTGTAAATGTCTCTGAACAAACAAAATGTACAACGAGGTTTATGATCAGCAGTAGCCTGGCTGATTAGGGTTTGATCCACCAGGAAGCCTGGTCTGGGACCGGGTTGCAGGGGCGCTGACCTCCGCAAATATCCTTCAGCTATCAGCTAGACTGTAGTGCTTACATCAGTCCTTACCTACCTCAGGTGCTAGATCAAAAATGCTGTGATGGTTACGTAGGCAAGCTAACATCAACCACCTGATTGACCAGACACTCAACAAGGAAGCATGAGCGGACTGGTAGGGTAAAAAAAAAAAAAAAACTGAAAATAAGAGGTATAATACAAGACTGCTCAGGCTGCCAAGATGTAAGTCTGGTCAGCCTGGTATATCACCCACAGTAATCGTTAGGTGACCTCACTATTAAACATCCAAGCTTTTGTAATATGTATATATCTATAGAAGATTAACGTATCTCTGGAGAAAAAATCAAACATAAACTAAACTTATTCTCCCTTCCTTTGGATCGAACCTGATTCATCAAGACTGAGGGACTGATCACCTCAAACTACTACTACTTGAAGATGAAGACACATGTGTAGCAATTGCGTATTTTTATTGATGAGACGTTTCTACTACGCGGTAGGCTTCTTCAGTCAAATACAGAGGCAGCAGATGGCGAAGAGTTCAGTTCCATGAAGCTGAACTCTTCTCCAGGCTAAGGGACTGACCACCTCAAATACTTCTTCTCCAAGGTTGATGGACTGATTACATCGTTATATTACTACTACTTCTCCCTCTGTATTTGACTGAAGAAGCCTAGT
Source organism: Cherax quadricarinatus (assembly GCF_038502225.1). Taxonomy (NCBI): domain Eukaryota; kingdom Metazoa; phylum Arthropoda; class Malacostraca; order Decapoda; family Parastacidae; genus Cherax; species Cherax quadricarinatus. Next base: position 9,384,890 of record NC_091336.1, read on the forward strand.
GTGTAGGAGAAACGTTTCATCAATAAAGATACCCAACTGTTGTACATGTGTCTTAATCTTCAACTTGTCGATATTTTATACCATTTTCAACAATACTACTACCTGACGCCTTCCACCTTCTGCAGTGTTATTCTGTGTTAGATTAATAGTCACTGGCTGGCGAAACGTCTCCACACTAAAGAACAAGTGTTACACGTGTCTGATTCATTAAGTTGTTGGTATTAGTGAAAGTTGACAAAAACCGTGCGAACAATACCATCAGTCAGTCAAACAAAGCCACCGGTCAGTCAAATACCACAAGCAGGTCAGTCACCAGCACCAGTCAGCCGATTACCTCCACCAGTGGAACACCACCACTACCAGCACCACCACTACCAGCACCACCACTACCAGCACCACCACTACCAGCACCACCACTACCAGCACCACCACTACCAGCACCAACACTACCAGCACCAACACTACCAGCACCAACACTACCAGCACCACCACCAGCACCACCACTACCAGCACCACCACCACTACCAGCACCACCACCACCAGCACCACCACCAGCACCACCACCACCGGGCCTCATTAAAATATAGACAAACTTTGTCCAACTTTTCGAGTCATACCAACTCATAGCGCCGATTTTGCCACAATCTCTGTAATTAATGTGGCAGTTATCTGAGTGTCCAGCTGACTCTAACAAAGCCCCCCCCCCCTCATCATCATCACCTGTGATGAAGGCTACGACCCCTTCTGATGATACCCAGGGTAGATCAAAGGAGACATCTATCACTTCAATATTTATTACAGTAACTACTTATAGATCTATGTACTGTCTACTCATTCGAGCAAACACGCTTCCTCTGAACGTATTTGCTTGGAATTCCTCCTTTTTTCTGCAACACTGCAAGCTCCGGATGTGTTGATTGCAACACGAAAGGCCTAGAGCTATCATTCAACTCACCCCCCCCCACTGGGTGTTTCGCATATATATACTCAGTGTGAACAGGGCGAGGGAAACAAAAAGGCTGACAGGGAGGGAAACTTGGACATTTTGGAAGAGAAGAAAGGATTAACACAATTAAGGGAACTGTAATGGTATGTAAATACCGAGAGAGTAGAGTAAATGACTTGGATGCAGTTAATACCATTATTAGCCACGAAGTTCCCCCCCCCCCATACTGGGCATTATCGGTTTAATATAATCATTACGGTCATAGGGAGAGTGGTAATTTCTTGCCGCCTGTGACTAGAAAAACTTCCAAGAATTGTTGTTTGCTTCTGCTTTCCTTCTTGAGACTACATTTGACACAAGGCTCCCGCTGTTCACTTTGCTTATCACAGTGTTGATGTTAGGTCATCTAGGATAAATAACCAAATGTGACTGTCACTTCCTCCCAGAATGTTGTGTAGATAACAACTATATTATGATGCTGGACATGATGGATTTGATGCGTTCCAATTCCAGGCTGTTCTATAAGAAGGTTGACCAACACTGCACTGATGGCCTGCCTTTACTTACTTTTCCCCACAACAGAAACAGCTATAATTGATACACAGTTCCATGAGGTCAAGGAAGTCTTTGCTTGGAACAGGGATGCTTGCACTGTCAGTGACTTTTGCTAGATAATAGTGCGACTGCTGGCATGGAAGGTACGTTAGTAGAAAGAGTAATAACATTAAAACTTGCTAGCATCTTATTCCTCATACTGACGTCCTTGATCTGGCTTATGAGACCCGAGTGCTGGAGATGAGACTGGCTGACTGTTCCTAAAAGACTAGAGAGGTGCTTAGCGAGCAGACCTGCGGGTCTGAGAGGAAGTATTGCCTATCCCTGGAGTGATGGGTCAGAGCAGAACATTGGGCAACAAACAGGCTGGCATGCCTGGGGCTACTAGGTATGAGGTATGTTGGGAAATTACTGAGATCAACACTGACCTATACTATTAACATCAATTATTCACCCAGGGATACCAACAACTTCATAACCTTGCCTTTAGCCAGCGAGTCTCACGACGAGACTCCAATGGTACTAACAGTACACTGAACAATTATATTTCATACTTACCATGTGAATTGTTGCAGTACTTAATTAGACGTGGTTAGTACTCTTGTTGGGAAATCCACCTGAATCCACATAGACAGGTTTACTGATATGTTAAGTGTGTCTACCTAACCTGAACCTTATACAGTCATGATTGCAATCACTCTAGTTTGGAGCAAGAGATGAACTATAGCACTACCTGCCAATGTGTGAAGACGGCACTCTTGGATATACCTTTGATATACCTTAGAAGAGTTTCGAGAGTAGCTACTCTCAGAGCCCGGCCATGGGCCAGGCTCGTCCGGTGCTTGCCTGATCAACTAGGCTGTTGCTGCTGGAGGCCAACTGGAGTTGTGGATGTCTCGGCAACTGGTTTGCTGCTGTCAGTAATATGAATTCTTTTATGTGTGTCATCCCTTGCGCAGGGGTCATGCTAATCTCTGTATCGTTCCAGTTTGAGTATATGTACTTGCCTCCGTCGTCTAGGACCGTTGTAACTGCCACGAATTTGTTACCCTTGCCGCTGCGTTAATCCCTAAATAAACGAGGCACTACATTCCAGTTAGTCACAAAGAGTTCACTGGCGCTATACCCCACTAACTCCTGTCTGCCCGGAGTTTGACGCCTTCCACTGATGAGTCACATGTAGCTATTAATCCACTGGTCTTAAACGAGTGATGTTACGTAATCAAACCTCAGGTGTTCGCATAAACGTTCACTCTCAATAATAAGTCATACTTCAGGGCTTGTTAGCACACGTATTTACGAACCGCGTGGCGCGCACAATTCCATTACGAAAGCCTATTAGGTAAGGGTGCCAAGTCTGGTTTTAAAACTGTACCCCGCCTCTTCATGGGCACAATGACGCTGTTACTAACCGTCACTGGTAATACAGAAAGATGACATGAACGTTCTTCACCCATGGTATGTAACAATTCTAACAACTATTGTCATAAACTAATCTGAATAAACTACAATCTTTACTTAGGACTTAAAACTTATATTGCGAATTACAGTTACTAGTACTTTTTGAGTCTCACTTTGATTCTGAGGGGAATTGGTCACACTGTCGTCAAGAAGCGGCCTAGTTACCTCTTCTCTCTGAGACTTCCAGTTCGTAACGGAAAATCTCACGCAGAATTATCTACAAGGTATAGTATATAGTAATTTCTTGGCTTGTTCAGCCCTCCGAAGTATACTGCAGAATTTGCTAAGGAATTCTTGGTAACATTTTACCAATGGTGCTCTGTTAGTGGTCCATAAGTGTTACCCATAAACCCAATGTTGCACTCAGACTGATCACTCGTGGGGTAGGCAGCACTCCACACAGACCTGCAGGTCTGATCGCTAAGCACCTCTCCAAACTTTCAGGAAGCATCAGCCAGTCTCATCTTAAGCACTTGGGGGATCTCATAAACCCGATTAAGGACGTCAATATAAGAAATTAGAAACTAGAAAGTTTTGCCGTCACTGCTCTCTTCGTTAACGTACCCACTGTGCTAGTAGTCACACCACTACTACTACTACTACTACTACTACTACTACTACTACTACTACTACTACTACTACGACGACGTAGCCAAGTCACTGGTGATGTGAATCTCACGGTTCTAAGCAAAGATGTCACTGACCTCGTCGAACTGTGTGTCAATTATAGTTGTTTCTGTTTTGAGGAAAAGTATAGACACTGTCTAAGGATGACCATGGGCCCACTCATCAGTGTTGTCAACCTTAACATGAAACCCCTTTTTATGGGAACAACATATTCCTTATCCTCAGCAACATAATAAGGCTGTTACGTAGACGAGATTTTGGTTATCCTAAACGACTCAATCTCAGCATTCTGCTAACCAAAATCAACACTGTGGAATTTTTCATTAAAATCACTCTCGAGAAAAGGTGACAAACTGATATTCTTCCAGGCACAGGTGGCCAGAACATACCCTTCGAAATAAATCCACGAAAAACAATGACCTATATCATGACACTCCTATAACGAGAAGCGGAGTCTGAGTCTTTCCTCAGAATCCGTAGGATTTGTAGCCCACCGTTCTTCGAACAGGAGTGTGTATAATTTTAAAAGTATTTACACGCCTCCAGTTTCCTCTGCATTATATTTCCGAAGAAGGCGTGTGTACCCCCCATCCTCCCTTCCTACATGAGAAAGTTCACCAGCCAGTCATATGATTCTTCCAGTGGACTACGTGGCTAGTAACGCTGCTCAAGATCTCGCTGATCACAAATCGAATGTGGCCACCAGCTCATCATCCATTACTGAGGATTTGGTAAGGAAGAGGCTTACAACAGGGCCGCTGTAGCAAGTGCGGGAGTGACAAATTAATTTTGGGCGTGATTTATAGGCCCCCAAATCTTGATAGGGAGTACGGTAGGCTGCTATGAGACGAAATTCATAAGGCGTCTAGATATGAAAATGTTGTGTTAATGGGGGATTTTAACTTTAGATAAACTGACTGGAACAATATGACAGGAAATCTTGAGTCTAGTGACTTTCTTGATACGATTCAGGATTGCTTTTTAAAACAGTTTGTGACACGACCAACTAGAGGAAACAATCTGCTTGACTTAGTTCTTGCCAACAAGGAATCACTAATTAATAATCTTGAGGTTAATGATGAGCTTGGGGAAAGCGATCACAAATCACTTAGTTTCAATATATCATGGAATTACCCAAATACCTGCAATCAAGTCTGTCCCAGACTTCTGCTTGGCCGATTTCATGGGACTGAGTAATTACCTGGGTGGGATAAACTGGAACAACCTGACTATGGGTCAAGTAGGTGGTGTTATTTGCCAATATGACGTTTTTCAGAGCATAGTTCTAGCTGCCCAGACAACTTAGGTTCCAAGTAGGGAAATCAGATCAACCAAAAATTATCCCAAATGGATAAACAATAGAATAAAACATCTCATTGGTTAAAAGAGAGGCATATATAGGCATATTAAAAGAGGGGATGGGCGGTTAGGTAATCAATATATTCAATTAAAGGGAGAAATAAAAAAAAAGAGAGATTATGAGGCTAAAGTGGCAAGTGGGAGGGGCGTGTCATGAATGGTGTTCCACAGGGGTCAGTGTTGGGCTTTTTGCTGTTCACAATTTATATAAACGATGTTGATAAGGGAATAAATAGCGACATAAGCAAGTTTGCTGATGACACCAAAATAGGTCGCTTAATTCATTCTAATGAGGACATTAGAAAAGATTTGAACAGACTGATGCTGTAGTCGGAGAAATGGCAGAAGCAGTTTAATATAGACAAATGCAAAGTTCTAAACATTGGAGAAGAAAATACCCTTGCCACACTTGCCACATATAAACTAAATAATGTAGATCTTAATATTACTGATTGCGAAAAAGATTTGGGAGTTCTGGTTAGCAGTAATCTGAAACCAAGACAACAGTGCATAAGTGTTCGCAATAAAGCGAACAGAATTTTGGCTTCATATCAAGAAATATAAATAACAGGAGTCCTCAGGTTGTTCTTTCAACTCTATATATCTCTGGTTAAGCCTCATTTAGATTAAGCTGCACAATTATGGTCACCGTATTACAGAATGGCTATAAATGCTCTGGAAAACTTACAAAGGAGGATGATAAAGATGATCCCATGTATCAGAAATCTTCCCTATGAGGACAGACTGAGGGCCCTGAATCTGCACTCTCGAAAGGCGTAGAATTAGAGGGAATATGATTGAGGTGTATAAATGGAAAACAGGAATAAATACAGGGGATGTAAATAACGTGCTAAAAGTATCTAACGAAAACAGGACTAGCAGCAATGGTTTCAAGTTGGGAAAATTTTAGATTTAGAAAGGATATAGGAAAGCACTGGTTTGGCCGGGCTCCAGGAGTAGGAAAAGCTCTCGCAACTCATCAAAGATATATCAAAGATAAGGTACAACAACTCAGTAAAATAAAAAGAAACCAGATTACTACTGACGGAGAGAGGTATGGAGAATAATCTCATTTTCGAGTCATCCTTGATCAGTCTGTCCAACATAGTGACCTGGGATATATCTTTGATGGGTTTCGACAGCTTTCCTACTTTCGAAGACCAGCCCTGGGCCAGGTTTTCTGGTGCTTGCCAGGTCAACCAGGCTGCTGCTGCTGCTGCTGGCAACCCACTGGACCATATATGTCACAGCCTGGTTGATCCGATACTTGGCGGAGAATATTGTCTTGTTTCCTCTTCAAGACTTCTATGCTTGTCCCAGCAGTGTTTGATACCTTCTGGCGAGATGTTCAAAAGTCTGGGACCATGTATGATGATGCAATGTTCTCTTGTGCCCATATCGCCCTGCCCTTCACTGAGTTTATTCTACATATTTTCAATGTTTCACTTCAGTATACTGTTAAGGGAGTGTGCAAATTTGGGAACAGTACCTCAGGTACTTGCCACGCATATATTATCATGCATCTATCATCCGTTTCAGCAAGTACATATTTACAACTCTGAGGTGTTCTCAGTAATTTATATGCTTTTACTGCTCTATGCGGGCCGTCAACGATCTTTGAACCTGTTCCAGCTCTGGTATCTTAGAGGAATGGTTCTGGTATCTTATCTGCCCTGAATGGAGCGTCAACACCAAACAGTACTCCAACCAAGAGAGCACAAGCGATTTTGAAAGTGTCGACAACGACATTATTTCCCTTGGCTTGAAAGTCCTCATTATCCACCTCGTCATTTTCCTGGTCATTGTGACATTTGTCTTATCGTGTTATTTGAAAGAAAGGTCAGCTGACATTACACTCAGAACCTTCACATGTTCCTTCACTTCTATCTGGACCTTGTCATTATTGAACGTCATGTTATTTTGCACTGGTCACTCTCACTCGTACTCCCACCGAGGGTGAAGACTGATAATGTCAAAGCTACTATTACTACTACTACCAGACTTCTACTTCTTCCCATCTTCGACCGAAAAAGTCTGTTGTGCATGTGACAGGCTTGGCAATAAAGGTATCCAAGTGTTGCAAATGGGTCTTATTCATCAATTACTTCGTGAAATTAACGGATTCTAAACTAGTTATCAAATAACGACACAAAGATGTTTAGAATCTTCTAACACTGACACAGAACCAGTGTAGCTTCAAGCTAGCTAAACCCTTAACTTACACTATACTTTCCAGTTATCCAGGAGTCCGGGAGCCGGTATATATCCTGCTGTCCTCCCTCGCTGTACTGGTATATACCCTACGGTGCTCCTTCGCCCTGGTATATATCCTGCGGTCTTCCCTTGTCAGCATAGTTGCTGATCCCCTACATGTGTTGTATAGCTTATCTGAATATCATAGTTAGTACCATCTATATGTTTTACATACACGACTATTGACTAGTTTGTATGACATCACGTGATGCGGCATGAGTGCGTGGGATGCGCTACCTCGGCCTCAGTTCCCGCATAGGTCTACTACAGGCAACACACGGCAGGTTGGGCTCTCTCTTCACACACTGCCAATATATGTTACCATCCAACAAGTGTGTTTAACTCCAACCATCATATCTCCTACGAACTCCCACGACACCCTCGCTGCCCTGGTATATACCCTACGGTGCTTCCTCACCCTGGTATATACCCTACGGTGCTCCCTCACCCTGGTATATACCCTACGGTGCTCCCTCACCCTGGTATATACCCTACGGTGCTCCCTCACCCTGGTATATACCCTACGGTGCTCCCTCACCCTGGTATATACCCTACGGTGCTCCCTCACCCTGGTATATCCCGAGGTCTTCCCTCGCCGCCCTGGTATATACCCTACAGTGCTCCCTCGCCCTGGTATACTCCCATGCGCCTCACCTTCCTTGCACCTGAATATATACTAATTTTCTCATGTATTATGTACCGACTCGATAAACTGCATTCCCCTATATGTGATTGCAAAGGTAGAGTCTTGGTTAATAAACTCGTTAAGGCAGCAATTGCACCGAAGTATCATTTATTCCAGGATTAAGACAGTGTACATAAATGGTTCAAAGAACCAAGTTGATAAATTAGACACATGTGCAACACTTGGTTATCTTTATTGAGGAAACGTTTCGCCACACAGTGGCTTTATCAGTCTTATACAAAGAAGAATGGTGAAGATCAGAAGGAGTTTGAGGTAATCAGTCCCTCAGCCTGGATTAAGAGAGTTGAGAGCAACGAGGAAGAAAATACTCAAAGACCAATTAAAGTAATAAAGACGGCAAGAAGGAGAATTAGCAGGGATCAGAGAATTGAAAGATATATAGCCACTGAAGAAAGGCATTAGGAAGTAGGAGAGCAGGAAGGAGAGAGTCGAGTGGAAAGCACCAGGAAATGGGTCGGCAGCAGTGTTCCTCCATTCTTATGTTGAAGATTGAGACACTTATGTAACATACTTTATTGAAGAAAAGTTTCGCGTGTGGCGAAACGTTTCTTCAATAAAGTATGTTGCATAAGTGTCTCAATCTTCAACTTGCTGGTTTTCAAAGCCATTTATTGTTATGTTCTTAACTAGGAGATATAAAATAAAAGAGACGACTACGGTGTTCTTCACACCAACTCCAAGGCTGAGGGACTGATTACCTTATCTTTTGCATACACTTCTTCTGTCTTCCAATTATGAATTTGTATTGATAAAGCCACTGGATGGCGAAATGTCTATGATAAAGATACTCAGATGTTGCACACGTGTCTAATATTTATCAAAATGAAAGAGGAACAAGAAATATAATCGTAAGCATTAGGCTAGTTGAGGGACACGTGACAAGACTGAAAGAAAGGAGGCAGAGAGAACAGAAGATAGTGGGAGAAGGAAATGTTATTAACTACTGAATTAGAAAAAGTTAGAATGCAATTGATAAAAATTTAGATTCAGAAAGGATACAGGATAACACTGGTTTGGATGAACTGAACAGACTCCCGAGTAGCGTCACTGAAGATAAAATATTGGCAGTTTTAAAAATAGGCTAGACAAATACATGAGTGGGTGTGGGTGTGTGTGAGTTAGACTTGACTAGCTTGTGATAATAGGCCTGATGCAGTGTTCCTTCCTTTTTAAGTGGATGTGACTTGGACCCGACAAGTTTAGGTCAGTAGGTGACTTGGACTTGCCTAGCATGGGCCAGTAGGCCTGCTGCAGTGTTCCTTCTTTATGTTTTTATTTTAAAGCTGGGAAATCACAAAGTAAATATACCCGACAAGCGTCGTTTTTGCAGTAGAAGAGAGAAATGAAAGTTTGGAGTCACAACTCGAACCTACAAAAGCACTCCTAGATTGCATTTTGTATTTATATGTGAAGTTAGGACCAAATGAAGAGACGACGTAAAGAAAATGGGTAGAGGAGAGTGAGGAAAAAGGAGAAAAGGGTGAGAACATCTTCTCTCCGGGGGATCGTATTCTCTGAAAGGAGTTCCAAGAGCTTAAAGAAAAAGAATTACTAAGGCTGAAAACACTAGAGGCTCACGCTGGCTGATACACGCACACCTTAACATACATAAAAGGATACGAAAACATAATTTCTTTAACACAAACAGGGAAAGCAAGAATATACAATTGCAAAATGAGAAAAGATGCGTGTGTGTGTGTGTGTGTGTGTGTGTGTGTGTGTGTACTCACACACACACACACACCTATTTGTGGTTGCAGGGGTCGCATAAACCATCGAATAAACCATCACACTAATTCCCTTGGTCCTTGATAATGTGAGTAGTCACGAAAGCGCTTGGAATTTCATTATTCTTTCACAGTGGTTGTTTTGCATATTCTGAAATCACCTGTTTATTGTGATCTTATTGCATATATATATATATATATATATATATATATATATATATATATATATATATATATATATATATATATATACGCAAAGAATTCGCAAGATCAGGCGAAATATACACAAACACTGATATCTGGCTGAAGGAGACTCGAACCTACGAACCTTGGAACAAGGTACGCAGTGCTTTACCAATCTACCCACACTTGACCAATACCTTGGAGTCCAGCTTGCGCTAGACTTCGATCCATTGTTGGGATGATATTTAAAAGAAAGTCTTGTAAATGCTACGGCCACTGGAATAGAAATTCTAAATAAACACATGAAATAAAAAAGGGTAAACCACATCTACACCAGGATCACCACTGGCAATAGCAACAAATTCGCGAACAACCTGCAATAAAAGAGGAGTAACAGCTGTAGAATGGAACATCAGGAACAACAACAGGGGTAGAGACAACAATAGCAGTAGAAGCAGAGGCAAGAAAAACACCCAAAAGCGAGGCCAAACACCAGCAGCTGAAGCAGGAGCAGCGGCAGGATTAGCAGCAGCAGCAGCAGCTGGACACTGGTGGTCAGGAGAAACAAGAGCAGTAGCCACACCTGAGGGCCGGGGCGGTGTCACAGACGTAGTGGCAGGTATCAAGGCTCGCCCCTGAATAAACCATCACACTAATTCCCAGAGTCCTCCTGCAGTCCTGGCGGCCTCCACTGCACCACCTCCCAACCACAATCCCTCTCCCCCTCCCTCTGGGGAAGAGGATTATAGGCGGGGGTCACTGGAAGGACGGGCGCCTCGGGAAATGGAGATATGAATCGGGAATTAGAGAGGGATAGGAAACGGAAGGAGAAAATCAAATAGAAAAAAATGACGAAGAGTGGCAGGAGTAACGTGGATTAACGAATAAAAATCGCAAGGAAGAGGTAAGAAAGAAGCCTAGAGACGCAAAAGGAAGAAGAAATGAGGTAGGAGAGGGAGTTGAGGGTAGGGTGTGTAGGAAATGGCGGACTCTCGCACACGGGCCACTCCCATTACCAGAGTGCTTGTCCTCGTATAAACTTGGAAAGGTCGCCGGTTAACAGCCCGCACACACAGATGACCTGCGCTGAATTCTGCAACACCAGAGATTGTGGCAGGCGACCCTCCCTCCCGCCACACACTGCAGGTTACTCAACTGCTGCCACTAAATTACACTCTGATAACTTCAACCATGTAAAACACATTCATACTTTTGCGTTAAGTTACAAAATCAAATGTTCACTATCACCCAAGTGAACACCATCCACCGTGTATACCTTTCCTCTCCCTATATAAACACTCGCTCTCTCATAGCGGGAGGTGGCCAGAACAGGATATCCTGAATAATGATAATTACCCCGTGGTATAAACTCCTTTCCTTCTTGAAGGAAGTTTGAAGGTGTCATAGCTTCTGAACCCATAGTGGCGAAACGTTCCTCAATAAAGATTCCCATATGTCGCGTAAGTGTCTCAATCTTCAACTTGTCGGTTTTCAAAACCATTCATTACAGTGAAATATTTGACGGTATCCTCATCACTCTTATTAGTCTCTCCCAGCAGCTCAGGATGACAGACTACTCATCCTGTGTCTTGTGTGATGGAATATGACAAAATTGCTAGCTCTGTTTCGCACCGTGTAACTAAGATACAGAAGGTTGTCAGCACACTACTGGGATTCCCACCCAGTAACTATCATACAAACTGTGGTAGGGTAGCATGCCATTGATGTATCCACAATCTAGCTAACTAGAACAGGGTGTCAGCACATTGCTGATATACTTCTGGCGGTTTCAAGAGTTTTGCTATTCCTGTTGACCGGCCCTGGGCAAGTATTGTTTACCTTAAGAGAACACTGTATCAACATCCGTGTCCCAGATTATTCAACATCTTACCAGAAGATATCAGAAACACTGCTGGGACAAGTGTAGAAGTCTTCAAGAGAAAACTGGACAAGTATCTTCACCTGGTACCAGGTCAACCAGGCTGTGATGAATATGTGGGCCAGCAGCAACAACCTGCTTGAACAGGCAAGCCTGGCCCAGGGTCGGGCTTCGGGAATACAAAAACTCTCGAAACTCATTAAAGGTATATCAGAAGTAAAAGTACCAATTCTTATACACATCAAAAGATATTTCACAGCCAAAGATATAATGATCCAACCTGAAGGTACTGCGAGAGTTGTGACGCATGTGGGCCATCACTCCCCTCCACCACACATCACGCTTACCTGGAAAAAAAACAGGAAAAAATATATTATTAACAATGTAAGTACACAATGCTCGAACGAAAATAAAAAAAGAAAAAAGCAAAAAATATCTAGGTCGTGTCTATCGACAGGTGCCTTTTGCAAACGGTAACTACAACAACAACAACAACACACACACACATGCACGCCCCCCTTTTAGATTGATGTGTATATGCGTGCGTGCGAGAGAGAGAGAGAGAGAGAGAGAGAGAGAGAGAGAGAGAGAGAGAGAGAGAGAGAGAGAGAGAGAGAGAGAGAGAGAGAGAGAGAGAGAGAGAGAGAGAGAGAGAGAGAGAGAGAGAGAGAGAGAGAGAGTGAGTGAGTGTTTAAACATTAAACGAGACAATTAACATTATGATGTATCACAACAACATACTTTCCAATACACTCAGAGTCAAGCTCAGTCCAGGGGACAATTATGAAGGCGAGGAGCGGCACACTCCACTTCCTTCATTAAAAATAACTGAAGCATAAAAAGATACATAGTAACTTTTACTGCACTTAAATGGAAATGAGCAGGAAAGTGTTGGTGGTTCAGAGGAAAGAGCGACCATCATAGTAGGTTGATGGAGCGCAACCATCCAGGGAAGTAATATCCTCGTCTCGTACGAGTGTCAAACATAACCCCATTAAACGTTTGGCACTCTAGCAGGGTTGCTGCTCTTGTCTTTGTTTATAAGGAACATGAAAGACGGCAAGCCCCTCTTACGATCCTTTACTTGTATTCAGCGTCTACTGAATGTAAAAGATCAGTATGTTTCTTAACAGTTCTTGCTTCTTTAATATTTGCTCTCTAGTTTATGGAGTCTGGTGTGATAGCGGGTCTCAGGGGCCATGATTCCCGGAATCATTAACATACACGAGACTCATCGTGCTAAGACAATGTTTCTAAACACATGTTTGCCTTAGGTGGATGTGTTTACACAGTAGTGGTTACACCTTGACAGCACGTTCAGGGAAACCTTTCAGAAGATATGACAAACACTGCTGGAACAAGTGTAGAACTTTTCAAGAGGAGACTGGATAAGTATCTTCACCAGGTACCAGATCAACCAGACTGTGATGAATATGTGGGGCAGCGGGCCATGAGCAGCAACAGCCTGGAACAGCAGACAAGCCTGACCCACGGTCGGGATCCGGGAGTAGAAAAACTCGTAATTCATCAAAGGTATGCAAAAGGTTTAAAGGCCCAGCAAACAAAGAGTAATATGAGAGTATATTATTATGACTCTCTAAACCTACCCCGGGAAAATCTACCACCAGGAAAAGCGAGCTTGAGGCAGAAGTAAACTGATGTTTCGCTCATTCTTGACGAGCAAGAGCTGGTCAACCACATAGTAAACTACACTGGAGGGCCACAGCATCTCTAAAGAAATTCCCCCCATACATCACCATACCATCAACCAAGTCTAGCCCAAGGCCGGGCAGCCAGAGTAGGAGCACTCTCCAAACTGGTCACAGGTAAATCACCGCTCTGCCATCACCAAGCAGCCCCACCCTTTTACCCACCACTAGAAGCTCTTTCCCTAACCCCACTCCTCTTCGCCCCTCCAGAAGACCCATCAACCCCCCCCCCCCATCACTCATATTTCTCTTTTACGACAACTTTTTAGAAGTTTTAATCACCAGCTCACCATAGGGGCGAGAAGAGTCTTAATGAGGATTCTCGCGCGTGAAGACGTACTCTCAATTGTAATAATTCAAATATAAGTAGTTGGTGCAGCCAGCAGAGAAAACTTGAACTAATATTCCTCTTACATGAGTAACGGAGTTGAACTTCTCACGCCTCTAACTCTTCAATATAAGACACGAGGAGCACTGCCGCAGGCCTACTGGCCCACACTAGGCAGGTCTCTCTCTCAAGTACATTGCTGGGTTCCAGTTGAAGGCATAGCCTGTTTAAACACCTACACACGTAAACTAGAAAAAACGGCACCAAAACAATATCGTCAAACAAGAGCTGGTCTAGGTAAACTACTACAAAGCAGAGGAGTAAACCTCTCCATCTAAATTTCGGTTACTATCCGCACAAGCAACGAGGAATCTTTTACTTGTGACCTGTTTATGTTGTTTTCCTACTCCCGCGGCCGGGCACGAGACCAGGCCTCTGTTGATTGCCTGGTCGATCAGTCAGTTAACAGACTGAAACTTGTCCGCACTGAACATCACAGTTTTCTGATGCCCCGTGGAAAACTTGATTTATATCCACTTCAAGAATAGCGGTCTTCGACGAACACCATTCTCAGAGTCCAGTGTCATCAACTCTTATGTGCTTGTCAATGTAGGAGATAAGAATAGGAAACAGAAGTGAGGAGAGTACCATGCCTGGAGGAACAGAAATGGTCACTGTGGCAGCCTCCTGCTTCATTCTATTTATTACTACTACTACTTTCTGGGTTCTATTTGCTAAAAAGTCAATAAGTATCTTCCTGTCCACTTTTCCAGTTATTCCTTTTGCACGCATTTTGTGCGCAATCACACCGTGGTCGCACTTCTTGAACGTTTTTGCAAAATCATTGTGCGCAATATCAGCATTTATGTCGTCTTTATATCCTCTTATAATTTCTCGGTGATTTTATTCCTGTAATATTCTGTTTCCCATTTAAGAGGTCTGGTTTGAGACTGAGCCACGGTGGTCATGATCTCAGGAACATTTATGTAACATAAAAGATGTGTACACTGGGGGTAGGGACGCAGAGAGAAAGATGTGTACACTGGGGGTAGGGACGCAGAGAGAAAGATGTGTACACTGGAGGTAGGGATGCAGAGAGAAAGATGTGTACACTGGGGTAGGGACACAGAGAGAAAGATGTGTACACTGGGGGTAGGGACGCAGAGAGAAAGATGTGTACACTGGGGGTAGGGACGCAGAGAGAAAGATGTGTACACTGGGGGTAGGGACGCAGAGAGAAAGATGTGTACACTGGGGGTAGGGACGCAGAGAGAAAGATGTGTACACTGGGGGTAGGGACGCAGAGAGAAAGGACGACGAAATCTGGGAGGAATGAATTGTATAATGTTGTGATGTATAGTGGAGAGGTAAAGTTTGTATGAGAGGTGAAATATGCAACGCCGGTCGTGATTCATCAACAGAACACAACCACATCCTGACATACCAGTCTTCACACATCCATCCTGACATACCAGTCTTCACACATCCATCCTGACATACCAGTCTTCACACATCCATCCTGACATACCAGTCTTCACACATCCATCCTGACATACCAGTCTTCACACATCCATCCTGACATACCAGTCTTCACACATCCATCCTGACATACCAGTCTTCACACATCCATCCTGACATACAATCTAGATCCTCGTTACGCGGAAATACTGTCACTCTCGTATGTCAGACTCTCAAACATCAACTAACAGTTCTTGGTTAGGATGAGATATCAGCAACGACGTCCTTCACACTAGAGCAAAATAAACTCGATAACATTGCAAATACACAGAATACAACACAAGAGGCGTCAATGTGCGTTTTTTCTGATATATCAACAGTATACACAGTATATATGAGCTTGAGAGCTTTTCTACTTCCGGAGCCCGGCCATGGGCCAGGCTCTTCTGATGTTTGCCTGGTCAACCAAACTGTTGTTGGTGGCCTGCAGCCCCATAAATCTACCACAACCTGGTTGATCTGGCATCTTACCCGAACATAATGGGTACAAAAAACATGGTATATATTAAATAAATGCGAGAGGCAGGTTCCGATTTTTTCAGCTTGGTTACAGGTACTCTAGCCTCGGCGCAAGGTACGGAGCCGTCTACAACAAGTAATAAATTGTCTTACTAAATAGGACAAGATCTATAATGTAGATACAAGCTTCTACGTTTCATAATGTAGCAAACACAAGGTGCACGTCCACACTTGGTATGGAACACCATTACCTCTCTGGTCAACGTAAACATGTAGGTAAGAAAAAACCATACCCCGGCCGGGATTGAACCCGCGGTCAGAGAGTCTCAAAACTCCAGCCTGACCGCGGGGTCACTCCCGGCCGGGGTATGGTTTGTTTGCAATCGTGTCATTACGATTTCGTGAGTCATGTAGGTAAGAGTTGTGGGGATCAATGCCCCCGTAAGTTCAATTTTGTAAAATTTATTTAATATCTTAAGTGTTCATAAAACAAGGAAAAAGACTAGCCATCTGCTAGAGTGCAAAACTTTTATAAGGTTTTTGTTTCACACTTGTGTGACAGGACGGAGGTACTTCCAGAGATGGATGTTGGTTACCAACCTGCCAAAATATATCCATTACGTGTCTAATATACGACCAAAACACCTGCCAGTCCCTGATCAGATGGGCAGCAGGGGTACAAATCCACGGAACCTTCTACATGTAATCCTAAGCGTGGTAAAACAATTGTCACGAGTTGGGTATTGGGCCGTAGAAGCGATGACCCCTGGAATCAACAATAGATAAACTAAGGCGAGCGAGCGCATGAAGCCTCAACACATGCATAAAAGCCCAGGTCACAACCATGGTGGCGCTCAACCTGTACAACCATCAACAACGACGACATCTCGCATTACACCCTTTATTGCCAATTAAAAAAGGCCATTACCCAGCAAATTTTCCGGCGGGGCTATCCTGAGCTAATCAGACAAACGCCAGAGACTGGAATTGGGTTGACTTCCCTAATGACCTAATAAACTATCAACAGACTTGTTTCCCAGCCTTGCTAGCCTCACATTCACCCCCAGCCGGTGCTCTTATATTTGGGTTCCGGATGATGCGGTAATGACAATGTAGGAACGTGGAGGCTCGGGGGAGAAGAGGAAGGGGGAGGGACGGGGGACCAAGACACATGTAACATGAGTGTAGGTCAGACTGTGAATCTTGGTATGACTTGCCTGGAAGCCGCTCACAGATTTACATAGCCATCAAGAACTGGGTCACATTTTCCTCTTGATGCTCTGGCTTATCGCGCAATTCATACTCCAAGTGGATCAAGGCCTGATCAACCAGGTTGTTAATTCATGCCGTAAGCAGTCCAGCGTGCGAACACAGCCCGTCTGGTCAAGCACTGATCTGAGGAACTTCTCCAGTTTCCTCTTGAAGACAGTCAAAAATTTGTAGTTAATTCCCCTTATGTATGGAAGGAGGGCGTTGATGAGTCGGGGATCTCTGACACTCGCCAAGTTCTCTCTTAGTGCATTCGTCACTCCCCAGCTTTCTCATTGGAAACACACTGTACAGTCCGTCAAGTCGCTTTTAGTGTTCAGGTTTGGGACCACTTCCGCCAAGATTTTACAGGTGTAAATTATGATGCTACTTTCTCGCCTATGTTTCAAGAAGTACAGTTGAAGGGGCTTAAGCATTGCCAGTACTTCAGTTGTTTGAGTGTATGCGGCCAATGAAAGCTAAGTGTAGGTTTTCTAGCTTAGCAATCTCGTCTGCCTTGAAGGGAGCTGCTAGTATACCTTTGATATACTCCAGTATTCCAGCCTGGAGAGAACTAGCGACTTGGAGAGTATCATCACTGGCTCAGCATCTCTTGTCGGGAAAGTTTTAGTTGTTCAGTTTATCAATTTATTTGCTGCGATAGCAACAGCAATATTGTAGCGATCCTTAAATGTGAGATCTGTCATCAGGATGTATCGAGGGCTGAAAACTTCCCTTTTGAAGTTTGTTTCCTTCCCCACGTGATTCTCCCAAGAAATCTTCACCCCGAGGGAGAACTGGAGCTACCAGGAATCCTCGGAAAGGTCACTGCATATCGACAGATGAGGTCAAGGGACCCTACATGATGCGTGCCTGATAAATTAACAAGCTCTACCTGCCACAATCGCCCACGCCTTCTTAATAGCCACTCCTCTCCTCGTTTTCACCACAACCTCTCAACTCATTACCACACAGGACTATGGGATACTTTTATCCCTGCTGGAATATAACCTCTGAAGCTCCCGTACCTACCCACCCCATAGACTTGATAGCATCCTTTCTTTAAGTCTTACTGACAATTCTAGGTTCAAGTTGGCAGCTTCATAATCTCATGTATGCAAGTGTGTGATGAAATATGACGGGAAAATACACTTTGCTTATTTTTTCATACAAAACAACTCTTATATAGAATATTGCAGCTGCACACTGTAGGTGTACTTTAATAAAAACAGAGATACAAGACTCCACTCCCGCAAGAACAATTAGTTGAGTAAATAGATATATTTGACAATGTGGAAAAGAGAATCTCTTAAACGTTAGAGCTGAGGTTAGCAAAATGAAGAGAGATAATTAGAAAGAAGAGAAAACTAGAAATATACAAACAGCAGAGACCTGGGGTACAACTGGAAGACGCAAACCTACCCTGCAATTTACCTGTGATCTACCTGTGACCTGTTTTGGGTGTTTTCCTATTCCTGCAGGGCCTGGCATCACTGCTGATTGCCTGGTCGACCAGGTTGTTGCTTTTGGCGGCTCGCTGGCCCACATATCCACCACAGCCTGGTTTATCTGACAGACCCCGTAGGCATAGAACCGGTTTCCTCTTGAAGACTTCTACACTGTTTAGTGATAATGTAAAACTAATGAGAAAAACAAGAACAGGGGAGGACAGTGATACCCTCCAACCAGATCTCAACAGATTAAGGGTGTGGTCCAGCAAGTGGCTTCTGAGTTCAATCCAAAGGGAGTAGAAAATCGGAACTCATCAGAGGTATATCAGACAAATGCGAAGTCATACAAATTGCAGGTGAGAGTGACCGGACACAGCACAGAATGGGCAGAGAAAAACTGCAAACGTCAGTGAAAGAAAAGAATCTAGGGATAGATACAGTACTAAACATATCAGTAAAAACATAGATAATTGGTTCAGAGAACAGACAGGTTGATGAATTAAGACACTTATTCTTGTGGTTCAAGACGTCGTTGATAAACTCAACCTTCTTTCTGTCACTCTGTGATTCAACTGTGCTCAGTATAAACGACTACTCAAAAATGAGCCTTTGATACGTAATATATGGAAATTGTAGGGAACAAAAAAAGACAGCAAGTTAATAAAGCATGGACAAGGGGAGAGGGTTATGGACTGAAGAAAAAGATGGGGTAGGTTTCAGATGGAGGAAAAAGAATGAGGGAAGAGAGAGTGGATAAGGGCAGTTCATAAATTTTAGAAATACCTGTCCACTAGAGATTTGGAGTGAAATGAGAAATTTTAACAATGTATTACTACACCATATGTCAAGATAGTACACGTCAGTGAGAAAGTGACGCCTTTAATAATGGAGTTTAACGCTGATTTGACAAATTATGAAAAAATATCATGTGCTTACACACACACCTTCAGAGGCAAGAGAAGCACATTTAAATGGCAAAACCTGAAGTGACACCTCACTTAGAGGTGACAACACCTCACACAAACAGGTCCCGCACATTATATGACACATATTTAGAGACATTAAACACACAGACACACACACTAACACAGCTGACTCGAGTCTTCAAAGATGACTGGGTTTGGATTTGAGAAAGACTTGCCTGGTATGGGCCAATAGACCTGCTGCAGTGTTCATTTTTATGACTGACTGTCTCTCTCTCTCTCTCTGGCTACACGACATAACAGTAATCATACCACACAAATGAGACATGTAATCTAGACGAGTACAGAGTGTTGCTGTCACTAAGTGTCGGCACGCACTCCTCCAGTGTACTGTCCCACCGTGTATCTTCCTGTCCTCCACCAAGTGATTTAAACCAGGATTACATGACTGATGACGTTTTCTTCGACATTGAAACCATCTTCTGATGCTGGTCTTAAATACTACTGACCTGTTCATTTCTTTAGTAACCGCTCCAGTCTTCTCCCTACCTTACCTTCTACGAGAGATGAAGTTTAATCATGGGTAACAGGCAGAGCCGACAAAGCTTTTATTATGAGCGAAACGTTGTCTTCGTGAAAGCTGCTTCTGCTCTTAGTATTTTTGTACTGGTCATGTGTGGACACTTTGCGTTCCAAACACTGAGTCCTGGTAATAATTTATGAGGACCAAACACTTGTACAACACCAACAACACAAACATTTGTACCTGCATACATACACTACATAAAAACAGTAGTTAAATGTCTTTAGCAAACTTTGCCTGTGAGGAATGAGAGCTGCTAGTACAAATGTTATGGGTTAACAAATAGTTATCGGTCAGACTACTTGGGGGTTTGTAACAGTCAGCACCACCTACCATCCCAGGGAAGAACTACTTGTGTTTACTTAGTAGCCTGGATAAGCCAGTAGTATCACTCCATTCCCGACTCTCCTCCCGCTTAGTCCTCGGGATTGATCATTGCATTAAGTTGCCTGCCTTGGATTAGGTTTAATCTGGCTACTCGTGCGTCTCTATGCCATAATTTGTGTGTCCTCTGGTAACCTTTATTTTTCTCAACCCGTAGGACTGGAGTCGGGTCTCTACAATTTGCGGATCACCAGGGGCTGTCTGCATCATAAGGCTCTCGGTCTGTGCGAGTGTTTCTGAACCAGATTCCTACCTAATCATATGCTTGAGTTACGACTTGGATATTCTGGTCTACTCTACTAGTCTCCACTTCACCTAGATGGTTCTAGGAAAATCTTATGAACATCTGTACTGACCAGGGCACCTTTCCGAGTGTATGATACCAAGGATACGGTCATCTTGGTCAACTGTCATCGCATCAGATGTCTTGGTCAGATTTGTGTAAACTACAGAGTCTTCGTCTGATTCCTACACATCATCGACGGAGCCTCCAACACTACACATCATCGACGGAGCCTCCAACACTACACATCATCGACGGAGCCTCCAACACTACACATCATCGACGGAGCCTCCAACACTACACATCATCGACGGAGCCTCCAACACTACACATCATCGACGGAGCCTCCAACATACCAGGAAGTCATCTATTGTTAGCTTTTAGTCATTGTAATTTATTTTTTTTTCTTTTTCAAGTTTGTCAGGTCATTAAAATTCATAAATTTCTAATTATAATACTTAATTTTTTTTCTTCTAATTTTACGGTCTCGTCCTTATCAATTGAATTTATATTCTTTTCTTTATTTTTCATAGGCCCTTCAAGGAAGGTTCCTTGACGCTGGTGAGGGGCTCTTGATCTCGGGAACTGAATCAGTGCTCAGGTTCCCTGAATTAAGCCTGAATACCTTCCAGATACCCCCCCACAGGCGCTGTACAATCCTACGGGTTTAGCGCTTCCCCATTGATTCTAATAATAAATCTACTTTTCATAAAGGAAAGAACTTGAGATATCTACCTCATCCTGGGCTTCCATTCCTCAGACTGCCACAAAACTTTACGCCAAAAATTAGATAGGCAGCAATAAATGTGGGACAATGTACTCGTCCTGGTGTTGACATGTGCTTCAGTGTACACACTGAGTTACCACATATAATGAACTGACTAGGATACCGATACATAGTGGAAAGACCTAGTGAATCAAAATTGTCAGTGGAACGACTCAAGGATAGTGATTAAATATAGTAGAAGCATTTTAAACTAAAATGTGGCATCGCATGCCAGAAGTGCCATGTACCCTGGGATGGTGTGTTACAGCCATACGTCTGGCATTGCTACCAGGCAACCACACAGGCCTACCATACAACACCATATATCCCATACCACAGTAACTCAATCTAGATCAGTGTGGAA
This sequence comes from Cherax quadricarinatus, assembly GCF_038502225.1. NCBI lineage: Eukaryota > Metazoa > Arthropoda > Malacostraca > Decapoda > Parastacidae > Cherax > Cherax quadricarinatus. Next base: position 9,406,602 of record NC_091336.1, read on the forward strand.
CTCGGTAAGATCAGTAAATTAAAATATATATATGAGTGATCACTGGGGAATGAATCTGGAAAGTTATACAGTGAACAAAAAATTAAATGCCATAATATAGTCACCGCCTACCCTCCAAAATTCACCCACTACCTACATGCCGCAAACCTTGGTTTCTATAAATACATCTCATATTACTGTCACCAGTGCAGAGAAAGGTAAAGTGGAAATCAGTTTTTTTCGTGGCATACAGAGTGAAGTAGGATATGGGCAGGATGTCAGTACAACATACATGTTAGACATGTAAAAAAATCCTTGGAAGGAAATCCAGGATCACATGCAATCTGTGCTTCTCCAAGCATCATATCTCATGTGCGAGAATGAACACTGCCTCAAAAAGTGACCTCGAACTAGGAAGGTGCTTCTGGTTGGGCAATAAAGATACAAAACTTTGGGCAGGTATCAGAAAGGTACCAAGGAGCATAATAATAAAAATAATCAAGAAAATAAAGATAAACTCTTGGACAGTCTACCAAAGATATATAAAACTTAGGAGGAAGAGATAAGATTGAACCAAAAAATGCAGAATGGCCATTCTGCAACCCATTTCACAACAGATGTCTCCAAACTGTATAGTCACCCACTGAAAAAAACACAGGAAACAAAAACGTCAGTTAACCCAACTCCCACGCAGTGGTAACCCAGACCCCAGTCCTAGCGCTACTGCCCACAGCCCTGGTTCTGGCCCAGGCTCAGACCCAGTGCTGACTCAGACTCAGCCTCCAGCCTTAGTGCCAGTCCAGACTTTGCTAGGGACTCTACCACAGTCACTAAAACCTTAAATATACCACTAAAACCTTAAATATACCACCATCATTGCACAAGACCTTAGCCCACATTACAGATGTAGTGGAAGGGTCTTCTTCTTATGGAGAAAGTAGTTCCCCGGAAGCAGGATGGGGTGACCCTGGCTTGGATACTGAAGATTATAGTGCAGTCCTAGAAACTGCATAAATTGAGAGCACACCTACCCAAAATTCTACCCAACCAAAAGCAAAATTGAGCAGATTCTATGTTTGGGACATCTCTAAGCATGCAATATCACGAAAAACAAATGGGATATGAAACTTCGAGTATCCCAAAAGATGTTACCTCTTGTCTAATGGAGTGTGTCGTTCTCCCTCCTATAAATTCCTTCACCCAGAAATGTACCACTCTTTGGTCCTCCAAAAACAGTGCTACAACACCAGCTTCCCTGCATACCATCAAAAATGGACCAGGAGGTACAGACCTCACAAGACAAACAATAGTTATGACAACCCCACTCCAAGTGATTTTTTAGTGGCAAGAAACAAAAAAAAAAAATTGAAGGGAATAAAAATAGTCCACCACCTTGGAGCCTTGTTGGACTGGAGGTACAGCTAGTGGCCCTCCCCATGGCCCTCCAGAACTACTATTACTGATGCCAGTAACAAAATCCCCCAACTAACAGAATACAACTTCGTTTATATTTGCTAATACATATACAGGGCCTTAAGCCATCCACTAACAAAATACCTCTTATCAGTGGACATCTAGAGGAGTCAAGTGCGATGTTTGGAGCCTTCACAGAGACCCACACAACAAAATATGAATATATAGGTGCAACCTTTTCAGATGCGACAGAAAGAACAGGCAAAAATGGGAAAGGGGGGTGCTTGGCCTGTGTGCCAAGAGTCGCTCATCTGCACAGAGATGCTGAACACCACAAATGGTGAAGTTGAAAGTTCTAAGAATGAAGACTGCGAACCAAAACCTAGTCATTGTGGTCGTATATAAACCACCAGATGCAACCTCCCAACAGTTCAAGGAACAGCTACTGAAAATTGATTACTGTCTAGAAAGCCTTCCAGCTCCATCCCCAAACATCTTACTGTATGGTGATTTCAACCTAAGGCATACAAAATGGAAGAATGTAGCAAATAATGTTACAGCAGAAACAGTCCCTGAAGGAAGTGCAGATGAAAGGTCACACACATGAGCTACTAAATCTCTGCGATAAACACACCCTAAGTCAGCAGATAGTGGAGCCAACAAGACTGGAAAACACACTTGAACTTATCTTCATACAGAATGAAGACCTGGTAAGAGACATAACAATATCAAAAGCAATTAATTCTGATCACAATCTAATCGAAGTTCAGACTTAATGCACAGGGGTCCTGATCAGCAAAATGCACGTACCTGTGAAGATGTCTTCACCAAATACAACTTCAACAAGAACATCAACTGGGACCGACCAGGTGAGCGATGTCTTAAATGAAAAATGCTGGGAAGATATCTTAAATAACGTGGATCCAAACCAGTGCCTTGAAAGGATCATCTTCCTGGCAGCTGAAGTATCTTCAAGGCATATTCCCCTAAGAAAGAAGGAGAGAAGAAGTAAACAGGAGAGAGAAAGACGCTCCTTCTACAGAAGACGACGAAGAATCACTGAGCTCCTCAAGAACGCTAGATTATCTGATACACGGAAGGAAGCGCTCACCAGGGAAGTGGAAAGTGGACTCTTACAGGACCCAGGAGAGACAGGAGGAGCTAAAAGCGATTAGTGAAATTGAAAGAAATTCGAAATATTTCTTTTCATATGCCAAAAACAAGGCAAATACCACATCTAGTATCGGGTCTTTGCTCAGACAAGGTGGGACTTACACAGTTGACAACAAAGAAATGAACGAGATACTGAAATCCCAATATGACTGTGTTTAGCCAGCCACTAATCAGTCTAAAGATTGACAATCCAAATGATTTTTTCATAAGTGAGCCTCAAAACTCCATCAATGTATGCCAGATTTCCAACATTACCCTAACCCCAATAGACTTTGAGAAAGGCTCTGACAAAATGCCCATGCACTCAGCCCCAGGCCCAGACTCATGCAACTCCTGTTTTCATTAAGAACTGCAAGAAATCCCTTTAGCGTGCATTAAGTATATTATGGAGGAGCTTAGACATGGGTGAAACTCCAGTCACTAAAAACAACGGATATAGCCCCACTCCATAAAGGTGGCAGCAGGCATTAGCTAAGAACTATAGACCAATAGCTTTAACGTCCATCATAAAAATCTTCGAGTGCTAAGAACGATTGTAAACCACTTGGATTCCCAAAAACTGCACAATCCAAGGTAACATGAGTTCAGAGCAGATCGCTCCTGCCTCTCGGAACTACTGGATCACTATATGGTTGTGGATGCACTGGAAGAAAAACAGAATGCAGACTTTGAAAAAGCCTTTGACAAATGTGATCATGGCATAATAGTGCACAAAATACATGCTAAAGGAATAACTGGCAAAGTAGGGAGTTGCCTCTTCACTTTTCTAGCCAATCGAACACGAATAGTGGTAAACAGAGTTAAATCGGAAGCTGCCATAGTGAAAAGCTCTGTTCCACAAGGCACAGCACTCGCCCCAATCCTGTTCCTCATCCTCATATCACACAATGACAGAGATGCAATCCACAGCACCGTGTCATCCTATGCAGACGATACTAGGATCTGCATGAGACTGTCATCTATTGAGGACAATGTTAACCTCCAAGAGGATATAAACCAAGTTTTCCAATGGGCAACAGAAAATAATATGTTCAATGAAGACAAATTCCAACTACTCCGTTATGGAAAACTGGAAGAGATAATAATTAGAACAGAGTTACAAATTCTGATCATACAACAGAGCGAAAAAATAATGTGAGGGACCTGGGAGTGGTAATGTCTGAGTATCTCACTTTCAAGGATCACAACAATGTCACGATCACAGCTGCAAAGAAAATGATAGGATGGATAATGAGAACGATCAAAACAAGAGATGCCAAGCCAATGACGATCCTTTTCAAATCACTTGTTCTCTCTAGGTTGGAATACTGCTGTACATTAACATCTCCGTTCAAAGCAAGTGAAATTGCAGATCTATAGAATTGATACACTCTATAGAGTGATCTATAGTGTATCAATTCCATCAAACATCTCAACTACTGGGAACACTTGGAAGCACTTGACTTGTAGTCGCTGGAACACAGGCGAGAGATATATCATAGTATACACTTGGAAAATCCTAGAAGGAATTGTCCCGAATCTACACAGAAATCACTCCCTACAAAAGTCAAAGACTGGGCAGGTGGTGCAAAATGCCCCCAGTGAAAAGTAGGGGCACCATAAGTGTCCGGGGCCCAAGACTGTTCAACAGCCTCCCACCATGCATAAGGGGAATTACCAATAGGCCCCTGGCTGCCTTCAAGAGGGAGCTGGACAGATACTTTAAGTCGGTGCAGGATCAGCCGGATCCTGGATCATACGTTGGACTACGTGCGGCCAGCAGTAACAGCCTGATACAAGGACTGATAATAAACTGTTTGACTGGAATAGTAATATTCACTATCCCCGGTATTCTTTATGTTATTTTATTTGTACGGTAGTGAGTAGTATGGTGTTATTGAGATGTAGTGATGGATGATCTCACATTGGTTATCGCTCCTGTCACTGACCTGTCACATTACCTATCTACCTCCTCCCCTCCCACTCTTTCCTTTACTCCCTTATTCCACTCATTCCCATAATCAATACCTGTTTCTTCTACCCCCCTATATGACGACTATAATAAAATGACAAGCTGATGAGAAATGCCACTCCAATAATGAAACTCTTTAAGGCACTTGTACTCTAAACCAAAATATTACAGTACTCTTAACAGTCCGTTGAAGATTAGTGTATAAGCAGAGCTAAAGAAAGCAATGATACTTTTCACTGTATCCATCAACCTAAAGTCAAATATCCAAAGTCTGGGTAATTCTTAAAGTCTTGAAACTAATAAAAAAAAAAAAATGGCTCCCAATCGGTAAACTGAAACAGTTGCTGACGAGTTCATGTATCTGTTGGAGACATCGTCCATGGTGCAAGATACACCCGATGAAAAACTGTTAAAACAACATACAATAAGCATGTATAGACGAGAGTTTTTAAAAAGCCCATTGCAATATAAGTGAAATTATCAGATGGCAGACTCGGTAAACATAACTACCGTTCATTAACTTTAAGTTTCGTTCAGTAACTCATAAATCCACCCTTGCTTGCAGCCCAGGTGTTGGACAACCTACATCATTCCAGTCATGTTCTGGCGGTGTATTCGTTACTCTCTCCTTGTTGTATTTACATCTTCCGAGGTCTGAGGCCGAGCTGCGGGGAAGGTGATTCCCAGGAATTCGTACTCAAAACGTCCCTAAAATAATGCCCACCCACCTGACTGCTTCAAAACACTGACACCACCACCGCCATCACCACCAAGGCACTTCCATAGCTCATTCGTGATTTGACGAACCTGGCCCATGACCGGGCTCCGAGAGTTGAAAGACTCTCGAAACTCATCAAAGGTATATCACCATCACTACCACCATCACTGAGAACAGCTGCACCTACTAACAACTATCCAATTTGCTCACATTTTTTGACTTCCATTTCACTCTGTTAGGGATAACTAATATTCAACTCAGTACCAGTGATAAGCATCGTCAGCGCCCAGCGTCACAGCTGCAGCAAGGTCTGGACTGGTTATCGCTACCGCCTCACCAAACCTGTAATCTGCATCCTGCAACTAATATGCGTTTAACAGAGGAATCATTAAGCAATTATGGAACAAAGCTCCAAGATGCCAGTTGCTTATATACACTTCAACATCAAGCATAACTTGACCACTGCTAGCCATCTTTCTAAATAGCCAAGATCACTCGCTCATTGTATATCTCAACATCAAGGATCACCCCTCCACTGCTAGTTGTCTTTCTAATGTAACCATAACTAAGACAAAAGTAAACGACTTGAACAAAAAGGCACAACACCGTGGCTGGGATACACAAATAACCCGCACATAGGAGAGAGAAACTTATGACGACGTATCGGTCCGACCTGGACCATTTACAAGTCACACAGATTTGTACAGGTATGGCTGATACCTGTATACCTCATAAGAGCTACAAGTTGCATCAGTGTGCTAGTTACACATACTCGAGGTCAGCGATGTAGGGCCCTTGTGGGTTTAGCGCTTAGTTTTGATTATAACAAAACACTCCAGGAGACATTCAAACAGCTGACACTCTCTACCTTCCTTTTAAGTAAAACTCTCAGAGTTTTACAGCGGTAAGTCTGAGGCGCAAGTATTAAAAAATAGGCAAATATAAAATTTGCCCTTCAGTCTACCATCGTCAGTGAGCACCCGCACCGACTTACCAGATGTACACCTGGAGTGTACCTGTGGGGGGTTGTTACGGGGGTCAACGCCCCTGCGGCCCGGTACATGACCAGGCCTCGCAATGGATCAGGGGCTGGTTTATCAGGCTGTTACTGCTGGCCGCACGTAAATCGACGTACGAAGCACAGCCCAGCTGGTCAGGTACCGACTAGGTGCCTGTCCAGTTCTAAACATATATTGGCACCTTGGGATCAAGTATATCTATAAATTGTTCCGGGATCATCGTCCCAGGTTGGCTGGTCCCAGACCAGACCTTCTCCGACAGCCTGGACGAGGCTGTCTGTTTATGGTCCAGAAGCTCAGTATAGCTGAGGCAACACAGCCTGGCTGATCAGGAATTACTTAAAGGATTTGGTCAACTTCCTTCCTGAAGACACGGGACTGTTCCTAATTCCTCTTTTACTTAGCTATTAAAAACCTTGGACTCTTACTGAGTTATCTTCGAGCATCTTTATTGCTCACCTGGAAGACATAAGAACACAAGAATGGAGGAACACTGCAGAAGGCCTACTGGCCCATACAAGGAAACTCCTCAAAACCAAGTAATGAAGCTTAAGAGGTGAGGTCAGGAGCCACGACTCGATACTATATTACAACCTAGGATTTCAAATGGCCTGTTATCCCAGGTGTAATGGGAGCAAATAAACACAGTAGAAAAAGTTTAGACTTATATTATCCTTCACCAATTATAACAGCAATATGTACACTATGTACAGTGATAAATATAGTGCACTCCACGGTAAGCAAGGCAGAAATAGAAGCCACAAGATAGCAGACCGTGCTTCAACCAGCTCTAGAGTGGGAATGACAAGGGCAGACAGGAGAGCGGTATCCACATAACCTCTGCGATTGTCAATCCCACCTTCTTATTGGCTAGAACCTGGTCACTAGTTGAACGATGGGGCCCCATCATCAACTCTTAGCAACCTGGTTCGCTGGTTGGGGGAGATAGCCTGTAAATGAGGGTGTGTCCATGCGCCGAATAAAGGTTACGTACTCTTTGCATGCCACACCCCCACCCCCGAGAAGGCTCAGGATTAGGCTGCCACCTCCCAGTGGTAACCGTGCCGCCATGGCACAAAATAATGGGACCGCCTATCCTCTCCACCATCCAACTCTTAGATAGAGCTCAGCTTTCCTAGTGCCTGAAAGCCAAACCCTAAACTCAGAGTGAGACAGCAGTCAGATAAGCCAACATAGGTCCAAGATACAAGCGGACGGTAGCCCGTATCCCCTCACTAAAAAAAACCCCCACATCAGGGGATAAAAAAAAGAGCTTGAAAGGGGGGTTACCACAAATACATCCTAACCTAAATAAAATATTAAACTAGACTCTTGACAAAGAGTCTGCCAACACATTTTCTTTGCCGGCAATGTAACGAATTTTGAATATTGTAGGGCTGCAGCCTGAGCGTCCAACGCATAAGCCTTGTGTTGTGATTCTTCATGGCTTGGAGATAGACTAACGGGTTGTGATCACTGTAGACTGTGACCACCTGCGATGTCTGGCCCACATAAACATCGAAATGCTCCAAAGCCATTACCAGCGCGAGGGCTTCTTTTTCAATGGTAGAGTAAGCTCTCTGATGTGGCTGGAACTTAGCTGAAAAGTATGCGATTGGCTGCAGCTCCTTGTTCCCGATTTGTAATAGTACCGCCCCAACCCCAGACTCACAAGCATCAACCTGTAATGAAAAAGGTTTGGAGAAGTCTGGAGACAGGAGAATGGGTGCAGAGCACAATAATCTTTTTGCTTTATTAAAAGCAGTGTTACAATCTGACGTCCAATTAAAGGGAACTTTATGACTGGTAAGAGAGGTAAGAGGGGCTACAATATCTGAGAAATTCTTACAGAATCTTCTGTAAAATCCTATCATGCCTAGGAAACGTTGAAGAGATTTCCTATCATGAGGAACTGGATAATCTTTAATCGAAAGAACTTTAGCAAGTTTAGGTGCAACATTACCACTACCTACTTCATGGCCTAGAAAAGTGATAGTGGCCTGGCCAAAGGAAGATTTAGATAAATTAACTGTTAATTGGGAATTCTTAAAGGTCTCAAACAGAGCTTTAAGTCTAAGTAGGTGTTGATCCCAAGTATCAGACACCACAACAATATCATCTAGGTATGCTGCCGTGCCTTCAAGTCCTTTAATAGCCTGATGGATGAGTTTCTGGAATGAAGAGGGGGAATTTTTCATTCCGAAGGGGGTAACTGTATACTGATAATGACCTCCTGGAATTACGAAGGCAGAGATTTCCTTCGCCTTATCTGTCAAAGGTACCTGATAGTAACCTTTAAGGAGATCTAATTTGGACACAAAAGTAGCCTTACCCACAAAGTCAATTACGTCATCCAGACGAGGAAGAGGGTAAGCATCTGTAATTGTGACCTCGTTCACTTTACGGTAGTCTGTGCACATACGAAACCCTCCATCAGCCTTTTTTACTAGGATGCACGGTGAAGCCCATGGACTAGATGACTCCTCCACTAAACCATGTTCTAACAAGAAGTCTACTTCCTGCTGAAGTAGCCTTTGCTTTTCAGGATTAGCTCTGTAGGGGGAGAGTTTAATTGGTTTAGATTTTCCCACATCTACATCATGGTAACCTAACGTACATTTTTTCGGCACATCCGAAAAAATATTAGGATATGACTGTAGAAGCTCAGTTAAATTGGTTGCTTGTATTTCAGATAATCCATCCATTAACGGGCTAGGATCCTTGAGGAGGACAGAATTTGAAAGTTTAGTATTAATTTCAGAGATAGAGTGCAAAGAGTCAGAGTCGTCCTCAGAGGTAGAGGACAGAGTCATTACTGGGACTTTATCTGGTGTATGAAAGGCCTTGATTTGATTAATGTGGTAAGTTTTTGTTTTTGAGGTCTTATCAATGGGAGCTACCACATAATTTAAATCAGATAATCTACTTACTATCTGCATAGGTCCCGTAAATCTAGCTTTCAAGGTGTGGCCAGGTATAGGTTCCTGCACCAACACCTTGTCTCCTGGATGGAAGGAGCGGAATTGTGCACTTTTGTCATACCTCTGTTTCATCTTACTTTGAGCTATCTTTAGGTTAGCCGTGGCTAACTCACGTGCCACCTGCAACCTTGAAGACGGGTTGTAGAGTGCTGAGCTTACGTCTTCTCCCATCCATCCTTCTTTGAGCACCCGAAGAGGACCTCGTACATTGTGCCCAAAGATCAGCTCAAACGGACTATACCCTGTAGACTCTTGCACCGTCTCTCGTACTGAGAACAGCAACAACGGTAGAGATTCATCCCAATCTGTCGGAAAGTGCATGCAAAAACTTCTCATCATTGTTTTTAATGTTTGGTGGAATCTTTCCAAGGCGCCTTGGGACTGAGGGTGATAGGCAGTGGATAAGTTGTGAATTATCCCTAACCTAGTTAATACTTCCCTAAATGCTTTGGCAGTGAAGTTAGTACCTTGATCACTTTGTATAGTTTTAGGAATGCCAAAACAAGAAATGAATTTTGTTAAAGCTTTGAGAATAGCTTTAGTATTGATACTACGCATTGGGATCGCTTCAGGATATCTGGTTACTTTATCCATAATTGTAAATAAATACTGATTTCCAGACTTTGACTTAGGTAGTGGACCTACACAATCTATAATTAAATCTGCAAAAGGTTCTCCATCAGCAGGTATGGGTTGGAGAGGTGCAGGTTTAATAGAATGTCCAGGTTTTCCAACTTGCTGACATTCTCGGCAACACCTAATATGATTCTTCACATCTTTCTTTAATGTTGGCCAATAAAATTCTTTTGTGATTCTATACAAGGTTTTTGTAATTCCTAAGTGACCTCCTGATGACGTATTATGAGCTATATTTAATATCTGAGGTCTATACTTGGTTGGAACCACTAACCTGTCGTATAATTGCCGGCCCTCTGTCTCCTTACCAGTCTCAGTGCATACCAAATAATCATTTTTAACTTCATACTTGACTGGATGACCCAAAGAGGATTTACCCATGGCTGCCTCAAAAGCGAATTTTAAAGAAGGGTCCTTTCGTTGTTCCTCCCGGAAGGACAGTCCCTCGGGCATGGAAACAGAGACATCTGGCAATCCTGCAACCTGGGAATAGGAAGGCTTGATCGGGGTCTGTTCACTTGATTTACGAGACTCCGGCCGGTGTGTCTCATAAAACAACGTGGCTATTCCGAGATCGGAGTCGTCCAAGGATAGGTCAACATTCTCCCCAGACAACCCTTGGGATGTTGCCCGAGTTATGGCCAACACTGGAGAAGCATTAATCATTATAGGTTCAGGACACGAAGTAACAGTAGTAATGTTATTACCCAGTAATAACATGGCATTTTTCATGGGAAATCCTTTTGAGATACCTACAGTCAAGTACCCAGTGTAATATTTGCACTGTACATAAATTTTATGCAAAGGAACTGAATATATAGCTCCTCCATAAGCTTCCAATAAAACTGAGGAATTCAAGGAAGTATTCTCTGAAAGGGGTAATATTCCTTCTCTGACAAGTGAGCAATATGCTCCAGTATCTCTAAAGGTATTTACTTTAGTTGGTTCTGAGTTTTCCTGAAGGGAAATAAGACTTTCGCAATAATAAGGGGCCATACCTTTTTCTACTTCTCTAGGGGACATGTTACTAGGGATATTAGAGATTTTCCCGATGGGTTGAGGTTTTTGGGGGCAGTTGGAACTGATGTGACCTACTTTATTACACCTGAAGCAGACGACAGGCTTGCCCTTTACTCCCTGATGACGTTGCAAGTGGTGTCGTTCTGGCTGGTGCCTCTCTGGATATTGTTGTCGAGATGCTCCATAAGTAGTTTGCCTCTCCGCAGGGGGACCATATGTTGAGAAGCGTGGCTCACCAGGTGACTTGGTTGGATGTCGTAGACGCTCTCCCTCCGGCTGGCACTTCATTCTCCAATGTTGTCGATCTCTGCTCACGCCAGACTGTTGAAAAGAGAGACGGGACCGCTCGGACAAGGAGCGGTTCGTTTCGAAGGTATCAGCCAACCTGGCCGCCTCCAATGCAGTGGTTAAGTCACGATCCTGCAGAAAGACACGAACCTCTGGTCCCACAGACTCCAGCAGGTTATCAATCAGAATAAGCTGCACCAGCTCCTCAAAGTTAGAGACACCACTCGCTTTATACCAGCTGGTAAAAGCTTTGGTTTGCTGTCTCACAAAGTCCACCAGGGATTGACCAAGCTGCCGCCTGTTCAATTTGAAGGTCTTACGATATTTAGCTGGGATACATGTATATGCTCCCAACACTGTGGTCTTCACTACTTGATAATCAGAGAATTCAGCGTCAGTTAATACCGACGTAAATTCCTGTGCCTTACCCAATAATGCTGTATGAACCAACGCTGCCCAGTGCTGTTCCGGCCACCTCAAGGCTCGAGCCTGATTTTCGAAGCTTTCGAAAAATTGCTCTGGTTCGGCCTCATTGAAGCGGGGAACAAGCTGTACTGCTTTTTGTAAACTGAAATCGTTTACAGAATGCGAAAACTGCCTCCTTTCTCTTTCCCTATCAAATTCTTCCCTTGCGAATGCTCTCTGTTCCCTAGTTTGCTCAAGATTGATTTTTGCCAGCTCAAGTGCCAACGACGCTGATTCACCCTGAGACAACCCAGCTGCACTATACTGACCATTTTGCTCCGTAGGTGTATCATCTTCCTCCTGCGAGAACATAGTAGTTTTTGCCCTAGCTCCCGTAGAGGGAGGAGTTTGATGTGCCATCTCTTCTTCAATAAGTATGTCAGCAATAAGTGAACGCAGTTGCGCAGCTGTAAGAGTGCGTTTATAGGGAATGCCAATGGAACGAGCAATTTGCCAACAACGCTGTAGGGACAATTTAGGTAGGTTATGCAAAGTATATGCCGACACCAGGCGTCTGACTCGTCTAGGTGGCATAAGTTATTCGCTATGCACAGTACGAATACCCCAACGTAACACGTTAATTTGCAGAACACGCTTAGCTATGCACAGTACGATTGCAGAATACGCATACAAGCAAAGCCGACTGCACACAAGATTGACCGTAGCGAAGCGAGCACACTGAACAAGCTAGTAGCGAGCTGTTGAACGATCACACAATAGCAAGGCTGATCATAAGCAACTGACACGCAAAATTTGTAAAGCGAAGCGAAACAGCAAGCTACACAATGTTCCTGCTACAAGCTTCACCCTAAGCTCAACCGTTTCTCTAAGTCCAGCTCTCGGACAGGCTACCCATATTACAACCTAGGATTTCAAATGGCCTGTTATCCCAGGTGTAATGGGAGCAAATAAACACAGTAGAAAAAGTTTAGACTTATATTATCCTTCACCAATTATAACAGCAATATGTACACTATGTACAGTGATAAATATAGTGCACTCCACGGTAAGCAAGGCAGAAATAGAAGCCACAAGATAGCAGACCGTGCTTCAACCAGCTCTAGAGTGGGAATGACAAGGGCAGACAGGAGAGCGGTATCCACATAACCTCTGCGATTGTCAATCCCACCTTCTTATTGGCTAGAACCTGGTCACTAGTTGAACGATGGGGCCCCATCATCAACTCTTAGCAACCTGGTTCGCTGGTTGGGGGAGATAGCCTGTAAATGAGGGTGTGTCCATGCGCCGAATAAAGGTTACGTACTCTTTGCATGCCACACTGAGACGTTGTGGCGAAGCTACTGCAAGTATTCTTCGCAATATAATGAAGTATTAAACTGTATCAAGTTTACTGCAACAATGAATATCTCTTTATCTCCTATATATAATTTTCGTCGCCCTACTCTGATAACATACAATGGTGGAGATTTCTCCATCAAAGTTGCAGTTTTTCCTGTGTATGTGTAAATGGGTGTAGGTTCCTCTAAGAAGTGATAGTAACTCCAGCTCTGCTAGAAGAACCCTTTGATGTTCCGTAACTGTTGAACTTTTAATGGAATACTTGATCATATCGTCACTGTCCTACTGAATTCTCCCAGTTCAGGCTGACACATTACAACACAGATTATGACAGAGAAAAAAGCTATAGTTCCCACTCCATAACTATCAAAAGCTCCAGCTGAGGGTCATCGTAAGACTAAGACCCGCGTCAGGAAACACGTGTCCTGTTTCCTGACAAACCTGACCTAACCTGTCATATAGAGAAAGGTAGCAGCACAATACGAATACATGAAACATGATTAATAATAAATAATGTTCGGCCTAAGTAATCCCTCTCCACAACCCCATTAACCCTGCCACACACTGCGTCAACCTCACTCCCCCTGAAACTGGCCTCAGCAAATAGGCGCCGCTCCCAGGGGGTAAACCACCTCAACCCCCTACCACTTCTTTCTCCCCTCCCCCCCAGGCTCCTCAGAGGGTCACTACCCCCTTAATCAGTCCTTTTAAACCAGACCTCAAGCCAGCGGATCTCACACCAGCAGACGTACCTCAGCCCCAGCATATTATAAGCTCTGTTTCACAGCAGACACCGAACCTCACACCAGCAGACGAGGACGATGGACCTCACACCAGCAGACGAGGACGATGGACCTAACACCAGCAGACGAGGACGATGAACCTCACACCAGCAGACGACGACCCCTCCCCCACCACCACCACCATCTCCGGCAGCTGGTGAAGACAAGGTACACAGAGAGCAGCACGTGCGCCAGAAGCCATTAATCAAAAAAGGATTCTCTGCCAGGGCACCAGCTGGGAATGGTGGCGGTGGTGATAGTGGCGGTGGTGGTGATAGTGGTGATAGTGGCGGTGGTGGTGGTGGTGATAGTGACGGTGGTGGTGGTAGTGGTGATAGTGGCGGTGGTGGTGGTGGTGATAGTAGTGGTGGTGGTGGTGGTAGTGGTGATAGTGACGGTGGTGGTGGTGGTAGTGGTGATAGTGACGGTGGTGGTGATGATAGTGACGGTGGTGGTGGTAGTGGTGATAGTGACGGTGGTGGTGGTAGTGGTGATAGTGACGGTGGTGGTGGTGGCGGTGGTGGCGGTGGTGGTGGTGGTGGTAGTGGTAGTAGTGGTGTAGTGGCGGTGATGGTGGTAGTGGGAATGATGGTGGTGAGGATGTAGTGGTGGTGGTGAGGATGTGGTGGTGGTGGTGAGGATGTGGTGGTGGTGGTGAGGATGTAATGGTGGTGGTGAGGATGTAATGGTGGTGAGGATGTAATGGTGGTGGTGAGGATGTAATGGTGGTGGTGAGGATGTAATGGTGGTGGTGAGGATGTAATGGTGGTGGTGGTGGTGGTAGTGGCGAGGATGTAGTGGTGGTGGTGAGGATGTAGTGGTGGTGGTGGTGGTGAGGATGTAGTGGTGGTGGTGGTGAGGATGTAGTGGTGGTGGTGGTGGTGGTGGTGGTGAGGATGTAGTGGTGGTGGTGGTGAGGATGTAGTGGTGGTGGTGGTGTAGTGGTGGTGGTGGTGTAGTGGTGGTGGTGGTGAGGATGTAGTGGTGGTGGTGGTGGTGTAGTGGTGGTGGTGAGGGTGTAGTGGTGGTGGTGAGGATGTAGTGGTGGTGGTGGTGAGGGTGTGGTGGTGGTGAGGATGTAGTGGTGGTGGTGGTGAGGATGTAGTGGTGGTGGTGGTGAGGATGTAGTGGTGGTGGTGGTGAGGATGTAGTGGTGGTGGTGGTGAGGATGTAGTGGTGGGTGAGGATGTAGTGGTGGGTGAGGATATAGTGGTGGTAGTGGTGAGGATGTAGTGGTGGTGGTGGTGAGGATGTAGTGGTGGTGGTGGTGAGGTTGTAGTGGTGGTGGTGGTGAGGTTGTAGTGGTGGTGGTGGTGAGGTTGTAGTGGTGGTGGTGGTGAGGATGTAGTGGTGGTGGTGGTGAGGATGTAGTGGTGGTGGTGAGGATGTAGTGGTGGTGAAGATGTAGTGGTGGTGGTGGTGGTGAGGATGTAGTGGTGAAGATGTAGTGGTGGTGAGGATGTGGTGGTGGTGAGGATGTAGTGGTGGTGAGGATGTAGTGGTGGTGGTGAGGATGTAGTGGTGGTGGTGAGGATGTAGTGGTGGTGGTGGTGGTGATGGATGTTACTGTGGTAATGGCTACCTGGAGGTTATTCCTGGAGGTTACATGGAGGTTATTCCGGGGATCAACGCCCCCGCGGCCCGGTCCATGACCAGGCCTCCCGATGGATCAGGGCCTGATCAACTACGCTGTTACTGCTGGCCGCACGCAGTCCAACGTACGAGCCACAGCCAGGCTGATCCGGCACTGACTTTAGGTATCTGTCCAGCTCTCTCTTGAAGGCAGCCAGGGGCTTATTGGCAATTCCCCTAATGCTTGATGGGAGGCTGTTGAACAGTTTTGGGCCCCGGACACTTATGGTGTTTTCCCTTAGTGTACCAATGGCGCCCCTACTTTTTATTGGGGGCATTTTGCATCGCCTGCCCAGTCTTTTACTTTCGTAGAGAGTGATTTCTGTGTGCAGATTTGGGACCATTCCTTCCAAGATTTTCCAAGTGTAGATTATGATATATCTCTCCCTCCTGCTTCCAAGCGTTCCCAGTAGTTAAGGTGCTTGACAGAACTTATACGTGCAGTAAAGGATCTCTGTATACTCTCTAGATCTGCGATTTCACCTGCTTTGAATGGAGATGTTAATGTACAGCAGTATTCCAGCCTAGAGAGAACAAGTGATTTGAAAAGGATCATCATTGGCTTGGCATCTCTCGTTTTGAAAGTTCTCATTATCCATCCTATCATTTTCTTTGCACGTGCGATCGTGGCACTGTTGTGATCCTTGAAAGTGAGATCCTCAGACATTACTACTCCCAGGTCCCTTACATTATTTTTCCGCTCTACTGTATGGCCAGAGTCTGTAGTATACTCTGTTCTAGTTATTATCTCCTCCAGTTTTCCATAACGGAGTAGTTGGAATTTGTCCTCATTGAACATCATATTGTTTACCGTTGCCCACTGGAAAACTTTGTTTATATCTTCTTGGAGGTTAACCGCGTCCTCAGCAGATGACAGCCTCGTGCAGATCCTAGTATCATCCGCAAAGGATGATACGGTAGTACTGAAGCAACAACAACAACAAGGAGGAATGGGAGATCATGTTTCACCTAAGTGGAACTAAACGACAGAAACATGCACATGTAAGCAGAAAGATCAACGAATATAAGACAGCAGCAGCAGTCAGCAGCCAACAGCCTCCTGGCTGTCTTCAAGATAGACCTGGACAAGTTTCTCAAGTCAATGTGCGTGATCAACCGTCCTGTGGGGCTTATGCTGGATATCTTATGGCTAGCACCAACAGCCTACCACCCGACGAGTCTGGCCCATGGCCGGGCTCCGACAATAGTAAGACTCTCGAAGCTCATCAAAGGTGTATCAAGGTAGCCTGGTTGACAATTCCCTCCACCGGGGGCGTGAAGGGTGTTGACCCTGGGGACACACTTCAGGTATACCCCAGGTAGGTAGACCCATATCACATATGTTGTGACATAGTTTGCCGAGCCACAGCTGCTACAATCTCTACCTTACCTACAATATAAAGCAAATAATTCAATGTACAGAAACAAAATATTAGCCAAGATAAGTCACCCATCTTACCATTGCTCCAGTGAAATACTGTGTTAACAGAACGGGATATTGGTCGACCCAAGGAGTCACTGTAGCGTGTGGCTGTGCATGTAGTGACCTGGGTTATAATCTCTGTACTAGAAACACAGTCACTCTTCAGTCTTGACTCAGCTAGTAATAAATTCAGTACTCGAGACACTGTCAATGACTTTGCAAAAGCCTTTGACAAGTGCGGCCACGGGGTAACGGCACACGAAATGCGTTCAAAAGGAATAACTGGGAAGGTGAGCAGATGGCTATTTTAATTCTTAAACAGATCACACAGAGTAATAGTATACATAGTGAAATCAATGGCTGCTACAGTGAAAATTTGTCCCCCCCTCAAGGCACAGCAGTACTTCCCCACTTCTCTTTCTCATACCTGACAAAGAGGTAAATCATAGCACCATATCATCCTTCGCAGAGGATAATAGAAACGGTATGAAAGTGGCACCCAGACATGAGTATACAGAGAGAACTCAAGCGTTAACACGACTCAACACCTTCCCTCAATACAACAAACCCCTGGCTTTCATAAGAGTGGACTCGACAGATTCTTCAAAACAGTTCCTTATCAGTCGGGTTGTGGTGTATATGATGGACTGAGGGTGGCGGACATTAACAGCTTGATCGATCAGGCCAGCAACCAGGAGGCCTAGTCTGGGACCGGGCCGCTGGGGCGCTGACCTTCGGAAGCGACTACAGGTAAACTGTTTAATCTTGACTGAGCCAGTGAGTTCTGTACCAGGTCCAAGACTAAACCTCCCAGTGAATGACCTGATCTACCAAACTGTTGGTGCTAATGGGAAACAACCCAACGTATATACCACAGCCCAACTGCTCCGGAACTTACCTGAAATTACCAAGTTCCCTCGTGAAGACAGCCAGTGTTGTTAATTTTCCTTCATGAAGAGAAACTGTTCAAAACTCTTGGTACCTTTGGAATTAACAAGTTACCTCTCAGTGTACCCTTGACATTACTGCTTTTCACTTGGGGTATTTTGCCCAGTCTGTCCAGCCTCTCACTTTCATGTGATCATTTGGGACCAATTCTTCCAGAATGTTCCAGGTGTAAATTATAATGCACGTTTCTCTCCTACGTTGCATGACGTACAGGTCGGAGGAACTAACGAGTCCACAAGTAGACGACAAACATACATGAAATATTTCGCTCAAGGGAACCTGTATTAAACTGAAATAAAGATATCTTTGAGCGAAAAAGCTTACGGTATTATTTTCGTGAAACAATAATATGATTACCACTGTGTACCAAGAAATAGATTTTCCCAATTGATGAGACTAGTAAAATAAGAGAGGACGTGTAAATGAGAGAGATCAATAATCACTCAACTTCGTCCAGCTGTCATGAATGTTACACACAACTCAACCAAGAACTTTGCTCATTACTACTAACAGTTCAACACACAATTTGCAGGAATATGACTTTTTTACTTCTCCAGTTCACGAGTCAGGTTTAAACAAGTCCTTGCGTGTGTGTTCTTATCTATTTGCCTATTTGTTCTTACCTATTTATGGTTGCAGGGGTCTAGTTACTGCTCCTGACCCAGCCTCTCCGCTGGTCGCTGGTGTGTGTGTGTGTGTGTGTGTGTGTGTGTGTGTTTAACAGGTAACAAGGGAAGCAGCGTGATCACACCAAAACTCCTGAAAACTAAATTACTTCCCTCTTGTTAATTACATAATTGCTATTACATTTACCTGGATATAGTTCCGGGATCATGGCTCCAGCAGCCCAGTCCCTGGCTAGGCCGCCCTGTTAATAACCTGATTAATAAGGCTGTTGGTGTACTCTTCGCACAATCCCACTTAAGTATCACAACCCGACTGACGAGGAACCTTTTTTTTTTCTTTTTTTTTAGAAATTTATCAAGTTTCATCCCCATTAAGTTCTGTTGATTTCGTGTAGATGCTTTTGGGTCTCTCTATCGACGGTCCGATCAGGTTGTTGGTGTCAGCCACAAACAGACCAACGTCGGTACCTTAGCCTAACTGATCATGAGATGACATTAGGAACTTATAAAGTTTGTCTCTCAATAGCTGATTTTTAACCTGCTGATAAGTTGTATCTGGGAGTTTATAAACATTAATTAATAGTTCCATCATCTGCCACACCTTCGACTACATCAAAATGTGGTGTTAAGCAGCTCAGGGCAAATTAACAACTCTTTTTAACGACGAGGAAGAGACGATTTAGTTTCAATGCTATTTGTTTCCAACAGTTTTAACAGTACACATGATCCGGTAGCACAGTTTATTATCCCTCTATGTTACCACATGGCTCACATGAAGCTTGGTTTAGGCTCGGGTTTAAAATAATACTAGGGAGGTTACTCAACTTTGATCCACAGACGGGGAAGGTGCTCTGATTAATCAAAGACCTTTCACTAGCATCAAGGCACCTACTGGAAGATACCTTGATGCTGGTAGAATGTTGAAGGATTGTCACTCGCCCCAGCAGCGTGTCTAACATACTAATAGAACCCAAATTTGCGAGTGATAAGTTTTGGAGAGGTGAGCGAGACAGTGTGGACACGTAGCACTGGTGGAGGATATGACTTAATGAAATGTTAACAGAGACGGTGGCACGGTGTACAGGTGACCCTTCCCAAGCTCTCACACTCGCTCCTGCATCCTAATGGCTTGCTCCAATGGCTGGTTGTAATGGCCTACTCCAATGGCTAGCTGTACTAGCTACTTCACCCAGTGCCTTCAACAGCCTACTTCAATGAATTTCTTTACTGGTGGTGTTATACTTTTTTTTGTGTGTGGAGAAATGGAGAAATTTCTCGGAGCCTGGGTCTTGTTCATACGATGACCCACCACTGGAGCTTTTGGTCATCTGACCGACGTCTTCCGCTGGCTTACCCCTCCACTCAATTGCTGTAATGAGTTTCTGTAAATTGGTTACTGTAATGAGTTTGTGTACTGGTAGGAGTATGAGAGTAAGAAATGTTGTGGGTGTTGGTGGTACCGGGAGTTAGAGGGAAAGGGGGTTGTTGAAGGAAAAGTGTTTATGGAGGAGAGAAAAGGGGTGTTAAAGAAGTGTATGTGGAGAAGGGGGTATTAAAGAGGTGAATGGGTGTCACTGTGGAGCCCAGGACTGTGGTGGTGGTGGCATCACTGTGGAGCCCAGTACGCCCAGGACTGTGGTGGTGCTGGCGTCACTGTGGAGCCCAGTACGCCCAGGACTGTGGTGGTGGTGGCATCACTGTGGAGCCCAGTACGCCCAGGACTGTGGTGGTGGTGGCATCACTGTGGAGCCCAGTACGCCCAGGACTGTGGTGGTGCTGGCATCACTGTGGAGCCCAGTACGCCCAGGACTGTGGTGGTGCTGGCATCACTGTGGAGCCCAGTTCGCCCAGGACTGTGGTGGTGCTGGTTTCACTGTGGAGCCCAGTATGCCCAGGACTGTGGTGGTGCTGGCATCACTGTGGAGCCCAGTTCGCCCAGGACTGTGGTGGTGCTGGCATCACTGTGGAGCTCAGTACGCCCAGGACTGTGGTGGTGCTGGCTTCACTGTGGAGCCCAGTACGCCCAGGACTGTGGTGGTGCTGGCATCACTGTGGAGCTCAGTACGCCCAGGACTGTGGTGGTGCTGGCTTCACTGTGGAGCCCAGTACGCCCAGGACTGTGGTGGTGCTGGCATCACTGTGGAGCCCAGTACGCCCAGGACTGTGGTGGTGCTGGCATCACTGTGGAGCCCAGTACGCCCAGGACTGTGGTGGTGCTGGCATCACTGTGGAGCC
Source organism: Cherax quadricarinatus (assembly GCF_038502225.1). Taxonomy (NCBI): domain Eukaryota; kingdom Metazoa; phylum Arthropoda; class Malacostraca; order Decapoda; family Parastacidae; genus Cherax; species Cherax quadricarinatus. The sequence continues at coordinate 9,427,190 of NC_091336.1, forward strand.
CAGTACGCCCAGGACTGTGGTGGTGCTGGCATCACTGTGGAGCCCAGTACGCCCAGGACTGTGGTGGTGCTGGCATCACTGTGGAGCCCAGTACGCCCAGGACTGTGGTGGTGCTGGCATCACTGTGGAGCCCAGTACGCCCAGGACTGTGGTGGTGCTGGTTTCACTGTGGAGCCCAGTACGCCCAGGACTGTGGTGGTGCTGGCATCACTGTGGAGCCCAGTTCGCCCAGGACTGTGGTGGTGCTGGCATCACTGTGGAGCTCAGTACGCCCAGGACTGTGGTGGTGCTGGCTTCACTGTGGAGCCCAGTACGCCCAGGACTGTGGTGGTGCTGGCATCACTGTGGAGCTCAGTACGCCCAGGACTGTGGTGGTGCTGGCTTCACTGTGGAGCCCAGTACGCCCAGGACTGTGGTGGTGCTGGCATCACTGTGGAGCCCAGTACGCCCAGGACTGTGGTGGTGCTGGCATCACTGTGGAGCCCAGTACGCCCAGGACTGTGGTGGTTGGAGCCCAGTACGCCCAGGACTGTGGTGGTGCTGGCGTCACTGTGGAGCCCAGTACGCCCAGGACTGTGATGGTGCTGGCATCACTGTGGAGCCCAGTACGCCCAGGACTGTGGTGGTTGGAGCCCAGTACGCCCAGGACTGTGGTGGTGCTGGCGTCACTGTGGAGCCCAGTACGCCCAGGACTGTGATGGTGCTGGCATCACTGTGGAGCCCAGTACGCCCAGGACTGTGGTGGTGCTGGCATCACTGTGGAGTCCAGTACAACCAGGACTGTGGTGGTGCTGGCATCACTGTGGAGCCCAGTACGCCCAGGACTGTGGTGGTGCTGGCATCACTGTGGAGCCCAGTACGCCCAGGACTGTGGTGGTGCTGGCATCACTGTGGAGGGGGGTGTCAAAGAGGTGTATGTGGAAGAGGGGGCGTTAATTAAAGAGGTGTAGTTGGAATAGGATATACCTTTGATAAGTTTCAAGAGTCTTTCTACTCCCATCTGGTGCTAGCCTGGTCAATCAGGCTGTTGCTGCTGGTGACCTGTTGCCCCACATATCCATCACAACCTGGTTGATCTGGCACCTGGTGAAGATACTTATCCAATTTTCACTTGTTCCAGCAGTGTTTCTAATATTTTCTGGTAAGATGTTGATTAATCTGGGGCCACGAATGTTGATACAGTGTTTCCTTATTGTGCCCACCGTACCCGTACTTTTCACTGGGTTTATTTTGGGAGTATGCTGGTAGTGCAGAGAGTAATGTAAGTGTTGGTGCAAGCAAGTCCAGGTGGCAGTTACACATATTCTCATACTACACATCTAAGTTGTAATCAACAATGTACTAAACGATTTCGGGAGTCAACGCCCTCATGACCCGTTCCCAGAACAGGCTTCCTGGATGACAGGCTTATTCATCAGGCTGCTGCTGCAAGCCGCACGCAATTCAACGTATGCACAATAGCCCAGCTAATCAGAAACTAATTTGATGAGCTTAGGTTCCCTCTTGAAGACAGCCAGGAGTGTGTTGGTAATGAAGGAAGGTGTTGAAAAGTCTTCAACTCTCCCTAAGCGTTTTTACTACAGCACTTTTTTCACAGGGCGTTTTACACGAGTGTTCCAACACTTGTAATACACACGACCCACACAACTCTGTGTACACAGAGTCATCTATGCCTGCAGCTTTATAATTAGATATCACTAATTACGTAAATTACAGTAATTATTATTACAGCAGGGTACAGTGATCAGAAAAAAAAGCAATTTGGTCGATGGATACACTTGCGGCTGTCATAAACGGTACAGGTTGTCGAGCAGGCTTACAATTACCATAATACTATTTCTATGAATGTGGGTCAAAAATCGTTGGATGACAATAAAAAAAATAACTATTAATATCATGATATATAAAACATTTTGGTTGATATTACAAATAATAAACGAGGGGCCATCACAACAATATACTGAAGCAATTATGTATATGATATATAGAGGTTAATGTACTGCATCATCACTAACACGTGTATACCAGCCCTCCCTCTCTCTCTCTCTCTCTCTCTCTCTCTTACACACAGACACGCGCGCGCACACACACACACACACAAAGCTAGGAGCTATGACTCGACCCCTGCAACCACATATAGGTGAGTACACAGCAGCAGCAGTGAATCGACCCCTGTAACCACAAACAGGCTAGTACAAATAGATGAGCACACATACATACACACAAGCAACAGCCTGGTTAACCAGGCTGTTGCTGCTGATGGTCCGCTGACCTACATATGCATCACACCCTAGTTAATCTGGCACCTGGTGAATATACTTGCAATTAAACCAGGTAATATTTCCGCAGGTTATAATGAGAGTCAGACACCCAGGATAACATACAGTACATCTCAAAGAAGTACTTAAATAACAAAAAGGCACAATACCGTGACTGAGAACACACAACTACTACTACGGCTACCACTCCATTACTTTTAATACTACCATTATTATTACTGCCTCCCTCCACCCTTCACTCCTCTCTCTATCCAATATCATTAACTGCCCGTAGGTTTGCTTAACTGATCTTATTCCTCTAGTGTTTCCTTTCCAGTTTAAGAAGATTAGTCTGCGACCGGGTAGCTGGGGCGATGATTCCACAGCCATTAACACGGAAAATGTAAACCACCGCCACTACCACCAGGAAGTGAGAGGCAGCAGAGAGGACAAACACCATCACTAACACCACCACCAGGAAGTGAGAGGCAGCACACAGGACAAACACCACCACTAACACCACCACCAGGAAGTGAGAGGCAGCACACAGAACACCACCACTAACACCACCACCAGGAAGTGAGAGGCAGCACACAGGACAAACACCACCACTAACACCACCACCAGGAAGTGAGAGGCAGCAGAGAGGACAAACACCACCACCAGGAAGTGAGAGGCAGCAGAGAGGACAAACACCACCACTAACACCACCACCAGGAAGCGAGAGGCAGCAGTGAGGACAAACACCACCACCAGGAAGTGAGAGGCAGCAGAGAGGACAAACACCATCACTAACACCACCACCAGGAAGTGAGAGGCAGCAGAGAGGACAAACACCACCACCAGGAAGTGAGAGGCAGCAGAGAGGACAAACACCACCACCAGGAAGTGAGAGGCAGCAGAGAGGACAAACACCATCACTAACACCACCACCAGGAAGTGAGAGGCAGCAGAGAGGACAAACACCACCACCAGGAAGTGAGAGGCAGCAGAGAGGACAAACACCATCACTAACACCACCACCAGAAAGTGAGAGGCAGCAGAGAGGACAAACACCATCACTAACACCACCACCAGGAAGTGAGAGGCAGCAGAGAGGACAAACACCATCACTAACACCACCACCAGAAAGTGAGAGGCAGCAGAGAGGACAAACACCACCACTAACACCACCACCAGGAAGTGAGAGGCAGCAGAGAGGACAAACACCACCACTAACACCACCACCAGAAAGTGAGAGGCAGCAGAGAGGACAAACACCACCACTAACACCACCACCAGAAAGTGAGAGGCAGCAGACAGGACAAACACCACCACTAACACCACCACCAGAAAGTGAGAGGCAGCAGACAGGACAAACACCACCACTAACACCACCACCAGGAAGTGAGAAGCAGCAAAGAGGACAAACACCACCACTAACACCACCACCAGGAAGTGAGAGGCAGCAGAGAGGACAAACACCACCACCAGAAAGTGAGAGGCAGCAGAGAGGACAAACACCACCACTAATACCACCACCAGGAAGTGAGAGGCAGCAGAGAGGACAAACACCACCACTAACACCACCACCAGGAAGTGAGAGGCAGCAGAGAGGACAAACACCACCACCAGGAAGTGAGAGGCAGCAGAGAGGACAAACACCACCACCAGGAAGTGAGAGGCAGCAGAGAGGACAAACGCCATCACTACCACCACCACCAGGAAGTGAGAGGCAGCAGAGAGGACAAACACCACCACTAACACCACCACCAGGAAGTGAGAGGCAGCAGAGAGGACAAACACCACCACTAACACCACCACCAGGAAGTGAGAGGCAGCAGAGAGGACAAACACCACCACCAGGAAGTGAGAGGCAGCAGAGAGGACAAACACCACCACTAACACCACCACCAGGAAGTGAGAGGCAGCAGAGAGGACAAACACCATCACTAACACCACCACCAGGAAGTGAGAGGCAGCAGAGAGGACAAACACCACCACCAGGAAGTGAGAGGCAGCAGAGAGGACAAACACCACCACTAACACCACCACCAGGAAGCGAGAGGCAGCAGAGAGGACAAACACCACCACTAACACCACCACCAGGAAGCGAGAGGCAGCAGTGAGGACAAACACCACCACCAGGAAGTGAGAGGCAGCAGAGAGGACAAACACCATCACTAACACCACCACCAGGAAGCGAGAGGCAGCAGAGAGGACAAACACCACCACTAACACCACCACCAGGAAGCGAGAGGCAGCAGAGAGGACAAACACCACCACTAACACCACCACCAGGAAGCGAGAGGCAGCAGTGAGGACAAACACCACCACCAGGAAGTGAGAGGCAGCAGAGAGGACAAACACCATCACTAACACCACCACCAGGAAGCGAGAGGCAGCAGAGAGGACAAACACCACCACTAACACCACCACCAGGAAGCGAGAGGCAGCAGTGAGGACAAACACCACCACCAGGAAGTGAGAGGCAGCAGAGAGGACAAACACCATCACTAACACCACCACCAGGAAGCGAGAGGCAGCAGAGAGGACAAACACCACCACTAACACCACCACCAGGAAGCGAGAGGCAGCAGAGAGGACAAACACCACCACTAACACCACCACCAGGAAGCGAGAGGCAGCAGAGAGGACAAACACCACCACTAACACCACCACCAGGAAGCGAGAGGCAGCAGTGAGGACAAACACCACCACCAGGAAGTGAGAGGCAGCAGAGAGGACAAACACCATCACTAACACCACCACCAGGAAGCGAGAGGCAGCAGAGAGGACAAACACCACCACTAACACCACCACCAGGAAGCGAGAGGCAGCAGAGAGGACAAACACCACCACTAACACCACCACCAGGAAGCGAGAGGCAGCAGAGAGGACAAACACCACCACTAACACCACCACCAGGAAGCGAGAGGCGGCAGAGAGGACAAACACCACCACTAACACCACCACCAGGAAGCGAGAGGCAGCAGAGAGGACAAACACCACCACTAACACCACCACCAGGAAGCGAGAGGCAGCAGAGAGGACAAACACCACCACTAACACCACCACCAGGAAGCGAGAGGCAGCAGAGAGGACAAACACCACCACTAACACCACCACCAGGAAGCGAGAGGCAGCAGAGAGGACAAACACCACCACTAACACCACCACCAGGAAGCGAGAGGCAGCAGTGAGGACAAACACCACCACCAGGAAGTGAGAGGCAGCAGAGAGGACAAACACCATCACTAACACCACCACCAGGAAGTGAGAGGCAGCAGAGAGGACAAACACCACCACCAGGAAGTGAGAGGCAGCAGAGAGGACAAACACCACCACCAGGAAGTGAGAGGCAGCAGAGAGGACAAACACCACCACTAACACCACCACCAGGAAGTGAGAGGCAGCAGAGAGGACAAACACCACCACCAGGAAGTGAGAGGCAGCAGAGAGGACAAACACCACCACCAGGAAGTGAGAGGCAGCAGAGAGGACAAACACCACCACCAGGAAGTGAGAGGCAGCAGAGAGGACAAACACCACCACTAACACCACCACCAGGAAGTGAGAGGCAGCACACAGGACAAACACCACCACTAACACCACCACCAGGAAGTGAGAGGCAGCACACAGGACAAACACCACCACTAACATCACCACCAGGAAGTGAGAGGCAGCACACAGGACAAACACCACCACTAACACCACCAGCCAGATGGCACAATTATAATTGCTTGGAGTAAAAGAAAAATATATGATTTGGCACAGCAAGCTGGCACCTATTTGTGGTGCAGGAGAGAGAACGGGAAGGGAGGCAAATACATAGGAAGGGGAGAGAAAGCGAACGAAAAAGAATGGAAAGATAATGACATGTAGAGAAGAATGAGAGAGGGAGACAGCAAAACAAGACCAAAACTGCTCCTTGGTCACAAAGGAAAAAAAGTGTACAGGACTCGGTTATAAGACCGAGAAAACAGTGAAAAAGATGCAAGGAAAATGACAGGAAAATATGTGATGAAGAAATGTGTAGATTCAAAATGGTGTTCCCTTCAAGGGAGGTACCAAGATACCAGTGAAGGTCTTTAGATCCAATTAACTGGAGTTGAACTCGCTATCTTCGAATCAAACCTGATTACCTGTAGGCGCTATATGACCCTACGATTAGCGGCTCCCAACAACAATAACAATAATAATAAGAGTGTTGTAAATAAAAGGAGAGAAAGGCAGGTGAAGGGTGTGAGGCAAGAGTTACGAAGATCCCAGCAATCAACACAAAGCAAATGGAAAACCTTATGCACACAGCCAAAGTTGTAGCTCCTGACATGTCTACATGGGTACTAAGAGGAAGCAGCAGAGAATCTTGAGTGCACCCATAGCAAGAAACTTCACCAGGGCTAAATCGTCCCCTATATTCAGACAAGTGATCAAACTGGAAACATAAAACGACAGTCCGGTATCAATGACATGTAGAATGGATAAAGTTCCGGAGAAGATCGGGAGGAAGAGACTAGTGGAGCATCTAGAAATGGAAAGAAGGGGGCTATGTGCAGGAGAACATTGTCTCGCAAGTCTTCCCCAGTGTTACGAGAGAGTTACAAAGATAATCTTGCAAGCCTTCCCCAGTGTTACGAGAGAGTTACAAAGATAATCTTGCAAGCCTTCCCCAGTGTTACGAGAGAGTTACAAAGATAATCTTGCAAGCCTTCCCCAGTGTTACGAGAGAGTTACAAAGATAATCTTGCAAGCCTTCCCCAGTGTTACGAGAGAGTTACAAAGATAATCTTGCAAGCCTTCCCCAGTGTTACGAGAGAGTTACAAAGATAATCTTGCAAGCCTTCCCCAGTGTTACGAGAGAGTTACAAAGATAATCTTGCAAGCCTTCCCCAGTGTTACGAGCGAGTTACAAAGATAATCTTGCAAGCCTTCCCCAGTGTTACGAGAGTTACAAAAACAAAACAAGAAAAGTAAGGCTCGCTGGAGTGTATGTTGAGATTTCAAAAAAATCTTTAGTACAGAGTCCCACCACAGAATAACTCACGGACGAGAATTATAATAAGCAAGAGTATAAATAAAGTAAAATGGATAAGGGTGAAGTATGTGCAAGATGGGAGAGGTGTTGTGACAGCAGGAGTGTATTACGAGTGATGTCTGGCTCTTGAGCTGGATTTAGAAAAAAGGATCAGAAGCTGAAAGACCTGCACAGATTCGAATGTTAATCATACAAGTGATTCCAGAGTTCCCTCACAATACAAGATTATAAGGCTCAAAGATTCCATCAGAACACATATACGACGTACGCCAGCCACATCATACATGACATACGTCAGCCACATCATACACAACATACGTCAGCCACATCATACACAACATACGTCAGCCACATCACAGAAATTAGAAATGGTTCCAAAATTTACAACGAGACTTGTCCCAGAACCGAAAAACTATGATGAAAGACTAATGAAACTAAACCTGACGTCAATAGTGGAGGAGGAGAACCGGAGTAAACACGACCATAACATAGAACATTATAAAAAGTAACAGAGAACAGAATGAGACAGGCTGTTGGAATGGCAGAGACCAGGAACACTGGGGCGGGGCACAGTGGAAACCAAAGACTAAATTTACGTTTACGTTAAGAAAAAGTATTTTGTCTCAGGATAACAGATATACAGTGAGCTAAACATGAAGGTAGCGGTGACAGACTCTTACACAGTTTCAAGAAGAGTAAGCGAGGACTCGTGAGGACAGAACCCAGTAAATGTCAGTCAAGGCAATTGAAGAGGCGGAGTCAGGAGCACCCATTCCCCCTTTGCAAAGACAACTAGGCGAGTACAACTTAGCGAGTACAATTAGGTGAGCAGAACTCGGAGAATGTAACAGAGGATTTACCTGGAGGGTTGAACTGGCAGAATATAACTATATGATTATAACTGCGAATACAACTGAGTGAGCGGAGATAATACCGCTGAGACAAGACTCCTCTACATCTTACAAGATGGCAGGAGTGCCATACTATGAGTTGGCATTCTGCCAACCACAATACCCCCCCCCCCTAAAGTTAACTTAAACAACAGGGTTATTCACACTTGGTGCATCACACTGAATACATCACACAACGCCGACACTCCCTGTGTGTCACACACTGCACTTAAACACACACTAAATTAAACACCCTACGTAAGGACCGCTGGCAAATTATAAACAAGGGGGACTCCACATTTATAAACAAGGGGGACTCCACAATTATAAACAAGGGGGACTCCACAATTATAAACAAGGGGCCTCTACATAAACAAGGGGCCTCTACATAAACAAGGGGCCTCTACATAAACAAGGGGACTCTACATAAACAAGGGGACTCTACATAAACAAGGGGACTCTACATAAACAAGGGGCCTCTACATAAACAAGGGGACTCTACATAAACAAGGGGACTCTACATAAACAAGGGGACTCTACATAAACAAGGGGACTCTACATAAACAAGGGGACTCTACATAAACAAGGGGACTCTACATAAACAAGGGGACTCTACATAAACAAGGGGACTCTACATAAACAAGGGGACTCTACATAAACAAGGGGACTCTACATAAACAAGGGGACTCTACATAAACAAGGGGACTCTACATAAACAAGGGGACTCTACATAAACAAGGGGACTCTACATAAACAAGGAGACTATATATTCTTCACCAAAAAGAGGCCAGATAATATTTATAGTGTGGGATGATATTTTTACTGCGTGTAAAGACATTTTTACTACTGATGGGGCCATACCAAAACTTTTGCCGATACTGATATCAAAATTAGCCGATACTCACTGATATTTTTGAACACTAATTTATACATACCAACAGCCTGCTTGATCAGGCCAGCCACCAGGACGCCTAATCTGGACCAGGTCCGCGGAGGCATTGACCCCCTGAAACACTTCCAGGCAACTTGTGACAGGTTTCGAGAGTTCCTCTACTCTTGAAGTCCAACCTGAGTCTAGTTTTGATTGCTGGCTGCCTGGTTAACTAGGCTGTTGCTGCCAGTGATCCGCAGGCCTCCATAGCTATCACCACCTTCTTGATAGGGCAATTATTGCAAGAAATGATAGCTTTTCACAATAAGAATACTTTTATTACAAGCAACATCGGCCAATACACTGTCAACTGACCACTACACCACAACATAACGCTTTCCACCTATCAACACTATAGCGTAAAAAAATATTAATTTTCTGATTACAGTGACCAACAAGTGTTTCAGTTCATGTTTCAAGACGCGTTTTTCTAAACTTTAGACGCTGAATTCAGCTCTGAACTTAAGATTTCCTTAAACACGAAACAGAACCTTAAGGTGAATGATTTTACCAAGACACAGCCATCATGGAGAAGACACCAGGGATACCTGGCGATTAGATTAATGGTAGACACTGGACACTGAGAATGACTGACATGTATCATTCTTGCTGTGAGAATGACTGGCATGTATCATTCTTGCTGTGAGAATGACTGGCATGTATCATTCTTGCTGTGAGAATGACTGGCATGTATCATTCTTGCTGTGAGAATGACTGGCATGTATCATTCTTGCTGTGAGAATGACTGGCATGTATCATTCTTACTGTGAGAATGATTAACATGTATCACTCTTTCAACCCACCCGTCAAGAGTCAGGAGCCTTGACTCTTGATCCAAGGCATTAGAGGTACATTCCGTTTATTGCATCATCCCTGGTAAGCTCTTCACTTTTCGGTATCTCCATAAAGAACACTGGCGCCTCCACAGCTCTGCGTAAGACTGGTATATCCTGCCAGATCTGTGGGAGGGCAGTGTGGGGCGGTGTATTGATGTCACTGGGAGGGTAGTGTGGGGCGGTGTATTGATGTCACTGGGAGGGTAGTGTGGGGCGGTGTATTGATGTCACTGGGAGGGTAGTGTGGGGCGGTGTATTGATGTCACTGGGAGGGTAGTGTGGGGCGGTGTATTGATGTCACTGGGAGAGTAGTGTGGGGCGGTGTATTGATGTCACTGGGAGGGTAGTGTGGGGCGGTGTATTGATGTCACTGGGAGGGTAGTGTGGGGCGGTGTATTGATGTCACTGGGAGGGTAGTGTGGGGCGGTGTATTGATGTCACTGGGAGGGTAGTGTGGGGCGGTGTATTGATGTCACTGGGAGGGTAGTGTGGGGCGGTGTATTGATGTCACTGGGAGGGTAGTGTGGGGCGGTGTATTGATGTCACTGGGAGGGTAGTGTGTGGCGGTGTATTGATGTCACTGGGAGGGTAGTGTGTGGCGGTGTATTGATGTCACTGGGAGGGTAGTGTGGGGCGGTGTATTGATGTCACTGGGAGGGTAGTGTGTGGCGGTGTATTGATGTCACTGGGAGGGTAGTGTGTGGCGGTGTATTGATGTCACTGGGAGGGTAGTGTGTGGCGGTGTATTGATGTCACTGGGAGGGTAGTGTGTGGCGGTGTATTGATGTCACTGGGAGGGTAGTGTGGGGCGGTGTATTGATGTCACTGGGAGGGTAGTGTGGGGCGGTGTATTGATGTCACTGGGAGGGTAGTGTGTGGCGGTGTATTGATGTCACTGGGAGGGTAGTGTGGGGCGGTGTATTGATGTCACTGGGAGGGTAGTGTGGGGCGGTGTATTGATGTCACTGGGAGAGTAGTGTGGGGCGGTGTATTGATGTCACTGGGAGGGTAGTGTGTGGCGGTGTATTGATGTCACTGGGAGGGTAGTGTGTGGCGGTGTATTGATGTCACTGGGAGGGTAGTGTGTGGCGGTGTATTGATGTCACTGGGAGGGTAGTGTGTGGCGGTGTATTGATGTCACTGGGAGGGTAGTGTGTGGCGGTGTATTGATGTCACTGGGAGGGCAGTGTGTGGCGGTGTACTGATGTCACTGTCATTGAGAGCAGTGTGGCGGCGTATTGATGTCACTGGGAGGGCAGTGTGGCGGTGTACTGATGTCACAGGGAGGGCAGCGTGTGTGGCGGTTTATTGATGTCACTGGGAGGGCAGTATGTGTGGTGCACTGATGTCACTGGGAGGGTGGTGTGTGTGGCAGTGTATTGATGTCACTGGGAGTGCAGTGTGTGGGGCGGTGTTTTGATGTCACTGGGAGGGCAGTGTGCGTGGGGCGGTGTTTTTATGTCACTGGGAGGGCAGTGTGTGTGGTAGTGTACTGATGTCACTGGGAGGGCAGTGTGTAGCGGTGTACTGTCACTGGGAGAGCAGTGTGTGTGGCGGTGTTTTGATGTCACTGGGAGGGCAGTGTGTAGCGGTGTACTGTCACAGAGGGCAGTGTGTGTGGCAGTGTACTGATGTCACTGGGAGGGCAGTGTGTAGCGGTGTACTGTCACTGGGAGAGCAGTGTGTGTGGCGGTGTTTTGATGTCACTGGGAGGGCAGTGTGTAGCGGTGTACTGTCACTGGAAGGGCAGTGTGTGGCGGTTCATGTCACTGGGTGGGCAGTGTGTGGCGGTGTAATGATGTCACTGGGAGGGCAGTGTGTGGCGGTGTACTGTCACTGGAAGGGCAGTGTGTGGCGGTTCATGTCACTGGGTGGGCAGTGTGTGGCGGTGTAATGATGTCACTGGGAGGGCAGTGTGGCAGTGTACCGATGTCACAGGGAGGGCAATGTGTGACAGTGCACTGATGTCACTGGGAGGGCAGTGTGTGTGGCGGTGGATTGATGTCACTGAGAGGGCAGTGTGTGTTAGTGTACTGATGGAACTGAGAGGGCAGTGTGTGGCGGTGTTCTGCATGTCACCGGGAGGGCAGAGTGTGTGGCGGAGTATTGATGTCACTGGGATGGCAATGTATGGCAGTGTACTGATGTCACTGGGAGGGCAGTGTGTGGCGGTGTACTGATGTCACTCACTGCTGATGATTCACTACTTGTGGACTTACGTATGTTCCCTCTCGCACGTGACTCACTCCTAACACACCACATGTATAACACTCTTCCAGTCCACTCTTATCCCCTCCCCCATATAACCAGCCCTAGCCTAGCACTACCCCAACACTAGTCTAGCACTACCCCAACACTAGTCTAGCACTAGCCTAGCACTACCCCAACACTAGTCTAGCACTAGCCCTGCCCTAGCCTAGCACTACCCCAACATTAGCACTAGCCCTGCCCTAGCCTAGCACTACCCCAACACTAGTCTAGCACTAGCCCTGCCCTAGCCTAGCACTACCCCAACACTAGTCTAGCACTAGCCATGCCCTAGCCTAGCACTAGCCCTGCTCTAGCCTAGCACTACCCCAACATTAGCACTAGCCCTGCCCTAGCCTAGCACTACCCCAACACTAGTCTAGCACTAGCACTGCCCTAGCCTAGCACTACCCCAACACTAGTCTAGCACTAGCCCTGCCCTAGCCTAGCACTACCCCAACTAGTCTAGCACTAGCCCTGCCCTAGCCTAGCACTAGCCCTGCTCTAGCCTAGCACTACCCCAACACTAGCACTAGCCCTGCCCTAGCCTAGCACTACCCCAACGCTAGTCTAGCACTAGCCCTGCCCTAGCCTAGCACTACCCCAACACTAGTCTAGCACTAGCCCTGCCCTAGCCTAGCACTACCCCAACACTAGTCTAGCACTAGCCCTGCCCTAGCCTAGCACTACCCCAACACTAGTCTAGCACTAGCCCTGCCCTAGCCTAGCACTAGCCCTGCTCTAGCCTAGCACTATCCCAACACTAGTCTAGCACTAGCCCTGCCCTAGCCTAGCACTACCCCAACACTAGTCTAGCACTAGCCATGCCCTAGCCTAGCACTACCCCAGCACTAGTCTAGCACTAGCCATGCCCTAGCCTAGCACTACCCCAACACTAGTCTAGCACTAGCCATGCCCTAGCCTAGCACTAGCCCTGCCCTAGCCTAGCACTAGCCATGCCCTAGCCTAGCACCACCCCAACACTAGTCTAGCACTAGCCATGCCCTAGCCTAGCACTACCCCAACACTAGTCTAGCACTAGCCCTGCCCTAGCCTAGCCCTAGCCTAGCACTACCCCAACACTAGCACTAGCCCTGCCCTAGCCTAGCCCTGCTCTAGCCTAGCACTACCCCAACACTAGTCTAGCACTAGCCCTGCCCTAGCCTAGCACTAGCCCTGTCCTAGCACTAGCCATGCCCTAGCCTAGCACTACCCCAACACTAGCACTAGCCCTGCCCTAGCCTAGCACTAGCCATGCCCTAGCCTAGCACTAGCCCTGCCCTAGCCTAACACTAGCCCTGCTCTAGCCTAGCACTAGCCCTGCCCTAGCCTAGCACTACCCCAACACTAGCACTAGCCATGCCCTAGCCTAGCACTACCCCAACACTAGCACTAGCCCTGCCCTAGCCTAGCACTAGCCCTGCCCTAGCCTAGCACTAGCCCTGCTCTAGCCTAGCACTAGCCCTGCTCTAGCCTAGCACTACCTCAACACTAGTCTAGCACTAGCCCTGCCCTAACTTAGCACTACCCCAACACTAGCACTAGACCTGCCCTAGCCTAGCACTAACCCAACACTAGTCTACCACTACCCCAACACTAGTCTACCAATACCCCAACACTAGTCTACCAATACCCCAACACTAGTCTACCTCTAGACTCCAGCCTCACCTTCAGGTAATCCTTCAACACCAAGGTTACCTTCCTTGACGTGCTCCTCCCTCACTAATAACCCTTCCCCGTCACCATCCCAACCACATCCCTTCACCAACCACCCGCCTTCACCAACCCCCACCCTTCATCAACCCCCACCCTTCATCAACCTCCACCCTTCACCAACCCCCACCCTTCATCAACTCCCACCCTTCACCAACCACCATCCCTCACCAACCACCACCCCTCACCAACCACCACCCTTCACCAACCACCACCCTTCATCAACCACCACCCTTCATCAACCACAAGCCTTCACCAACTACCACCCTTCACCAACCACAACCCTTCACCAACTGCCACCCTTCACCAATCACAACCCTTCACCAGGATAAATCCTGCCCATGAACCTGTAGGGAGCTCCTCGTTTTTTTTTTTTTTTTTTTATTCGCCGGTATTCTCCCGGCCCGGGTCTTTTCCAAGTAGTGGTGACCCGGCCTTGGCTCCCTATCTGGGGAGTGTCTCGAGACTTAAGTCTCCCATGGGAGGAGGTACAAGTACCTCCTCATCTTCGGGACCAAGTGTCCCCAGGCCTAGCCACATTCCCCGCCCTCACGGGGCTCGTAGGGAGAAGCTAGGCCTCTGGTCTGCCATCTACCCCGCCTCAAAGGGGCTCGTGGGGATGGCAGTCTTATGAGCTGCAGATGGTAGCAAGCTCAGCTCCTCCTTGATACTGATAGTTCTTAAGACATACCTATCATGTGCATATAGTCGAAAAAGGATTTTTTTTGTCTTGGATTCTGACGGCTATTGTGAAATTCACTTCCCTTGCACCGCCCGCCCAAGTAGTACGGTTATATTAACTTCCGGTGATATATTCAGTGTAATGTTTACTTCCAGATCCTTTGGTTTCAACTGTGTATTACGTTTGCTTGCCCCTCCATCTGGTTCATTCCACTTCCAAGGGCTGAAGAATACCGAAGAATCCTGGAATCATCGCTTATCTCTATAACCAACAATTTCAACCAGAACAACGGCTTCTATAACATAGCTGAACCACTCGCCAAGAAACTTCTTCATCGCTATCCCACATAAGAACATAGAACACTGCAGAAGGTCTACTCACAACTTGTCCAATACCCCTGCCAAGCTACCCAAGACTCTATAACTCCACCCGGTAGATCATCAGATGCAGCATTCTCCACCTGACCTCAACATTCTGAACATGACTATAAATACTCCCGTACCTTCCACCCCAGGTAGATCTGTGTGTGACTTGAAAAAGCTCACTGTGTGGGTGAAACGTTGTCAATAAAGGATCACATTATACTGCATATGTGTTTATATTTCCACTGTGTCGGTATTTGATACCATTTATTTCCATACATCAATGGTCTTGATGAGGGAATTACTAGTGAAATGAGCAAATTCGCCGATGACACAAAGATAGGTAGGATTATTGATTCAAACGTAGATGTTATGGAACTTCAGGAGGATTTAAACAAACTCTATTCTTGGTCAGAAAAGTGGCAGATGCAGTTTAATGTAGATAAATGCAAGGTTCTGAAGCTCGGGAGTGCCCATAACCCTAGTACTTATAAGTTAAATGATGTAGAACTTAGCCATAAAGATTGCGAAAAGGACTTGGGGATAAATGGTATAAAATACCGACACAATGGAAATATAAACACATATGCAGTATAATGTGATCCTTTATTGACTACGTTTCGCCCACACAGTAGGCTTTTTTCAAGTCACAAACAGATCTGTTTGTGACTTGAAAAAAGCCTACTGTGTGGGCGAAACGTAGTCAATAAAGGATCCCATTATACTGCATATGTGTTTGTATTTCCAAGGACTTGGGGGTTATGGTGAGCAGCAACCTTAAACCAAGACAGCAATGCCTAAACGTACGTAATAAGGCAAATAGATTACTGGGATTTATATCATAAGCAACCAAGTTCTGTAATCCTAAAGGTGTCATCAGTTCCAGTGGTCTTTCCTTTTAATCGACTAGATTTTCAAGGTGGCTGACAGAAGACCTAAAATGGAGATTAACAAACTGGATGTGCATGGTTTGGATGGAGTTTTTCTGGAAGAAACTGGAGCACTCGATCCTGCTATGATCCAAGAAGATCGAGTACTTGATGTAGCTCTGCCCCATGAAGCTGGAGTAATTGATACAGCTGTGATCCATACAAAGTTTTTTTTACGTTTTCAAATGAAAAAAAAATTACGTTTTTTTTTACATATTTTGAAATGTTGAAAAAACGTAGATCTACGTTTGGACAGTTTAAGGGTTAAATAAAGTTTACATAGAATATAGGGGTTGGTAGAAGAAAATATTCAGACAACTCCGGGGAGAATTTAGAGTTTTCCCTGAAGTATATTCTTTTCTCTGAGGATGAGGGTCCCCAGTCCAGTTCCAGAGCTGGTACCTCCCTATATTTAGTTGAAAAGAAAAATAACTAAAGGATTTTTTTTATTTTTTTTGGGGGGGTGGGGGAGGGGTTGCTACTCCCCTCAGCCCAGGCCTCCTCCTCAATCAAAGCCTCATCAACCACGCAGTCCACCGTCCCAACCACAGCCCGGCTGGCCAGGCACTGATTTGAGGAACATGTCCAGTTCCTTCTTGAAGAGAGCCAGAGGTTTATTGGTAATTCCCCAATATGTACGGAAGGAAGGCGTTGGAAAGTCGGGCACCTCTCACACTAGTCGATTTCTCTCTAAGTGTACTCGTCGAGTACTTAGCGTACTCGATGGAAATATAAACACAAATGCAGTATAATGTGATCCTTTATTGACAACGTTTCACCCACACAGTGGGCTTTCTCAAGTCACACATCAGATCCGTGTGTGACTTGAGAAAGCCCACTGTGTGGGTGAAACGTTGTCAATAAAGGATCACATTATACTGCATTTGTGTTTATATTTCCATTGTGTCGGTATTTTATACCATTTATTACCACTTAGCGTACTCGTCGAGTACTTAGCGTACTCGTCGAGTACTTAGCGTACTCGGTCTTAGTCTTTTTACTTCAGTGAGAAAGATCCTATCTTTATTTGCCCATGATGTTAAGAGGAAGAGGAGGGGAGAATGGAGGATTCTGAGGGGTAAGGGAAAACATAGAAACAGATAAAGAATAATGCAATAAACGATAAAGCACGACAGAGGAGAAAACAAACACAAGCAATGTTGTTGACAGGGAGGTGGAGTTTATCTGGGGCTCCAGAGGCTGGCTCAAAATAGTTGGAAAGGTCACCACCCACTGTTGAGAAATTAACGCGAGATAGGGGCACGGGAAGGGAGGGAGGGAGGGAGGAAGACATAGAAAGAGGAAGAGGGAGAGACAGAGATGAATGGTGAAAAAGAGGAGGGAGGGAAATGAAGAGGTGTAAAGATGGGGATAGTAAAGGCAAGAAGGGGATATATTGACTCTAATTTGAGTTGTGTGAAGAGGCGCAAGGAGCTAGACAAGGATAGGGAGAAGAGACAGAAGCAACACTAGCAGAAACAGAAGAAGCAACACCAGCAGAAACAGAAGAAGCAACACCAGAAGAAACAGAAGAAGCAACACCAGAAGAAACAGAAGAAGCAACACCAGAAGAAACGGGAGAAGCAGCAACAACAAAAGTATCAGCAGATAAACCATGTACAAGGAAAAAAATGAACTGACATCACATCAGGTCTCCTGACTGGCAGCCTGGTCAGTCAGGCTGTTGGTGCCTGCTGCATGCAGTGCGACGTTCGCACCACTGCCAGGATGTGGCGCTTACAGTGGGACCAAGTGTGTAAAGAAGCTACACAACTGTTAAGAGTATAAATACATGTGATACCTACAGTACACTGCACATGTGAGGGACAGTTGTTACACACACACGTGAGGGACAGTTACACACCCACACACGTGAGGAACAGTTGCTATACACACACACACGTGAGGGACAGTTGTTATACACACACGTGAGGGACAGTTGTTGTACACATACACACGTGAGAGACCGTTATATATACACACACACACACGTGAGGGACAGTTGTTACACACACATACACATGTGAGGGACAGTTGTTACACACACACACACACACACGCACACACACACACACACACACACACACACACGTGAGGGACAGTTGTTACACACACACACACGTGAGGGACAGTTGTTATACACACACGTGAGGGACAGTTGTTACACACACACACACGTGAGGGACAGTTGTTATACACACACACACGTGAGGGACAGTTGTTACACACACACGTGAGGGACAGTTGTTACACACACACACACGTGAGGGACAGTTGTTACACACACACGTGAGGGACAGTTGTTATACACACACACACGTGAGGGACAGTTGTTACACACACACGTGAGGGACAGTTGTTACACACACACACGTGAGGGACAGTTGTTACACACACACGTGAGGGACAGTTGTTACACACACACACACACGTGAGGGACAGTTGTTACACACACACACACGTGAGGGACAGTTGTTATACACACACGTGAGGGACAGTTGTTACACACACACACGTGAGGGACAGTTGTTACACACACACGTGAGGGACAGTTGTTACACACACACACACGTGAGGGACAGTTGTTATACACACACACACGTGAGGGACAGTTGTTACACACACACACGTGAGGGACAGTTGTTACACACACACGTGAGGGACAGTTGTTATACACACACGTGAGGGACAGTTGTTACACACACACACGTGAGGGACAGTTGTTACACACACACACACGTGAGGGACAGTTGTTATACACACACACACGTGAGGGACAGTTGTTACACACACACACGTGAGGGACAGTTGTTACACACACACGTGAGGGACAGTTGTTACACACACACACACGTGAGGGACAGTTGTTATACACACACACACGTGAGGGACAGTTGTTATACACACACACACGTGAGGGACAGTTGTTACACACACACGTGAGGGACAGTTGTTATACACACACACACGTGAGGGACAGTTGTTACACACACACGTGAGGGACAGTTGTTATACACACACACGTGAGGGACAGTTGTTATACACACACGTGAGGGACAGTTGTTATACACACACACACACGTGAGGGACAGTTGTTACACACACACGTGAGGGACAGTTGTTATACACACACACACGTGAGGGACAGTTGTTATACACACACACACGTGAGGGACAGTTGTTATACACACACACACACGTGAGGGACAGTTGTTACACACACACGTGAGGGACAGTTGTTATACACACACACACGTGAGGGACAGTTGTTACACACACACACGTGAGGGACAGTTGTTACACACACACGTGAGGGACAGTTGTTACACACACACACACGTGAGGGACAGTTGTTATACACACACACACACGTGAGGGACAGTTGTTACACACACACGTGAGGGACAGTTGTTATACACACACACACACGTGAGGGACAGTTGTTATACACACACACACGTGAGGGACAGTTGTTACACACACACACGTGAGGGACAGTTGTTATACACACACACACACGTGAGGGACAGTTGTTACACACACACACGTGAGGGACAGTTGTTATACACACACACACGTGAGGGACAGTTGTTACACACACACACGTGAGGGACAGTTGTTATACACACACACACACGTGAGGGACAGTTGTTATACACACACACACGTGAGGGACAGTTGTTACACACACACACGTGAGGGACAGTTGTTACACACACACACGTGAGGGACAGTTGTTACACACACACACGTGAGGGACAGTTGTTACACACACACACGTGAGGGACAGTTGTTATACACACACACGTGAGGGACAGTTGTTATACACACACACACGTGAGGGACAGTTGTTACACACACACACGTGAGGGACAGTTGTTATACACACACACACACGTGAGGGACAGTTGTTACACACACACACGTGAGGGACAGTTGTTATACACACACACACACGTGAGGGACAGTTGTTACACACACACACGTGAGGGACAGTTGTTATACACACACACACACGTGAGGGACAGTTGTTATACACACACACACGTGAGGGACAGTTGTTACACACACACGTGAGGGACAGTTGTTATACACACACACACGTGAGGGACAGTTGTTACACACACACGTGAGGGACAGTTGTTACACACACACGTGAGGGACAGTTGTTACACACACACACACGTGAGGGACAGTTGTTATACACACACACACACGTGAGGGACAGTTGTTACACACACACGTGAGGGACAGTTGTTATACACACACACACACGTGAGGGACAGTTGTTATACACACACACACGTGAGGGACAGTTGTTACACACACACACACGTGAGGGACAGTTGTTACACACACACGTGAGGGACAGTTGTTATACACACACACACGTGAGGGACAGTTGTTATACACACACACACGTGAGGGACAGTTGTTACACACACACGTGAGGGACAGTTGTTACACACACACACGTGAGGGACAGTTGTTATACACACACACACGTGAGGGACAGTTGTTACACACACACACGTGAGGGACAGTTGTTATACACACACACACACGTGAGGGACAGTTGTTATACACACACACACGTGAGGGACAGTTGTTACACACACACGTGAGGGACAGTTGTTATACACACACACACGTGAGGGACAGTTGTTACACACACACGTGAGGGACAGTTGTTACACACACACGTGAGGGACAGTTGTTACACACACACACGTGAGGGACAGTTGTTATACACACACACACGTGAGGGACAGTTGTTATACACACACACACGTGAGGGACAGTTGTTACACACACACGTGAGGGACAGTTGTTACACACACACGTGAGGGACAGTTGTTATACACACACACACGTGAGGGACAGTTGTTACACACACACGTGAGGGACAGTTGTTACACACACACGTGAGGGACAGTTGTTACACACACACGTGAGGGACAGTTGTTATACACACACACACGTGAGGGACAGTTGTTACACACACACGTGAGGGACAGTTGTTACACACACACGTGAGGGACAGTTGTTACACACACACGTGAGGGACAGTTGTTACACACACACACGTGAGGGACAGTTGTTACACACACACGTGAGGGACAGTTGTTACACACACACACGTGAGGGACAGTTGTTACACACACACGTGAGGGACAGTTGTTACACACACACACACGTGAGGGACAGTTGTTACACACACACACGTGAGGGACAGTTGTTACACACACACACACGTGAGGGACAGTTGTTACACACACACACACGTGAGGGACAGTTGTTATACACACACACACGTGAGGGACAGTTGTTATACACACACACACGTGAGGGACAGTTGTTATACACACACACACACGTGAGGGACAGTTGTTACACACACACGTGAGGGACAGTTGTTATACACACACGTGAGGGACAGTTGTTATACACACACACACACGTGAGGGACAGTTGTTACACACACACGTGAGGGACAGTTGTTATACACACACACACACGTGAGGGACAGTTGTTATACACACACGTGAGGGACAGTTGTTATACACACACACACACGTGAGGGACAGTTGTTATACACACACGTGAGGGACAGTTGTTATACACACACACACACGTGAGGGACAGTTGTTACACACACACGTGAGGGACAGTTGTTATACACACACACACACGTGAGGGACAGTTGTTATACACACACGTGAGGGACAGTTGTTATACACACACACACACGTGAGGGACAGTTGTTATACACACACACACACGTGAGGGACAGTTGTTATACACACACACACACGTGAGGGACAGTTGTTATACACACACACACACGTGAGGGACAGTTGTTATACACACACACACACGTGAGGGACAGTTGTTACACACACACGTGAGGGACAGTTGTTATACACACACGTGAGGGACAGTTGTTACACACACACGTGAGGGACAGTTGTTACACACACACACACACGTGAGGGACAGTTGTTACACACACACGTGAGGGACAGTTGTTATACACACACGTGAGGGACAGTTGTTACACACACACGTGAGGGACAGTTGTTATACACACACACACACACGTGAGGGACAGTTGTTACACACACACACACACACACGTGAGGGACAGTTGTTATACACACACACACACGTGAGGGACAGTTGTTATACACACACACACACGTGAGGGACAGTTGTTACACACACACACACGTGAGGGACAGTTGTTATACACACACACGTGAGGGACAGTTGTTATACACACACACGTGAGGGACAGTTGTTATACACACACACGTGAGGGACAGTTGTTATACACACACACACGTGAGGGACAGTTGTTATACACACACACACGTGAGGGACAGTTGTTATACACACACACACGTGAGGGACAGTTGTTATATACACACACACGTGAGGGACAGTTGTTATACACACACACACGTGAGGGACAGTTGTTACACACACACACACGTGAGGGACAGTTGTTATACACACACACACGTGAGGGACAGTTGTTATACACACACACACGTGAGGGACAGTTGTTACACACACACACACGTGAGGGACAGTTGTTACACACACACACACGTGAGGGACAGTTGTTATACACACACACGTGAGGGACAGTTGTTATACACACACACGTGAGGGACAGTTGTTACACACACACACACGTGAGGGACAGTTGTTACACACACACACGTGAGGGACAGTTGTTACACACACACACACGTGAGGGACAGTTGTTATACACACACACACGTGAGGGACAGTTGTTATACACACACACACGTGAGGGACAGTTGTTATACACACACACGTGAGGGACAGTTGTTACACACACACACACGTGAGGGACAGTTGTTATACACACACACGTGAGGGACAGTTGTTACACACACACACACGTGAGGGACAGTTGTTACACACACACGTGAGGGACAGTTGTTATACACACACACGTGAGGGACAGTTGTTACACACACACACACGTGAGGGACAGTTGTTATACACACACACGTGAGGGACAGTTGTTACACACACACACACGTGAGGGACAGTTGTTACACACACACACACACGTGAGGGACAGTTGTTACACACACACACACGTGAGGGACAGTTGTTATACACACACGTGAGGGACAGTTGTTATACACACACACACGTGAGGGACAGTTGTTATACACACACACACGTGAGGGACAGTTGTTACACACACACGTGAGGGACAGTTGTTATACACACACACGTGAGGGACAGTTGTTACACACACACACACGTGAGGGACAGTTGTTATACACACACACGTGAGGGACAGTTGTTACACACACACACACGTGAGGGACAGTTGTTACACACACACACACACGTGAGGGACAGTTGTTACACACACACACACGTGAGGGACAGTTGTTATACACACACGTGAGGGACAGTTGTTATACACACACACACGTGAGGGACAGTTGTTATACACACACACACGTGAGGGACAGTTGTTACACACACACGTGAGGGACAGTTGTTATACACACACACACGTGAGGGACAGTTGTTACACACACACGTGAGGGACAGTTGTTATACACACACACACGTGAGGGACAGTTGTTACACACACACGTGAGGGACAGTTGTTATACACACACACACGTGAGGGACAGTTGTTACACACACACGTGAGGGACAGTTGTTACACACACACGTGAGGGACAGTTGTTACACACACACGTGAGGGACAGTTGTTACACACACACGTGAGGGACAGTTGTTACACACACACGTGAGGGACAGTTGTTACACACACACGTGAGGGACAGTTGTTACACACACACGTGAGGGACAGTTGTTACACACACACGTGAGGGACAGTTGTTACACACACACACACGTGAGGGACAGTTGTTATACACACACACACACGTGAGGGACAGTTGTTACACACACACACACGTGAGGGACAGTTGTTACACACACACACACACGTGAGGGACAGTTGTTACACACACACACGTGAGGGACAGTTGTTACACACACACACACGTGAGGGACAGTTGTTACACACACACGTGAGGGACAGTTGTTACACACACACACACGTGAGGGACAGTTGTTATACACACACACACGTGAGGGACAGTTGTTACACACACACACACGTGAGGGACAGTTGTTATACACACACACACACACACACACACACACACACACACACACACACACACACATGAGGGACAGTTGTCACACACACACACACACACACACACACACACACACACACACACACACATGAGGGACAGTTGTTACACACACACACACGTGAGGGATAGTTGTTACACACACACACGTGAGGGACAGTTACACACACACACACACACGTGAGGGATAGTTGTTATACACACACACACGTGAGGGACAGTTACACACACACACACACACGTGAGGGATAGTTGTTATACACACACACACGTGAGGGACAGTTACACACACACACACACACGTGAGGGACAGTTACACACACACACACACACACACATGTGAGGGATAGTTGTTATACACACACACACGTGAGGGATAGTTGTTACACACACACACGTGAGGGACAGTTACACACACACACACACACGTGAGGGATAGTTGTTATACACACACACGTGAGGGACAGTTACACACACACACACACACACGTGAGGGATAGTTGTTATACACACACACACGTGAGGGACAGTTACACACACACACACACACACGTGAGGGATAGTTGTTACACACACACACACACGTGAGGGACAGTTACACACACACACACACACACACACGTGAGGGATAGTTGTTATACACACACACACGTGAGGGACAGTTACACACACACACACACACGTGAGGGATAGTTGTTATACACACACACACGTGAGGGACAGTTACACACACACACACACACGTGAGGGATAGTTGTTACACACACACACACGTGAGGGACAGTTACACACACACACACACACACGTGAGGGACAGTTGTTATACACACACACACGTGAGGGACAGTTACACACACACACACACACACACACACACGTGAGGGATAGTTGTTACACACACACACACACACGTGAGGGATAGTTGTTACACACACACACACACACACACGTGAGGGACAGTTGTTATACACACACACACGTGAGGGACAGTTACACACACACACACACACACACGTGAGGGATAGTTGTTACACACACACACACGTGAGGGACAGTTGTTACACACACACACACACACACACACACACACGTGAGGGACAGTTGTTACACACACACACACGTGAGGGACAGTTGTTACACACACACGTGAGGGGCAGTTGTTACACACACACACACGTGAGGGACAGTTGTTACACACACACACACGTGAGGGGCAGTTACACACACACACCTGAGGGACAGTTGTTACACACACACGTGAGGGGCAGTTGTTACACACACACACACACACACGTGAGGGGCGGTTGTTACACACACACACACACACGTGAGGGGCAGTTGTTACACACACACACACACGTGAGGGACAGTTACACACACACACACGTGAGGGGCAGTTGTTACACACACACACACACACGTGAGGGACAGTTACACACACACACACGTGAGGGGCAGTTGTTACACACACACACACGTGAGGGGCAGTTACACACACACACACGTGAGGGGCAGTTGTTACACACACACACACTTGAGGGGCAGTTACACACACACACACGTGAGGGACAGTTGTTACACACACACACACGTGAGGGGCAGTTGTTACACACACACACACGTGAGGGGCAGTTGTTACACACACACACACACGTGAGGGACAGTTACACACACATACACGTGAGGGGCAGTTGTTACACACACACACACGTGAGGGGCAGTTACACACACACACACGTGAGGGACAGTTGTTACACACACACACACGTGAGGGACAGTTGTTACACACACACACACGTGAGGGGCAGTTGTTACACACACACACACGTGAGGGGCAGTTGTTACACACACACACACGTGAGGGGCAGTTGTTACACACACACACACGTGAGGGACAGTTGTTACACACACACACGTGAGGGACAGTTGTTACACACACACACACGTGAGGGACAGTTACACACACACACACACGTGAGGGGCAGTTGTTACACACACACACGTGAGGGACAGTTGTTATACACACACACACGTGAGGGGCAGTTGTTACACACACACACACGTGAGGGACAGTTACACACACACACACGTGAGGGACAGTTGTTACACACACACACGTGAGGGACAGTTGTTACACACACACACACACACACACGTGAGGGACAGTTGTTACACACACACACACGTGAGGGACAGTTGTTACACACACACACACGTGAGGGACAGTTGTTATACACACACACGTGAGGGACAGTTGTTACACACACACACGTGAGGGACAGTTGTTATACACACACACACACGTGAGGGACAGTTGTTATACACACACACACGTGAGGGACAGTTGTTACACACACACACGTGAGGGACAGTTGTTATACACACACACACGTGAGGGACAGTTGTTACACACACACACGTGAGGGACAGTTGTTATACACACACACACACGTGAGGGACAGTTGTTATACACACACACACGTGAGGGACAGTTGTTACACACACACACGTGAGGGACAGTTGTTACACATACACACGTGAGGGACAGTTGTTACACACACACACGTGAGGGACAGTTGTTATACACACACACACGTGAGGGACAGTTGTTACACACACACACACGTGAGGGACAGTTGTTACACACACACACACGTGAGGGACAGTTGTTACACACACACGTGAGGGACAGTTGTTACACACACACGTGAGGGACAGTTGTTACACACACACACACGTGAGGGACAGTTGTTATACACACACACACGTGAGGGACAGTTGTTACACACACACACGTGAGGGACAGTTGTTACACACACACACGTGAGGGACAGTTGTTACACACACACACACGTGAGGGACAGTTGTTACACACACACACACACACGTGAGGGGCAGTTGTTACACACACACACACACGTGAGGGACAGTTGTTACACACACACACACACGTGAGGGGCAGTTGTTATACACACACACACGTGAGGGACAGTTGTTACACACACACACATACACGCGAGGGGCAGTTACACACACACACACACACACACACACACACACACACACAAACACACAACGTGAGAAACAGCTGTTATACACACACACACGTGAGGGACAGCTGTTATATACACACACACACACAGGCCAGGAGCTTGGACTCGACCCCTGCAACCTCAACTAGGTGAGTACAGCCGAATTAAAAACTGCCTAGGAAAAACGGCTTTACTTCGCGAATATAATGTATCGCATACGCCTTGGAACTGTGCTCGTATTACTACTGAAGCCGTTAATACCAGTGCAGCTAGTAGCAAGGGAGGAGTGAGTGCAGCTAGTAGCAAGGGAGGAGTGAGTGCAGCTAGTAGCAAGGGAGGAGTGAGTGCAGCTAGTAGAAAGGGAGGAAGGAGTGCACCTAGTAGTAAGGGTGGAGGGAGTGCAGCTAGTAGCAAGGGAGGAGTGCAGCTAGTAGCAAGGGAGGAGGGAGTGCACCTAGTAGTAAGGGTGGAGGGAGTGCAGCTAGTAGCAAGGGAGGAGTGCAGCTAGTAGCAAGGGAGGAGGGAGTGCAGCTAGTAGCAAGGGAGGGAGTGCAGCTAGTAGCAAGGGAGGAGGGAGTGCAGCTAGTGTCAAGGGAGGAGGGAGTGCAGCTAGTAGCAAGGGAGGAGGGAGTGCAGCTAGTAGCAAGGGAGGAGGGAGTGCAGCTAGTGTCAAGGGAGGAGGGAGTGCAGCTAGTGTCAAGGGAGGAGGGAGTGCAGCTAGTGTCAAGGGAGGAGGGAGTGCAGCTAGTGTCAAGGGAGGAGGGAGTGCAGCTAGTGTCAAGGGAGGAGGGAGTGCAGCTAGTGTCAAGGGAGGAGGGAGTGCAGCTAGTGTCAAGGGAGGAGGGAGTGCAGCTAGTGTCAAGGGAGGAGGGAGTGCAGGTAGTGTCAAGGGAGGAGGGAGTGCAGC
This sequence comes from Cherax quadricarinatus, assembly GCF_038502225.1. Lineage (NCBI taxonomy): Eukaryota > Metazoa > Arthropoda > Malacostraca > Decapoda > Parastacidae > Cherax > Cherax quadricarinatus. Next base: position 9,455,222 of record NC_091336.1, read on the forward strand.
TAGTGTCAAGGGAGGAGGGAGTGCAGCTAGTGTCAAGGGAGGAGGGAGTGCAGCTAGTGTCAAGGGAGGAGGGAGTGCAGCTAGTGTCAAGGGAGGAGGGAGTGCCTGGTTGTTGTGGCAGGAGTGTTAGTATCTGCTACCTGCTGTGTGCCGGCACAGCGCTAAGTGGTGCCACGAGTTGGCATAGCTTTCAACACTCATACATAATGTACCATCTATTGTGTCATTACCTGCCCTCCCTCCCTCACTACCTGCTTCCCGTCCTCTCTGTCTGTCTCTGTCTCTGTCTCTCTCTCTCTCTCTCTCTCTCTCTCTCTATCACTGCCACCTTAGAGTCGTTCTACTTTCGCAGTCCAGCCTTAAGCCGGGTTTACCCAGTGACAGCCTGATCAACTGTACTCTTTATGTAATTCTTCTCGAGGTCTATAAGCCTACAAACTCATCACAATCAGGTTGATCTGGTACAAACTGCACAAACTCGTTCAGCCTCCTCTTGGATACTTCTACCTATGTTCCAGGAATACTTCTTAGTATTATGTAATAGAAGGTTGAAGAGTCTGCAACAACAGTAGATGTTTATTCTACACTTTCTCCTATATATCTCATTCCAGTAAGTGATATATCTTTGATATACCTTTAACTAGTTTCCAGCAGCTTGGTCATGAGCTAGGCTTGTCTGCCGTTTACCTGGTCTGTTGAAAGCTCACGTAATCCAACCTGTTACTGCTCTCTTCTTACTTACACTGGCTTTACTGCCTTATATAAATTTTAATTTCAGGTCTTAAAACGGTTCATTTCATTGTGTTAAAAGGTCTGCCTGAGTTTATCTTGATGTAGTTGTCTACGGTATCAACATACTTCACAGTACATTACAGATGAGAGGACTCGTTCCTGGGGACATTCAACATTTTATCAGGCTTATTGATTGGTGGCTCGATCAGTCAGGCTATTGGTACCTGCGACATACCTGTGGCCGATTTCGAGAGATTTCCTATTCTCGCATCCCGGTCTAGGACCAAATTTTTTTGTTTGCTTTTCTGGTTAACTAGGTTGTTGCTGGCCCGCTGGGCCACATATCCAACTTTTCCAACAAGACAAGTCCAGTCATTTATGTTGCCTCTTAAGACACTTGTATTCACTAGACTGGAATATTGTTATACACTGACAGCCACATTTAGGGCTGGTGATATTGTAGCCCTGAAAATGTGCAGAAAATATTCACTGTCATCTTGTATATCACCCAACAATACAACTATTGGGAACGTATAATCTTTCTCCCTGGAGATATAATGTAACATACACCAGCATATACATATATACAGTTACAGGATTAATACAGTTATTCCAGGATACAAGGAATAAAGTACAAGAAAATACCATCGACATAATCCAGTATAAATTCTAGTGATCATTGTATTTACGTCATATATTTATACTGTTATTCCTGTGTGTGTGTGTGTGTGTGTGTGTGTGTGTGTGTGTGTGTGTGTGTGTGTGTGTGTGTGTGTGTGTGTAAGCAGCGGGTTCCTGCTCTTGTTTTCTGAAGCTGAATTCCAGAAATATTTGTGGCTTTTCTTATTTCATGAATGCCTTTTCGTTGCTTTTGTTTCTCTGTCTCGTATAAATGCTTACTTTTCACTTTTCTTTCTTTCTCTTTGTATTATATCTTTCCTTTGTTGTGCCATTTGCTGTGTATTGACTTGTTAATCGTCTCTTTCTTCTGTATATTCTCTCTATCTTTGATCTCTCTTCGCTGCTTCTCATGGGAATGTCTCTTAAACCGTGACGAGGTTCCCGAGTTCTGCAGTGCTCGCAGCCAGGCTCAAGGCCACGCCCCGCTCTCCATCCTTCCCTATACTACCATGTTGGCGCTCGCACCCACCACGCCTACCTAACCATCATAACCAGACTCCAGAAGGATGTCTTCGGGAATTAATGCCTCTCAGGCCCGGTTCCGAATCAAGCCTCCTGGTGGATGAAGGCCTGATTAATCAGGCTGTTACTGCTGGCCGCACGTAGTCCAACGTACGAACCACAGCCCGATTGGTCAGGAACTTACCAAGTTTCCTCTTGAAGACAGCCAGGGTTTCTAGGTAATTTCCTTTATGAATGAACGGAGGCTGCTGAAAAGTCTTTGGCCCCTTACACTTAATGTAGCTTCATCACCTGAGTTCCAGAGAGTATAGGTCGAGGGGCGTCAATCGTTCCCAGTAAAATAGTTGTTTGACTGAATTTATTAGTGCACTGAAGGTTCTGTGTATATTCTCGAGATTTTCAACTTCGCCTGCCTTAAAAGGGAACTTTCATGGCACAGAAATATTGCAGTCTAGCAAGAAACAGTTGTCTAGTTACTCATGAAAAATTCTACCTTCATTCCTGGTTACCTGCAGGTTAAATGTGGATGCTTCGTGAGGTCACCGTCCCTGCATCCCGGGTCTAGACCAGGCCTCCTGGTTTGGAACCGGGCATATGTTGGCAACAGGTTGAAGATTTGTAGACCTATCTACCTGCCTAGAGGATATTCTGAGGGTCAACGCCCCCGCGACTCAGTCCTTGACCAAGCTTCCAGGTAGACCACAGACACTTGTGAATTAAGTTTTGCCCAAAAATAAATAGTTTAAGTTAATGCAAGTTAACCTATACTCAGGCCTAGTTCACGGTCAATAATAAAAGAGTAAACAAGAGCTGTTATATCTAGCTCTTAAGAGCGTTGGTACCTCAAAGCTGGGGAGCAACGTCAACTTCTCGTGGATGGTTCCACTGTGACTCCGCCTCCTCCTCCTTCCACTTACCTGACTATAGTACATAAGCCAATTTTCCAAGCTTATGCTGACGAACCTGACCTAACCTATGCTGCACTTTCTTCAAGACTGAAGGACTGAACACATTTATTCCAGGCTGAGAGACTGATTACCTCAAACTCTTCCTCTCCTTACACCGTTTTTCTTTGTATTGGACTGATGAAGCCAATGTGCGGCAAAACGTTTCCTCAATAAAGATTTCAAATGTTGCATAAGTGTCTCATTCTTCCACCCTCGAGGAATCTTCACCTTTGCATTCCCCCCGAAGGCAACTCTTCCTTCTTGGCTGTTAAGCCAGGCAACAACAGTCTGGCTGACCTGCCTGGCCCTTTTGCTTCAACTGACCATAACGGCAACCTTGCTACACTCCCTTTACCTCTGGTATACCTCTGATGAGTTCAGAGAGTTTTCCTACTCTTGTCTGATCAACAAGGCTGTTGCTGCTGGTGGCCGGCTAACCCACAATCATAATGCAAGCCAATAACAACAGTTGTGTGCTTGAATAATGAGTGTGTTCATTGTGAGGATTGATGAGATCATACCATGAGGTTACTCACATGTGGGGAATACCATGAGGTTACTCACATGTAGGGAATACCATGAGGTTACTCACATGTGGGGAATACCATGAGGTTACTCACATGTGGGGAATACCATGAGGTTACTCACATGTGGGGAATACCATGAGGTTACTCACATGTGGGGAATACCATGAGGTTACTCACATGTGGGGAATACCATGAGATTACTCACATGGGGAGCGCCATGGGGTACCACACGTCACATGGAAATCATCGCACAGGTAGTGGAGGACACCTTCACAACAGGTGATAGGACATTAGGTGACCGAGGGGAGGGACAATGCAGGTCCGTAGGTGGCAGTAAAGAACTGGGGATGAGTGACGGGTGGGGAGCGGGGAACTGGCCGGAGCTAGGCGAGAAGGGGCGAGGCGAGGCGAGACGGGGCGAGGCGGAGCAGATGTAATACACGTTACCCTAATTAGTGCCTCACACACGACAAATTATAGAGTTCAACTTATACTAACAACCAATCCCTCTGGAACCCTAGACTATCCTATAACTTTTATATATTACACAGTATCTATCTCTCTCTCTCATATATATATATATATATATATATATATATATATATATATATATATATATATATATATATATATATATATATATATATATATACATACATATATATATATAATATATATATATATATATATATATATATATATATATATATATATATACATATATATATATATACATATATATATATACATATATATATATACATACATATATATACATATATATACATACATATATATACATACATATATATATATATATATATATATATATATATATATACATATATATATATATACATATACATATATATATATATATACAAATATATATATATATATACATATATATACATATATACATATATATATATATACATATATATATATATACATATATATATACATACATATATATATATATATATATATATATATATATATATATATACAGACATATATATATATACATATATATATGTATATACATACATATATATATATATATATATATATATATATATTTCAACAAGTCGGCCGTCTCCCACCGAGGCAGGGTGACCCCAAAAAAAGAAAGAAAATACTTTCATCATTCAACACTTTCACCACACTCGCACATTATCACTGTTTTTGCAGAGGTGCTCAGAATACAACAGTTTAGAAGCATACACATATAAAGATACACAACATGCCCCTCCAAACTGCCAATATCCCAAACCCCTCCTTTAAAGTGCAGGCATTGTACTTCCCATTTCCAGGACTCAAGTCCGACTATATGAAAATAACCGGTTTCCCTGAATCCCTTCACTAAATATTACCCTGCTCACACTCCAACAGATCGTCAGGTCCCAAGTACCATTCGTCTCCATTCACTCCTATCTAACACGCTCACGCATGCTTGCTGGAAGTCCAAGCCCCTTGCCCACAAAACCTCCTTTACCCCCTCTCTCCAACCCTTTCGAGGACGACCCCTACCCCGCCTTCCTTCCCCTATAGATTTATATGCTTTCCATGTCATTCTACTTTGATCCATTCTCTCTAAATGACCAAACCACCTCAACAACCCCTCTTCTGCCCTCTGACTAATACTTTTATTAACTCCACACCTTTTCATAATTTCCACACTCCGAATTTTCTGCATAATATTTACACCACACATTGCCCTTAAACAGGACATCTCCACTGCCTCCAACCGTCTCCTCGCTGCTGCATTTACCATCCAAGCTTCACACCCATATAAGAGTGTTGGTACTACTATACTTTCATACATTTCCTTCTTTGCCTCCATAGATAACGTTTTTTGACTCCACATATACCTCAACGCACCACTCACCTTTTTTCCCTCATCAATTCTATGATTAACCTCATCCTTCATAAATCCATCCGCCGACACGTCAACTCCCAAGTATCTGAAAATATTCACTTCTTCCATACTCCTCCTCCCCAATTTGATATCCAATTTTTCTTTATCTAAATCATTTGACACCCTCATCATCTTACTCTTTTCTATGTTCACTTTCAACTTTCTACCTTTACACACATTCCCAAACTCATCCTCTAACCTTTGCAATTTTTCTTTAGAATCTCCCATAAGCACAGTATCATCAGCAAAAAATAACTGTGTCAATTCCCATTTTGAATTTGATTCCCCAAAATTTAATCCCACCCCTCTCCCGAACACCCTAGCATTTACTTCCTTTACAACCCCATCTATAAATATATTAAACAACCATGGTGACATTACACATCCCTGTCTAAGACCTACTTTTACCGGGAAGTAGTCTCCCTCTCTTCTACACACCCTAACCTGAGCCTCACTATCCTCATAAAAGCTCTTTACAGCATTTAATAACTTACCACCTATTCCATATACTTGCAACATCTGCCACATTGCTTCTCTATCCACTCTATCATATGCCTTTTCTAAATCCATAAATGCAATAAAAACTTCCCTACCTTTATCTAAATACTGTTCACATATATGCTTCAATGTAAACACTTGATCTACACATCCCCTACCCACTCTGAAACAACCTTCCTCATCCGCAATCCTACATTCTGCCTTACCTCTAATTCTTTCAATTATAATCCTACCGTACACTTTTCCTGGTATACTCAGTAAACTTATTCCTCTATAATTTTTACAGTCTCTTTTGTCCCCTTTCCCTTTATATAAAGGGACTATATTTGCTCTCCGCCAATCCCTAGGTACCTTCCCCTCTTTCATATATTTATTAAACAAAAGTACCAACCACTCCAACACTATATCCCCCCCTGCTTTTAACATTTCTGTCATGATCCCATCAGTTCCAGCTGCTTTACCCCCTTTCATTTTACGTAATGCCTCACGTACCTCCCTCACACTTACATTCTGCTCTTCTTCACTCCTAAAAGATGGTATACCTCCCTGACCAGTGCATGAAATTACTGCCTCTGTTTCTTCCTTAACATTTAAAAGTTCCTCAAAATATTCTCGCCATCTACCTAATACCTCCATCTCCCCATCTACTAACTCCCCTACTCTGTTTTTAACTGACAAATCCATACTTTCCCTAGGCTTTCTTAACTTGTTTAACTCACTCCAAATTTTTTTCTTATTTTCATTAAAATTTCTTGACAGTGCCTCTCCCACTATCATCTGCTCTCCTTTTGCACTCTCTCACCAATCTTTTTACCTTTCTTTTACTCTCCATATACTCTGCTCTTCTTATAACACTTCTGCTTTGTAAAAACCACTCATAAGCTACCCTTTTCTCTTTTATCACACCCTTTACTTCATCATTCCACCAATCACTCCTCTTTCCTCCTGCCCCCACCCTCCTATAACCACAAACTTCTGCCCCACATTCTAATACTGCATTTTTAAAACTATTCCAACCCTCTTCAACCCCCCCACTACTCATCTTTGCACTAGGCCACCTTTCTGCCAACAGTCGCTTATATCTCACCCGAACTTCCTCCTCCCTTAGTTTATACACTTTCACCTCCCTCTTACTTGTTGTTGCCACCTTCCTCTTTTCCCATCTACCTCTTACTCTAACTGTAGCTGCAACTAAATAATGATCCGATATATCAGTTGCCCCTCTATAAACATGTACATCCTGGAGCCTACCCATCAACCTTTTATCCACCAATACATAATCTAATAAACTACTTTCATTACGTGCTACATCATAACTTGTATATTTATTTATCCTCTTTTTCATAAAATATGTATTACTTATTACCAAATCTCTTTCTACACATAGCTCAATTAAAGGCTCCCCATTTACATTTACCCCTGGCACCCCAAATTTACCTACTACTCCCTCCATAATATTTTTACCCACTTTAGCATTGAAATCCCCAACCACCATTACTCTCACACTTGATTCAAAACTCCCCACGCATTCACTCAACATTTCCCAAAATCTCTCTCTCTCCTCTACACTTCTCTCTTCTCCAGGTGCATACACGCTTATTATAACCCACTTTTCACATCCAATCTTTATTTTATTCCACATAATCCTTGAATTAATACATTTATAGTCCCTCTTTTCCTGCCATAGCTTATCCTTCAACATTATTGCTACTCCTTCTTTAGCTCTAACTCTGTTTGAAACTCCTGACCTAATCCCATTTATTCCTCTCCACTGAAACTCTCCCACCCCCTTCAGTTTTGTTTCACTTAAAGCCAGGACATCCAGCTTCTTCGCATTCATAACATCCACAATCATCTCTTTCTTATCATCTGCACAACATCCACGCACATTCAGACTTCCCACTTTGACAATTTTCTTATTCTTTTTAGTAATCTTTACAGGAAAAGGGGTTACTAGCCCATTGTTCCCGGCATTTTAGTTGACTTTTACAACACGCATGGCTTACGGAGGAAAGATTCTTATTCCACTTCCCCATGAATATAAAAGGAAAAGTAATAAGACCAAGAACTATTAAGATAAAATCAAAGAAAACTCAGATGAGTGTGTATAAATAAATGTGTACATGTATGTGTAGTGTGACCTAAGTGTAAGTAGAAGTAGCAAGACATACCTGTAATCTTGCATATTTATGAGACAGACAAAAGACATCAGCAATCCTACCATCATGTATAACAATCACAGGCTTTCGTTTTACACTCACTTGGCAGGACGGTAGTACCTCCCTGGGTGGTTGCTGTCTACCAACCTACTACCTTCAATATATATATATATATATATATTATATATATATATATATTATATATATATATATATATATATATATATATATATATATATATATAAATGCAGTATGCAGAGGGACGGGTATATATAAAGATTACAATCAGTAATATTCAGTTCCCATTCTCCGTTCTGTGTAAGACGCACACATGAACCAGTAAACAAGGCAACACACAGCGTCATCATTCATAATGAGTACGTCTCGCTCAAGTAGAGCTTTATTAAATCTTTACCTCGAATGAAACACTGGTGGTGTAGTTACACTGGTTGTGAAGCTGCGTCTTGGACAGACGGTAAGGCCATCTACCTGTGACAAGTTTCCTGGGTTGTTCTACCCCTACCCCCCTTACCCGATGAATGTCAGAGGTCCCCGACTCTTCAACGCCCTTCCTCCGTGCATAACCGGCATTAAAAAGAAACCTCTGACGGTCTTTAAGAGGAAGGTGGACAAGTTGCTCAAATCAGTGCCTGACCAGCTTGGTTCATCAGGCCTTGATCCACCAGGTCGTGAGGGGTACTGACCCCCGGGAACGTCCTTCAGGTATCCTTCAGATATATTTGGTATCCTTTAGGTATCCTTCAGATATCCTTCACGTATACAAATATCCTTCAGATATACTTCAGGTATCAGGTATCCTTGAAATATCCTTCAGATATACTTCATGTATCCCTTCAGGTATCCTTCAGACATACTTCTGGTATCCTGGGTCAAGCCAGGCACCATCCAGGTCTTGACTGAAGCATTACACACTGTCTCTTAAACAGGGGTAAGACAACCTTTGCAAGACAACCTGGTCATGGACCTGCCCGCGGGGGCGTTGACCCCCGTACACACCCCAGGTATAAGACAAGTGGAAACAGACGGTGATGCACAGCTGGAAGATTACCTTACAGTCACCTCTCTTATAAACTATTATTACAGTCATAACTAAGCGCTAAACCCACAAGGGTCCTCTTATATAACTTGCCCCCCCCCACTACAGTGATTTTTTCTGAAATTGCGACTGAAAAAATGCATCCAGAATGAAAAAGAACTTGCAAAAGCCTTCATGTAACGTCCTATTCAATTTTCCATACAATTTTTAAATTGCATTTACAAAACAACTGTACTATGTAAAGAGGGATTATTGTGGACAAAATTTGGTTAACTTAACCTAACTTACAACAACATATTTAGAGAGATCGGCGCAAGTCTATAAGATCGTGACTCAGCACAACTGGACTCTACAATGTTCGTCACTCATATTACACACACACATACACACACACACACACACACACACACACACACACACACACACATAAGGTTACCTGGAGGTTATTCCGGGGATCAACGCCCACGCGGCCCGGTCCATGACCAGGCCTCCAGAGAGAGAGAGAGAGAGAGAGAGAGAGAGAGAGAGAGAGAGAGAGAGAGAGAGAGAGAGAGAGAGAGAGAGAGAGAGAGAGAGAGAGAGAGAGAGAGAGAGAGAGACAGACAGACAGACAGACAGACAGACACACACACACACACACACACACACACAGGAAGTGGAACAGTCTGGCGAATGATGCAGTGGAGGCAGGAACCATACATAGCTTTAAGACGAGGTATGATAAAACTCATGGTGCAGGGAGAGAGAACCTAGTAGCGTTCAGTGAAGAGGCGGGGCCAGGAGCTGAGTCTCGACCCCTGTAACCACAATTAGGTGAGTACAATTAGGCGAGTACACACACAGCTGAAAAATCCTTCCGGTGTGTCCCGTAAGCTGCGCGGACCACTTCCGGACACCGCCCGGGGCGAGTCCTGGTCTGTCCCTCCATTCCTGAGTCACTTCCTCCCACCCGCCTACCCTATATTAACAGTTTCATCACCTTAACGAAGCCTTGCACTGCTGTGAACCGTTTGTCATCCAGCACAGAAAATGTGTTACACCCGGTACATACAGGGAGGGATAGAGGACGACACACAGTACAAGCAGGGAGGTAGAGACGACACACAGTACAAGCACGGAGGTAGAGACGACACACAGTACAAGCAGGGAGGTAGAGACGACACACAGTACAAGCACGGAGGTAGAGACGACACACAGTACAAGCACGGAGGTAGAGACGACACACAGTACAAGCAGGGAGGTAGAGACGACACACAGTACAAGCACGGAGGTAGAGACGACACACAGTACAAGCACGGAGGTAGAGACGACACACAGTACAAGCACGGAGGTAGAGACGACACACAGTACAAGCAGGGAGGTAGAGACGACACACAGTACAAGCACGGAGGTAGAGACGACACACAGTACAAGCACGGAGGTAGAGACGACACACAGTACAAGCACGGAGGTAGAGACGACACACAGTACAAGCACGGAGGTAGAGACGACACACAGTACAAGCACGGAGGTAGAGACGACACACAGTACAAGCAGGGAGGTAGAGACGACACACAGTACAAGCACGGAGGTAGAGACGACACACAGTACAAGCACGGAGGTAGAGACGACACACAGTACAAGCAGGGAGGTAGAGACGACACACAGTACAAGCAGGTAGGTAGAGACGACACACAGTACAAGCACGGAGGTAGAGACGACACACAGTACAAGCACGGAGGTAGAGACGACACACAGTACAAGCAGGGAGGTAGAGACGACACACAGTACAAGCAGGTAGGTAGAGACGACACACAGTACAAGCACGGAGGTAGAGACGACACACAGTACAAGCAGGGAGGGGTAGAGACTACACACAGTTCAAGCAGGAAGAGGTAGAGACGATACACAGTACAAGCAGGGAGAGGTAGACGACACGCAATACAAGCAGGGAGAAGTAGAGAGTACACACAGTTCAAGCAGGAAGAGGTAGAGACGATACACAGTACAAGCAGGGAGAGGTAGACGACACGCAATACAAGCAGGGAGAAGTAGAGAGTACACACAGTTCAAGCAGGAAGAGGTAGAGACGATACACAGTACAAGCAGGGAGAGGTAGACGACACGCAATACAAGCAGGGAGAAGTAGAGACTACACACATTTCAAGCAGGAAGAGGTAGAGACTACACACATTTCAAGTAGGAAGAGGTAGAGACTACACACAGTTCAAGCAGGAAGAGGTAGAGACTACACACAGTTCAAGCAGGAAGAGGTAGAGACTACACACAGTTCAAGCAGGAAGAGGTAGAGACGATACACAGTACAAGCAGGGAGAAGTAGAGACTACACAGTACAAGCAGGAAGAGGTAGAGACGATACACAGTACAAGCAGGGAGAAAGACGACACACAATACAAGCAGGGAGAAAGACGACACACAATACAAGCAGGGAGAAAGACGACACACAATACAAGCAGGGAGAAAGACGACACACAATACAAGCAGGGATTAAGACGACACACAATACAAGCAGGGAGAAAGACGACACACAGTACAAGCAAGGAGGGGTAGAGACTACACACAGTATAAGCAGGAAGAGGTAAAGACGACATACAGTACAAAGAGAGAGAGGTAGAAACGACACACAGTACAAGCAGGGAGGGGTAGAGAGGGAACGACACAGTAAAAGCAGGGAGGGGTAGAGGGAACGACACAGTACAAGCAGGGAGGGGTAGAGAGAACGTCACATGGTACACTGAGAAGGAAACAGGTGTGGAAGAGGAAGCAGCAAGAGTGACTACCAGGTCAGGGGCAGACTAAGTAATATAACATATAATGGTGGGGGAAACCAGACGAAAGAAGCGAACAAACGGGAACAAGTTAGGGACAGTACCAGAGAAAACAGGGAGGTGTGAATATCAGGTAACAGAGAAAGATGTGAAAAATAGGAAGATTATAGAGGAACATAGGCGAGAGAGATGCATCATAATATACACCTGGAAAATCCTCGAGGGACTGGTACCAAATCTGCACACGAAAATCCCCCCCTACGAAAGCAAAATATTAGGCAGATGGTGCAATATACCCCCCCCCCCCGAATGAAAACCAGAGGTGTCATTAGTACTCTAAGAGTAAACACAATAAGTGTCCGGGGCCCAAGACTGTTCAACAGCCTCCCACCAGCCATAAGAAGAATTAACAACAGATTCCTGGTTGCCTTCAAGGGGGAGCTGGACAGATACCTTAAGTCAGTACCCGATCAGGTGGGTTGTGGTCCATACGTTGGAATACGTACGGCCAGCAGTAACAGCCTGGATAGTCAGGTCCTGATCCACCCGGAGGCCTGGCCGAGGACTCGAGCCGCGGGGGCGTTGATCCCCAGAACACCCTCCAGGTAGACTCCAGGTATGAACAGGAAGAGGAAGGTTAAAGAGAACGAATCGAAAAAACGTCAAGAATAAAGACAGGGAAAATATGAACCAGAAGAAGAAAGATGTGAAGAACTGAGGCAGAGGAGAGGAAGAATTACCATTGCCAGGAAATGAGTGGAGACAGAATAGTGGGCGGTGGAGTCGAGACAGTGGGCGGTGGAGTTGAGACAGTGGGCGGTGGAGTTGAGACAGTGGGCGGTGGAGTTGAGACAGTGGGCGGTGGAGTTGAGACAGTGGGCGGTAGAGTTGAGACAGTGGGCGGTGGAGTCGAGACAGTGGGCGGTGGAGTTGAGACAGTGGGCGGTGGAGTTAAGACAGTGGGCGGTGGAGTTGAGACAGTGGGCGGTGGAGTTGAGACTGGGCGGTGGAGTCGAGACAGTGGGCGGTGGAGTCGAGACAGTGGGCAGTGGAGTTGAGACAGTGGGCGGTGACACAGACTGATGACCGGGACAGTGTTCATCTTCAAACTAGCGACTGTAAACACAATGATCACCACGATAACACCTGTGTTAATGTTACCATTTTGACACCATGTGCAGTTTCTTGTTATCCTCTCCTCACTCTCATTCTCCTCTCCTCACTATCATCTCCTCACCCTCTCGCTATCCTCTCCTCACTATCATCTCCTCACCCTCTCCTCACTATCATCTCCTCACCCTCTCCTCATTATCATCTCACCCTCCTCTCCTCATTATCCTCTCCTCACTATCATTTCCTCACCCTCTCACTATCTCCTCACTCTCCTCTCCTCACCCTCTCACTATCCTCTCCCTCCTCTCCTCACTATCCTCTCCTCACCCTCTCACTATCCTCTCCTCACTCTCTTCTCATCACTATCATCGCCTCACCGTCTCACTATCCTGACGGTCAGTTGCCTTAAGACGATTACGGTTCTGGGGGGTCACCGTCCCCGTGGACTGGTCCCAGAACATTCCTTCTGGTTGATGACCTGATTTACCAGGCTGTCTGTGCTAGCTGCACACTGTCCATCATAGACACCATGGCCGGGCTGATCAGGAACAAACCTGAGCCAGGGGTTTGGTGGTAATTCGCCGTACGTATAAAGGGTGTTGAAAACTCTTGGTCCCCTTACACTGAGTTATCTCATACTGTACACATGGCACTCTTGCTTTTCACTGGAAGTATTTTGCACAGTCTGTCAAACCTCGTGCTGTCGAAGACAGCAATTTCGATGTGTAGATTTAGGACCAGTTCCTGCAGAATCTTCCAGCTGTAAAGTATAACGCATTTTTCTCACGGTGCAAAATAAGTCGAAGTCAAACCTGCTGGACTTCTACTACTACATCCACTACCAGTCTTACCACTACCACCACTTGTTTTTCTTCCTCTTCTGGTCCCGTCCCTGTCCAGCTCGCCTATATATATGGCTTTCTCAAATGGTTCAAGTCGGACCGAAACGTCGTCGTAACCTTCTCCTATGTGCGGGTTATTTATATATTTAGAGTGATAATGAACCAGGAACCAGGCGTCAACAAGGCCACCATACTGGTCAATGCAACCGTGTCCAGTGTATCTAAAAAAGCGGGAGCGTGATGAGTACACTATAAGAGAGAACTCTAAAAACTTACATTTGCTTGGAAATAAACTCGATCAATCACTTGTCTGACCAATCTTACAACTTGTCTACTTCATTATATTAATATACAACAACGACAAGTTGATAAGTATGACTCAGTTGAGTAGCTAATGTGTAATAAACACTTGTCACTGCTCAATAATAACCCACATGGAGACAGGAACTCAGAAGATTAAATGGTTTGTAAAGAACAAGGCAGGCCTCATTTAGACTATGCTGCTCAGTTCTGGTCACCGTATTACAGAATGGATATAAATGCTCTGGAAAACGTACAGAAGAGGATGACAAAGATGATCCCATGTATCAGAAATCTTCCCTATGAGGATAGACTGAGGGCCCTGAATCTGCACTCTCTCGAAAGGCGTAGAATTAGGGGGGGATATGATCGAGGTGTATAAATGGAAAACAGGAATAAATAAAGGGGATGTAAACAGCGTGCTGAAAATTTCCAGCCAAGACGGGACTCGCAGCAATGGCTTCAAGTTGGAAAAATTCAGATTCAGGAAGGATATAGGAAAGCACTGGTTTGGTAATAGAGTCGTGGATGAATGGAACAAACTCCCGAGTACAGTTATTCAGGCTAAAACGTTGTGTAGTTTTAAAAATAGGTTAGATAAATTGTACATGAGTGGGTGTGGGTGAGTGCGAGTTGGACCTGACTAGCTTGTGCTGCTGGGTCTGGTGCCGTCCTCCTTCCCTGAGTGGAGGTGACCAGACTGGGTGGGTCATTGGGCTTATCCGGGGGGGGGAGCTCATTGGGCTAATCCGGGGGGGGAGCTCATTGGGCTAATCCGGGGGGTGGGAGCTCATTGGGCTAATCCGGGGGGGGGGAGCTCATTGGGGGGGGGGGAATGGACCTGCTCCGCATGGATCAGTAGGCCTGTTGCAGTGTTCCTTCTTTCTTATGTTCTTATACCGTGACTGGAACAACAAGGCACAATACCGTGACTGGAACAAGGTACAATACCGTGACTGGAACAATACACAAATATCCTGCACACTGAGAGAAGCTTATGACGACGTTTCAGTCCGACTTGGACTTTGTAAATGATCCAAGTCGGACATCGTGGTAAGCCTCTCTCTCTCCTGTGTGCTGGTTATCTGTGTATTGGACTGAACATTACGATCTCCTTTCTAGGACACTCTTCAACAAACGACAGATACCAAGATACCAAGCTGTTAATTCACGTCTTACTCCTCCGTCTCCCAAGATCTTCTTAAGAGTCAATTCTCATATACGTGTTGATGGTTCAGGAGGTCATCGCTCCTATACATCGGTCCCAGGCCGGGACTCTTGAAATATATCTTCCTGTATATACATTTATATTATTCTTATTAATTTTATACCTTTGATGTATCTCTGAAGGGTTTTAAGTGTGTTCCTACTCTCGCAGCCCGGTTCTCGGCCAGGCTTGTCTGGCGCTTACCTGATCAACCAGCCTGTTACTACTACTTGCGGCCGCCTCAGCTCATTTCAAAGCCCAGCCCGATCTAAGGGGTGCCAACTACAACAGTCGACTAACAGTTAGATATCTACTCACTCACGTGTACAGGAGCAACAGGTGTACGGAAACATGCTCACCGGTTACAACCATACCACCAACAGCCTGGTTGACCAGGCTAGCACCAGACGAGCATGGCCTATGACCGGGCTCTGGGAGTACAAAAACTCTCAGAACTCATTAAAGGTAAAAAATCTCCGGGATTGAACCACGGTCTCTTAAGAATGCAAGATGAGGACGATACCAACCACGTGACGAATAGTACCAGCTGGTTTACGTTGACGACAGCACCTACCCTTGGGTAACCCCACTTGTCGTCCTCGCCCATCATCCTGATGCTTCCGCTCTTCGTTAATGTCTTTGCATCATAAATTGAGATGTTTTCTTTAAACCACCCGAGCGCTTCCCACCTGTCATCCCAGCCTGAAGTCTGTCCGTCAGTCTCTCGTGAACGATGCCAAATGTTTCTAGATGTAGTCTACCAAGAGGTTATTCCAGGGATCAACGCCCCCGCGGCCCGGCCCACGACCAGGCCTCCCGGTGGATCAGGGCCTGATCAACCAGGCTGTTACTTCTGGACACACGCAGTCCAACGTACGAACCACAGCCCGACTGATCCGGCACTGACTTTAGGTATCTGTCCAGCTCTCTCTTGAAGGCAGCCAGGGGTTTATTGGTAATTCCCCTTCAGCATGGTGTGAGGCTGTTGAACAGTCTTGGGCCCCGGACACTTATGGTGTTTTCTCTTAGTGTACCAATGGCGCCCCTACTTTTAATTGGTGGTATTTTGCATCGCCTGCCCAGACTTTTACTTTCTTAGGGAGTGATTTCTGTGTGCAGATTCGGGACCATTCCTTCTAGAATTTTCTAAGTGTAGATTATGATATCTCTCTCCCTCCTGCGTTCCAATGAGTACAAATCAAGTGCTTCCAAGCGTTCCCAGTAGTTAAGGTGTTTGACAGAACTTATACGTGCAGTAAAGGTTCTCTGTACACTCTCTAGATCTGCAATTTCACCTGCTTTGAACGGAGATGTTAATGTACAGCAGTATTCCAGCCTAGAGAAAACAAGTGATTTGAAAAGGATCATCATTGGCTTGGCATCTCTCGTTTTGAATGTTCTTATTATCAATACTATCATTTTCTTTGCACTTGTGATCGTGGCACTGCTGTGATCCTCGAAAGTGAGATCCTCAGACATTACTACTCCCAGGTCCCTTACATTATTTTTCCGCTCTACTGTATGGCCAGAGTTTGTAGTATACTCTGTTCTAGTTATTATCTCCTCCAGTTTTCTATAACGGAGTAGTTGGAATTTGTCCTCATTGAACATCATATTGTTTTCCGTTGCCCACTGGAAAACTTTGTATTTTCTTGGAGGTTAACCGTGTTAACCTCCAAATGTGTCCACCCAGCAGGCTCCTAGCGCAGGACTCCCCAGGAGGTAAAGGAACAGCCGGAAGAGTATCCGGGACGTGAGACAAATTTGGAAAAAGAGCTACGGAGCCATCAACAGAAGCAGAAGAAATAACAGCAGGGCCAACAGGAGAAAGAGAAGAAGGAAAGTTAGTAGAAGCAGAAGGAACTGCAGGAGGAGGAAAATGTGAAGCAGCAGGAATAGTAGCAGGAGTGGGTGTAGCCTGGGGGAGATAACATAGGCAGCATGAGCCAGGAGGCGGCAAGAACTAAGACAGGAATGTACATCCGTGTACAGGCGTGAGCAACCACACCCACACAGCCCACAACACTACAACCACCAGCACTACAACCAACACCACCACCACCCACAACACAACCCACCACCACCCATACCATCACAACACACAACACTACAACACAACCACCCACCACACCAAAATACCACAAGAGACAACACCATCACAACCTACCACCCACACCACCACAACTCTCAACACTACAACACAACCACCCACAACACCACAACCCACAACACCACAACCCACAGCACCACCACAACCCACAGCACCACCACAACCCACGACACCATCACAACTTACAACTGAACAGAATACATAAATGTAATCACTGAGAGCGGAAGCCTCACGTGAGAGACTTACATACTAGTGATAATGTTGGAAACTCTCCCATTCAAGGATCACAACAATGTTATTATCACAGCTGCAAGGAAAATGATAAGCTGGTTAATTAGAACCTTCAGAGCAAGAGATGCCAAGCCAATGATGATGCTCTTCAAGTCACTTGTTCTTTCTAGGCCGGAATACTGCTGCATACTAACCACTCAAGGACCCCAGTGAAAATAAGTAACTGATTTTTTTTTGGGTTATATTGGGTAATCTACACATATGCTCCTAAGTAACTGTATTTATGTGTACCTGTACCTGATCCTCTGACGTTAACACTCCCAAATCCTTCACACTACTTTTCCGCTGTATTGTGTTGTTAGAGTTCTTAGTATACTCAGTCCTAGTTATTATCTCCTCCAGTTTTCCACAACGAAGTAGTTGGAATTTATCCTCACTGAACATCATATTTTCTGTTGCCCATTGGAAAATTTGGTTTATATCTGCTTGGAGATTCACCGTGTCCTCAATGGATGACACTCATGCAGATTCTAGTATCGTCTGCAAAGAATGCCACGGTGCTATGGTTTACATTTCTATGTCTGATATGAGGGTGAGGAACAAGGATGGGAACGAGTACTGTGCCTTGTGGAACAGAGCTTTTCACTTTGGCAGCCTCGCGCTTCATTCTGTTTACCACTACTTTGTGTTCAATTGGTTAGAAAGTTGAAAATCCATCTGCTCACTTTGCCAGCTTTCCATTAAGCACGCATTTTGTGCGCTGTTATGCCATGATGGCACTTGTGAAAGGCTTTTGCAGTCTGTGTATACCACATCTGCATTCTGTTTGTCTTCCAGTGCATCCAAGACCATATCATAGTGGTCCAGTCGTTACAAGAGGTGGCAGGATCGACCTGCTCTAAACCCATGCTGCCCTGGATTGTGTAACTGTTGGGAATCTAAGTAGTTTGCGATCCTGCTTCTTAGAACTTTTTCAAAGATTTTTATGATGTGGAACGTTAGAGCTATTGGTCTATAGTTCCTAGCTAATGCTTTGCTGCCACCTTTATGGGGTGGGGCTATATCCGTTGTTTTTAGTAACTGGGATTTCACCCATGTATATGCTCCTTCTCCATATTGTACTTAAGGCATGCGAAAGGGGTTTCTTGCAGTTCTTAATGAACACGGAGTTGCATGAGTTTGGGCCTGGGGCTGAGTGCATGGGCATGTTGTCAATGGCTTTTTCAAATTCCAGTGGAGTTCGGGTTATGGCAGAAATCTGGCATACATGGATAGGGTTTTGAGTATCGTTCATGAAAAAATCATATGGATTGTTGATCTTTAGACTGATTAAAGGTTCACTAAACACAGACGTACTGAAACTTCAGTATATCACTCATTTCTTTCTCATCTGTGTAAGTTTCATCTTGTCTAAGCAACGACCCGATACTAGATGCGGTTTTAGCTTTGTTTTTGGCATATGAAAAGAAATATTTTGAATTTCTTTCGATTCGACCAACTGCTTTTAGCTCTTCTTGTCTCTCCTAGATCCTGTATGTATCAGTTAACATAAGCTCAATATTTTCCACTTCCCTGGTCAGTGCTTCCTTCCCTATTTCAGATAATCTGGCCCCCTGGAGGAGCTCAGTGATTCTTCACCTCCTGTAGAGGGAGCGTCTCTTTCAGTTTAATCCTCTCTCTTTTTTTTTTTTAGGGGAATATCAGTGCATATCACTACCATGAGTAGTGGTAGCGAGTGGTTCATGAGGCTGAGTGGGAGGGGAAGGGGAAGGTTCACGTAGGATGGTGATAGAGGTAGTGTATGCTGTTGGGGCTGTTATGAGAGCGGCGTGGGTGTAATTGTCAGTACGTGAGAGGTAGTTAATTCCCTGCACCACCGCCCCTCACCACCAGAACACAACCACCACCCCTCACGTAATTACCCCTGCCACGGCAACCTAGTACCCGGAACCTTGCCAACCCTGGCTCTTGATATTCCATTGGTGCTCCCTCCAGGGAACACAGAATCCCGAGCTACAGTAATGGTGCTCCCTCCAGGGAACACAGAATCCCGAGCTACAGCAATGGTGCTCCCTGCACAGAGACTTGTGCTCCCTGGAGTGTTCTATGGCACATAAGAACAGTGCTGGAGCTAAGCACCTCACAAGGCAACAGGCGCTGTAACAGCAGCAATAAAAGCAAATGATCAGCAGCAATAACGAAAAATAAACAGAAGGATCTGTAACAACACGTAAGATAAAGCAACGGCAACGGCGGCAGCAGCAGTAGTATAAGCAGCAGAATGTAAAATGAAGCAGGAACAACAATAACAATAGCAGCTCAAATTTAACAAGAAGTCAATAAAAGCAGCAGCAGCGGCGGCGGCGACGGCGGCAGCAGCAAGCAGGCTGAGTGTGTGAGGTTAGACATACCAACCACATGACGTCATGACTGTGGACTGCTACGTCCGGTCTGCTCTACACTGCCACCTGCCATCACTACACTGACACCTGCCATCACTACACTGACACCTGCCATCACTACACTGCCACCTGCCATCACTACACTGCCACCTGCCATCACTACACTGACACCTGCCATCACTACACTGTCACCTGCCATCACTACACTGACACCTGCCATCACTACACTGACACCTGCCATCACTACAATCCGTTCTGGTCCCTGCCATCACTACACTGCCACCTGCCATCACTACACTGCCACCTGTCATCACTATACTGCCATCTGCCATCACTACACTGACACCTGCCATCACTACAATCCGTTCTGGTCCCTGCCATCACTATATTGCCATCTGCTATCACTATACTAACACCTGCCATCACTACACTAACACCTGCCATCACTACACTCCGTCCTGGTCCCTGCCATCACTACACTACTATCTGCCACCATTACACTGCCATCTGCCATCACTACACTGACACCTGCCATTACTACACTCCGTCCTGGTCCCTGCTATCACTACACTGCCATCTGCCATCACTACACTGCCATCACTATACTGCCACCTGCCATCACTACACTGACACCTGCCATCACTACACTGACACCTGCCATCACTACACTGACACCTGCCATCACTACGCTGACACCTGCCATCACTACACTGACACCTGCCATCACTACGCTGACACCTGCCATCACTACACTGACACCTGCCATCACTACACTGACACCTGCCATCACTACACTAAAATCTGCCACCATTACACTGCCATCTGCCATTACTACACTGACACCTGTCATCACTACACTCCGTCCTGGTCCCTGCTATCACCACACTGACACCTGCAATCACTACACTCCGTCCTGGTCCCTATCACTACACTGACACCTGCCATCACTATACTGCCATCTGGCATCACTACATTGACACCTGTCATCACTACACTCCGTCCTGGTCCCTGTTATCGCTACACTGACACCTGTCATCACTACACTCCGTCCTGATCCCTGCTATCACTACACTGACACCTGCCATCACTACACTCCGTCCTGGTCCCTGCTATAGCTACACTGACACCTGTCATCACTACACTCCGTCCTGATCCCTGCTATCACTACACTGACACCTGCCATCACTGCACTCCGTCCTGGTCCCTGCTATAGCTACATTGACACCTGTCATCACTACACTCCGTCCTGGTCCCTGCTATCACTACACTGACACCTGTCATCACTACACTCCGTCCTGGTCCCTGCTATAGCTACACTGACACCTGTCATCACTACACTCCGTCCTGGTCCCTGCTATCGCTACACTGACACCTGTCATCACTACACTCCGTTCTGGTCCCTGCTATCACTACACTGACACCTGTCATCACTACACTCCGTCCTGGTCCCTGCTATCACTACACTGACACCTGTCATCACTACACTCCGTCCTGGTCCCTGCTATCGCTACACTGACACCTGTCATCACTACACTCCGTCCTGGTCCCTGCTATCGCTACACTGACACCTGTCATCACTACACTCCGTCCTGGTCCCTGCTATCACTACACTGACACCTGCCATCACTACACTCCGTCCTGGTCCCTGCTATCGCTACACTGACACCTGTCATCACTACACTCCGTCCTGGTCCCTGCTATAGCTACACTGACACCTGTCATCACTACACTCCGTCCTGGTCCCTGCTATAGCTACACTGACACCTGTCATCACTACACTCCGTCCTGGTCCCTGCTATCGCTACACTGACACCTGTCATCACTACACTCCGTCCTGGTCCCTGCTATCACTACACTGACACCTGTCATCACTACACTCCGTCCTGGTCCCTGCTATCGCTACACTGACACCTGTCATCACTACACTCCGTCCTGGTCCCTGCTATCGCTACACTGACACCTGTCATCACTACACTCCATCCTGGTCCCTGCCATCACTACCCTGCCATCACAACACTCTGTCCTGGTCCCTGCCATCATTACCCTGCCATCACAACACTACCTCCTGGTCCCTGCCATCACAACACTACCTCTTGGTCCCTGCCATCACTACCCTGCCATCACAACACTACCTCCTGGTCCCTGCCATCACTACCCTGCCATCACAATACTACTTCCTGGTCCCTACCATCACAACTCAACCTCCTTGTCCCTGCCATCATTACCATGCCATCACAACACTACCTCCTGTTCCCTGCCATCACTACCCTGCCATCACAGCACTACCTCCTGGTCCCTGCCATCACAACACTACCTCCTGGTCCCTGCCATCACTACCCAGCCATCACAACACTACCTCCTGGTCCCCGCCATCATAACACTACCTCCTGGTCCCTGCCATCACTACCCTGCCATCACAACACTACCTCCTGGTCCCTGCCATCACTACCCTGCCATCACAACACTACCTCTTGGTCCCTGCCAACACTACCCTGCCATCACAACACTACCTCCTGGTCCCTGCCATCACAACACTACCTCCTGGTCCCTGCCATCACTACCCTGCCATCACAACACTACCTCCTGGTCCCTACCATCTTACAAGTCTTCAACTTCTGTAACAACATTTTACTGTGTTTCGTACCTGTACTGGCTTCTTGTTGTCATACTGTTCTAGTGAAACATCTTTTGTTGGAAGACTAACTTTGTCTTCCACCGAAACACTCACAAAAAGACAGCTGCAAAACAATCTTTTGTTCTGACAACGTTTCGCCCTGAGTAGATTTTTGACCCCCCCCCCTGTCTTCAAGAGGGAGTTAAAAGTCCCTCAAGTTAGTTCCTGGTCGGGCAGGCTGTGGTACCCAAGTTGGCTATCAACCAGGCCTGGTTTAGGACCAGACCTCGGGGGCTATGACCCCCTGGAATCGACTAGATGTAAGTGAGGTACACTATCTTGATGTTGAACATCAAAATGGTATACAATACCGACAGGTTGTAAGGTAAGACACATATGCAACAGTTAGACAACTTTATTACGAAACGTTTCGCCCACACAGTAGGCTTCTTCAGTCGAATACAGAAAGTAGGCAGGAACAGTAGAGATGTGAAGACGATGTAATCAGTCCATCACCCTTGAAGTCGTAGAATTTGAGGTTGTCAGTCCCTCAGCCTAGAGCAGTTCAGTTCCATAGTCAGGAACTGAACTGCTCCAGGCTGAGGGACTGACAACCTCAAATTCTACGACTTCAAGGGTGATGGACTGATTACATCGTCTTCACATCTCTACTGTTCCTGCCTACTTTCTGTATTCGACTGAAGAAGCCTACTGTGTGGGCGAAACGTTTCGTAATAAAGTTGTCTAACTGTTGCATGTGTCTTATCTTGATGTTACTGATGAATGAGAAACCTATACAACCTTCGGGAATCTTTACAGAAGGAACGTTTCTCCAGCCAGTGGCTTCTTCAGTCAAATATAAAGAAGAACGGTGGAAGAAGAGGAGGAGTTTGAGGTAATCAGTCCCTCAGCCTGGAGTTGATATTTTCAGTGTATCAATCTTGATACTATTGTTGGTAACGAAGGCAGAATCACGAACCTTCCCTTTATACCTTTACCTCTGATATGCCTTTGATGGTTCTCGAAGCCCGGCCTCGCACCAGGCTTGTCTGGTGCTTGCCTATTCAACCAGGCTATTGCTGTTGGTCCATGGCCGGGCTCCGGGAGTAAACTCTTGAAACTTATCAAACGTAAAGGCCCGCTGGCCCATATATCTATCACTTCCTGACTGATCTGGCACTTGGCGGAGAAATTTATCTGAGTTTCCTATTAAAGACTTCTATACTTGTCCAGCAGGTTTTCTGATATCTTGTGGCAAGATGTTACAAGTCTGGGTCCACAACTGTTGATATAGTGTTCTCTTACTGTGCCCCCGCCCCTCTTGCCTTTCACGGGTTCAGTTTACCCACTTTCCTTTGTCTCTCACTCCAGTCCTAAATATGTACTCTAACGAGTATATATTTAGGTTTCTGAGGCGGTCCCAGTAATTTAAATACTTCATTGACCATGTGATCCTTAAACGATCTTTGAATCTGCTCCAGCTCTGGTATCTCTCCTGCCCTGAATACAGCCGTCAACACTAAACAGTACTGCAAGCAAGAGCAATTTAAAGTGTCACCACTGACATTATTTCCCTTGTCCTGAAAATCACTATCCAGCCCATCGTTTTCCAGTCTGTCATGACATTTGCCTTTCTATATTCTTTGAAGGAAAGGTCAGTTGACATTATTACACCCATTTCCCTCAAGTTCCCTTCGTTCAATTTTTTTTATTTTGTTTTATACACAGTGTTCCTTTTGAGTTCTTCATTCAGATATACTGAGGAACATGCTTCAGAGAAGACCTAGTCTAGGACACCCAGGGTGATGATCTCCGCCAGCATTATCAAGCACGGCAAATAGCTGTGATTATTGTTTTTGTGTCTCTGCTGTGGAGGTAATAAGCGTTAGGGTTCAAGAACAACGCCTTGCGCTTCTCAGTTTCAATAGCAGTTACAGCAAGTATTGGAAGATGGAAGTAGGTGGCTTCAAATCCACCTGTGGATTTGTCCAAGGTGACATCTCTTACGGCTGCTTCACCTCATCTGTCTGGAGTATGTAAGCCACTTCTTCGCCCATGTGCTGTATTCTTTTCAAGATTGATGGACTAATTACATCGACTCCAGGCTGAGAGACTGATTACCTAAAACTCCTTGTAATCTTCACCATTCTTCTTTATATTGGACTGATGAAGCCACTGTGTGGCGAAGCGTTTCCACAATAAAGATACCCAAGCGTTGCACATGTGTCTAATTTATGAAGTATTGGAAGAATATGAATCAATACTGGCAGTCACGTAGGGTAAAAGGCGGACTAGCAGCTAATATGGGTAAATGACTTGCAAAAAAAAAAAATGCGCAGAAGTACCAGAAGTCAGAGCAGAGATAGCAGCAGCAGCTGTCCCAGCAGCAGAAGCAGCAAACAGTAGCATTAGCAACAAGAGCAGCAGTAGCATCAACAGCAGCATGAGAGGAACAAAGTTATCTTTTGTTCCCACTGTGTAACCATCATCAGCACACTGATGATGTATCCAGCTGTTTCAGATAAAAAACTAGCAGCAGCAACATCAATAACAGCAGAAGGAAGAACAATTACAACTAATGTAGAGTAATTAATAAGCGTGGCGGCAGCAAGAGAGCCTTACTATTATTATGTATAAGACCAACAACTTAGCTCCACTTCGAGGACAGCGAGAAGCAAGCTTCTATACCACAAGACGGGCAGTAAGCAGCAACTTCACTCTGGCTGTACTCGTTCTCCAGAACATCACTTCATCTGAGATCATTTATCCCCAGGATGACTCGAGTCTGGAACGCATTCGTACAGCATTATGTCAACGAGATAAAGTCAGTTGACCAGATGAAAATGCTGGCCCACAGATGGCTCCAATTTCATCCTGTTCCCTACTTGTATGTTTCATAACAATAACAATGCTTTCAAATGAGCTGATGTAGGTAACAGATCTTAGCTTGTTAATAAAGTTAGGAATCCTTAACCTAACCTTGTTAAACCTTGTGTGTGTGTGTGTGTGTGTGTGTGTGTGTGTGTGTGTGTGTGTGTGTGTGTGAGAGAGAGAGAGAGAGAGAGAGAGAGAGAGAGAGAGAGAGAGAGAGAGAGAGAGAGAGAGAGAGATAGAGAGAGAGAGAGATAGAGAGATAGAGAGAGAGAGAGATAGAGAGAGAGAGAGATAGAGAGAGAGAGAGATAGAGAGAGAGAGAGAGATAGAGAGAGAGAGGTGGGTAGGAAGGTGGACTAGGCAGCAGGAAGAGCAGTTGTAAGGGCAAGAGTAACCATATAAACAGAGTCAACAGCTGCACCAAAGACACGTGAAATGAACAGCAGTTAGTTAAAGAAGAGAAATATGAAGACTGAGAAGTTGCGGCTTGTGTGGAGTAAGAACAACATCTGCAGCAACAGCAGTTGTAACACAGAGAGAGAGAGAGAGAGAGAGAGAGAGAGAGAGAGAGAGAGAGAGAGAGAGAGATAGAATGAATCAGCATGAGAAGAAGTGGCATAAAGAACAAAAGTTTAAAAAGTAGCAATAAAAAGCTAAGAACAGCAGCAGCAGCAACAACAACAACGTGGCAGCAGCAACAAAAACAACGTGGCAGCAGCAGCAGCAACAACAACAACAACAACAACGTGGCAGCAGCAGCAGCAACAACAACAACGTGGCAGCAGCAGCAGCAACAGATATGGCATTCTAAGCAGACGCAACATCCAAAGCAGCAGCTGTAACACAAAAACAATAGTGCAAAAGCTTGAACCAAAACGTAAGAGACGCAGCAGGTGCAGGTGGCGGGGCAGCAGCAGGCGCTGAGATTCTAACTATAAATCACTAAATATTGCCAGTCGACGGGCGGCAAGTATTCTAGCAATACTAAATTTGCAATATATATATATATATATATATATATATATATATATATATATATATATATATATATATATATATATATATATATATATATATATATATATATATATATATATATATGTCGTGCCGAATATGTAAAACTGGTCAATTAGCAAGAACTCATTTAAAATTAAGTCCTTTCTAAAATTTTCTCTTATACGTTTAAAGATATATTTTTTTCATTAATGTTGATGTAAAAATTTATAATTTTGCACTAAAAGGAACTTAGAAAACTTACCTAACCTTATTATAACAAGCGCAATTTATTTTAGCCTAACCCAACTAAACATATTTTAGATTTGTTTAGAATAATTTAATACTAAACAAACACAGTGAAATATATTTTTTTCGTTAGGTTCAGAATGATTTTGGCGAAATTATTGCATACACAAATTTTCACTTGTCCTATATGGCAAGATGAGCGTTGATATTTAAGCCAAGATCGCAAGTTCTGCCTATTCGGCACGACATACATATAATAAATATATATATATATATATATATATATATATATATATATATATATATATATATATATATATATATATATATAATTGTGTGTGTGTGTGTGTAAAAAATAACACGGGAGGAGTTGAATAACAGCTTTAGGTTTTTCGTCTTTGCTAGAGCAAATTTACTTCCTCTGAACGTATTTGCTTGGAATTCCTCCTTTTTCTGCAACACTGCAAGCTCCTGATGTGTCGATTGCAGCACGAAAGGCCTAGGGCTATCATTCAACCTTTTACGGCCTACTTCATAGGCCTGTCTATGGATTCACATAATGTTGCCCTGCCGTTCACAGAATGAAAACTGAACCACTACACCGTCCAGGCTGTGATGGCCACCAACAACAGCTTGGATGATCAATCAACAAGAAAGCCTGGCCTCAGGACTTATCTCAAAGTATTAAGATTTTTTTTTTTTTGCCTCTGTCTACATAATATATGAAATCAATAAAGGGAATTATCGAGAGAACTGTGCCTCCAGCAACAACTTTTCACTGCGCCAGCCTCTCATTGTATCTTGGTTATTGTGTCAAATTTATTCGAAAATCAAAAATCCATCTACTAACTTTTACAATTAATCGTTTTTGCAAGCATTTTATGTTACACCTTTAATTCCACTTGTTGAAGGCTTTTTGCAAAATTTGTATATATTACATCTGCATTTTATCTTAATAGAGCAGGAGTCCTGGAAGCCTGTCACAGATGTGGATAACAGGTGCACAATAAACTACACCTTCAGCACACACAATATAAACGAGGTGCACAATAAACTACACCTTCAGCACACACAATATAAACGAGGTGCACAATAAACTAGATCTTCAGCACACACAATATAAACGAGGTGCACAATAAACTACACCTTCAGCACACACAATATAAATGAGGTGCACAATAAACTAGATCTTCAACACACACAATATAAACGAGGTGCACAATAAACTAGATCTTCAACACACACAATATAAACGAGGTGCACAATAAACTCCACCTTCAGCACACACAATATAAACGAGGTGCACAATAAACTACATCTTCAGCACACACAATATAAACGAGGTGCACAATAAACTACATCTTCAACACACACAATATAAACGAGGTGCACAATAAACTACATCTTCAACACACACAATATGGTCTCTATGGTCTCTTCCCACTTGTCTCTCACCAGTTTATTCAACATTTGTTTTTCCTCATTAATAAATGCAAACATGTTTTCTACACTGCTTTCCTCCTGACACTGTCCCAAACGTCTGATTAAACTGCCTGATGGGTCCAGCTATCAGGTAGAAGGCCCTGGTTTGGAGCCAGGCCGTGGGGGCGATAACCCAGGGAATCAATAACATCAATCTGCCTCACTGTGTTGGTTGATGAAGCAGTTCCCAGCCTCCGGCTTTACTGAACCACTCCTACCAATATAAATTTTACACAATACAACTAATGAAATAGTATCTCTACATTTTTTTTTCGTGCGCAATTTTATTTCATGTCTCAGACCCCGATGTCAGGGACTACAATGCTGACATGCTGACGTTCTGGCCAATAATGCTGAATTCTGACCTTACAATGCTTAATAACCCACGTGCATGTGTTTACACAACTGACGAGTTCTGCTGCTTGCCTGGTCAACCAGGCAGTCTACAAATACTTAACCAAACAATTGTATCATTCAAGACCCACGTGTAGTTCATAGACTATAAACCTAATAGACTCCCCGTTACCATGTCAGAGGCGGATGAGATTACATTAAAATAATGAAATTGCGATTTTTAGTGAAGCCATCCTACACTGGCATTACCATAATGAAGGGTGTGGCTAACCTCGTTCGTATATCTGGTACTTATGTTTTCTTGTGTGAGGCCAGGACCAAAAACCCTGATTGATCAGGCCATCAACTAGGCCGCCTGGTCCGAGACGGGGACGAGGGGGCCATGACCACCGAAACTTGAGTACATGTAATCTACAGAAAGCAAACGGCGTACCAAAATATAAGTGCATTCAACAAGTAGTGGTCGCAAGGGTTGAGCTTAAATTCTGCGTCACAACGAAACAGGAAGGGTTTACCTGTGAACAGTTCCGGGGTCACAGCCCCAGTTGTATGGTCACAGACCAGACCTTCTGGTTGACGGACTGATCAGTAAGGATTTTGCTATTAGCTACAGACGGCCCAATGTATGGACCACAGCCTGGGTTATCAGGAACTAACTTTAGGAACTTATCAAGTTCCCTCTTGAAGACAAGAATCTGTTGATAATTTCACTTATATATGAAAGGAAGGTATCGAGAAGTCTTGGTTCCTTTATATTTACTGAGATCTCGAGTACTCATTGCACCTTGCTTTACACTGGGGATGTTTTACACCGTCTGTCGTGAAGCTTGTTATCATCAGGAGTGATTCCGTTGTGCCAGGTTGGCAGAAATCCCACCAGAATTTTTCAAGCGTAACTTATGACGCATCCTCCTTACACCTGCTGCCCCTGTTCACCTTAGCTGACTGGTGTGGGTGGCATCCTGGGGGATGGTACTATACCTTAGATAGGGCTGGGATTTAAAATGAGCTGAGGGAGGATAACAGCTCTTAATCTATAAATTTATGTAAAAAAAAAAAAAACTGCCTTCAAGAGGAAACTTAACAAGTTCCATATCATATATTTATGAGTGTAATGCACTGCTTTTACGAGGGTAGGTTCCCGCCCGAGCGGCGCTGCTCAATAAACTCGTCCCTCGGGGCAAAATCTAATATTTTTCCTGGCTGATCCTCATTACCGTGCATTTGTTCAAGTTAAAACTAGAAGACATTCCATTTGTCTGATCATCTTTACACATGTTCTACATGTATTTTCTTACTCCCAAGTTTATATATAACTGTTTCACGTTGTCACCACTATATATATATATATACAGTGGACCCCCGCTTAACGATCACCTCCAAATGCGACCAATTATGTAAGTGTATTTATGTAAGTGCGTTTGTACGTATAAATATTCCTTATGGGAAAAAATTCGGTCAGTACTGGCACCTGAACATACTACATATATATATATATATATATATATATATATATATATATATATATATATATATATATATATATATATATATATATATATATAATGTCGTGCCGAATAAGTAAAACTTGCGATTTTGGCTTAAATAGCAACATACTTCTTGCCGAATAAGGCAAGCGAAAATTTGTGTATGCAATAATTTCGCAAAAATCATTCTGAACCTAAGGAAAAAAGTATATTTCACTGTGTTTGTTTATTATTAAATCATTGTTAACTTATATAAAATATCTTTAGTTGGATTAGGCTGAATTAAATTGCGCTTGTTATAATATGGTGAGGTAAGTTTTCTAGGGTTGTTTTGGTACAAAATCGTTAATTTTTATATTAACATAAATGAAAAAAAAATATCTTTAAATATATAAGAGAAAATTTTAGAAAGGACTTAATTTTAAACGAGTTCTTGCTAACTGCATACATACGATATATGTATGTATGCAAATAAACCATGGAAGGATGGTGGAGGACTTCAGACTCAGGTATAAAACCTTCGTCTGAAGCTCGAGTGCTCAATTAGCGAAGGGCAAGCTAGAAAGACAATGAATTAGAAGAGGCCCAGAGTGAGGCTTACTTTCAGGCCAGATCCTTGGAACTTGTAGCAGTTATATCTGTACCAGACTCTTACAACACATCACGCTCAACCTATCCTTCACCAAAGCAGACTGCGTTTATTAAAGTCGCTGTTTCAACGTTCAAAGCGTTGAAACTTCCGTGTGACCGGTTTAAGGTTTGTTGTATATCCGTGGCTGGGCCTCTGGTCACAAGTACACAGTGACCGACACACCAAACACTTTTACAAGATGTGAAATACGAAGCATGAGAATATTCCACATTGAGAATTGATTAGGTCCCTCCTGACAGGCTCTTAGACGGAGAAGTCTTTTTTCGCGGGCGTCAACATGCATTACTTTAAGAGATTGATCTATCACAGTTATACCTCTACCACAACTAACACTGCTCTTCCACCACAGCTAACGACAGTCTTCTACCACAACTAACGTTAGTCTTTATCACACCTAACACTTCTACCACAGGCAACGTTGCTCTTCTACCACAGCTAACGCTGCTCTTCTACCACAGCTTACACTGCTCTTCTACCACAGCTAACGTTGCTCTTCTACCACAGCTAACACTGCTCTTCTACCACAGCTAACACTGCTCTTCTACCACAGCTAACACTGCTCTTCTACCACAGCTAACACTGCTCTTCCACCACAGCTAACGACAGTCTTCTACCACAACTAACGTTGCTCTTCTACCACAGCTAACGCTGCTCTTCTACCACAGCTAACACTGCTCTTCTAATACAGCTAACGTTGCTCTTCTACCACAGCTAACACTGCTCTTCTACCACAGCTAACACTGCTCTTCTACCACAGCTAACGTTGCTCTTCTACCACAGCTAATACTGCTCTTCTACCACAGCTAACGTTGCTCTTCTACCACAGCTAACACTGCTCTTCTACCATAGCTAACACCGCTCTACCACAGCTAACACTGCTCTTCTACCACAACTAACGTTGTTCTACCACAGCTAACACTGCTCTTCTACCACAGCTAACGTTGCTCTTCTACCACAGCTAACATTGCTTTTCTACCACAGCTAATACTGCTCTTCCACCACAACTAACATTGCTCTTCTACCACAGCTACCGTTGCTCTATTACAGCTAATACTGCTCTTCTACCACAACTAACGCTGCTCTTCTACCACAGCTAACACTGCTCTTCTACCACAGCTAACACTGCTCTTCTACCACAGCTAACACTGCTCTTCTACCAGAGCTCTTCTACCACAACTAACGCTGCTCTTCTACCACAGCTAACACTGCTCTTCCACCACAGCTAACGACAGTCTTCTACCACAACTAACGTTGCTCTTCTACCACAGCTAACGTTGCTCTTCTACCACAGCTAACACTGCTCTTCTAATACAGCTAACGTTGCTCTTCTACCACAGCTAACACTGCTCTTCTACCACAGCTAACACTGCTCTTCTACCACAGCTAACGTTGCTCTTCTACCACAGCTAATACTGCTCTTCTACCACAGCTAACGTTGCTCTTCTACCACAGCTAACACTGCTCTTCTACCATAGCTAACACCGCTCTACCACAGCTAACACTGCTCTTCTACCACAACTAACGTTGTTCTACCACAGCTAACACTGCTCTTCTACCACAGCTAACGTTGCTCTTCTACCACAGCTAACATTGCTTTTCTACCACAGCTAATACTGCTCTTCCACCACAACTAACATTGCTCTTCTACCACAGCTACCGTTGCTCTTCTACCACAGCTACCGTTGCTCTACCACAGCTAATACTGCTCTTCTACCACAACTAACGCTGCTCTTCTACCACAGCTAACACTGCTCTTCTACCACAGCTAACACTGCTCTTCTACCACAGCTAACACTGCTCTTCTACCAGAGCTCTTCTACCACAACTAACGCTGCTCTTCTACCACAGCTAACACTGCTCTTCTACCACAGCTAACACTGCTCTTCTACCACAGCTAACACTGCTCTTCTACCACAGCTAATACTGCTCTTCTACCACAGCTAACACTGCTCTTCTACCACAGCTAACACTGCTCTTCTACCACAGCTAACACTGCTCTTCTACCACAGCTAACACTGCTCTTCTACCATAGCTAACACCGCTCTACCACAGCTAACACTGTTCTACCACAGCTAACGTTGCTCTACCACAGCTAACACTGCTCTTCTACCACAGCTAACACTGCTCTTCTACCACAGCTAACACTGCTCTTCTACCACAGCTAACATTGCTCTTCTACCACAGCTAATACTGCTCTTCTACCACAGCTACCGTTGCTCTTCTACCACAGCTACCGTTGCTCTACCACAGCTAATACTGCTCTTCTACCACAACTAACGCTGCTCTTCTACCACAGCTAATACTGCTCTTCTACCACAGCTACCGTTGCTCTTCTACCACAGCTACCGTTGCTCTTCTACCACAGCTACCGTTGCTCTACCACAGCTAACACTGCTCTTCTACCACAACTAACGCTACTCTTCTACCACAGCTAACACTGCTCTTCTACCACAGCTACCGTTGCTCTTCTACCACAGCTACCGTTGCTCTTCTACCACAGCTACCGTTGCTCTACCACAGCTAACACTGCTCTTCTACCACAACTAACGCTACTCTTCTACCACAGCTAACACTGCTCTTCTACCACAGCTAACACTGCTCTTCTACCACAGCTACCGTTGCTCTTCCACAGCTAACACTGCTCTTCTACCACAGCTAACACTGCTCTTCTACCACAGCTAACACTGCTCTTCTACCACAGCTAACACTTCTCTTCTACCACAGCTACCGTTGCTCTTCCACAGCTAACACTGTTCTACCACAGCTAACACTGCTCTTCTACCACAGCTAACACTGCTCTTCTACCACAGCTAACACTGCTCTTCTACCACAGCTACCGTTGCTCTTCTACCACAGCTACCGTTGCTCTACCACAGCTAATACTGCTCTTCTACCACAACTAACGCTGCTCTTCTACCACAGCTAATACTGCTCTTCTACCACAGCTACCGTTGCTCTTCTACCACAGCTACCGTTGCTCTTCTACCACAGCTAACACTGCTCTTCCACCACAGCTAACGACAGTCTTCTACCACAACTAACGTTGCTCTTCTACCACAGCTAACGCTGCTCTTCTACCACAGCTAACACTGCTCTTCTAATACAGCTAACGTTGCTCTTCTACCACAGCTAACACTGCTCTTCTACCACAGCTAACACTGCTCTTCTACCACAGCTAACGTTGCTCTTCTACCACAGCTAATACTGCTCTTCTACCACAGCTAACGTTGCTCTTCTACCACAGCTAACACTGCTCTTCTACCATAGCTAACACCGCTCTACCACAGCTAACACTGCTCTTCTACCACAACTAACGTTGTTCTACCACAGCTAACACTGCTCTTCTACCACAGCTAACGTTGCTCTTCTACCACAGCTAACATTGCTTTTCTACCACAGCTAATACTGCTCTTCCACCACAACTAACATTGCTCTTCTACCACAGCTACCGTTGCTCTTCTACCACAGCTACCGTTGCTCTACCACAGCTAATACTGCTCTTCTACCACAACTAACGCTGCTCTTCTACCACAGCTAACACTGCTCTTCTACCACAGCTAACACTGCTCTTCTACCACAGCTAACACTGCTCTTCTACCAGAGCTCTTCTACCACAACTAACGCTGCTCTTCTACCACAGCTAACACTGCTCTTCCACCACAGCTAACGACAGTCTTCTACCACAACTAACGTTGCTCTTCTACCACAGCTAACGTTGCTCTTCTACCACAGCTAACACTGCTCTTCTAATACAGCTAACGTTGCTCTTCTACCACAGCTAACACTGCTCTTCTACCACAGCTAACACTGCTCTTCTACCACAGCTAACGTTGCTCTTCTACCACAGCTAATACTGCTCTTCTACCACAGCTAACGTTGCTCTTCTACCACAGCTAACACTGCTCTTCTACCATAGCTAACACCGCTCTACCACAGCTAACACTGCTCTTCTACCACAACTAACGTTGTTCTACCACAGCTAACACTGCTCTTCTACCACAGCTAACGTTGCTCTTCTACCACAGCTAACATTGCTTTTCTACCACAGCTAATACTGCTCTTCCACCACAACTAACATTGCTCTTCTACCACAGCTACCGTTGCTCTTCTACCACAGCTACCGTTGCTCTACCACAGCTAATACTGCTCTTCTACCACAACTAACGCTGCTCTTCTACCACAGCTAACACTGCTCTTCTACCACAGCTAACACTGCTCTTCTACCACAGCTAACACTGCTCTTCTACCAGAGCTCTTCTACCACAACTAACGCTGCTCTTCTACCACAGCTAACACTGCTCTTCTACCACAGCTAACACTGCTCTTCTACCACAGCTAACACTGCTCTTCTACCACAGCTAATACTGCTCTTCTACCACAGCTAACACTGCTCTTCTACCACAGCTAACACTGCTCTTCTACCACAGCTAACACTGCTCTTCTACCACAGCTAACACTGCTCTTCTACCATAGCTAACACCGCTCTACCACAGCTAACACTGTTCTACCACAGCTAACGTTGCTCTACCACAGCTAACACTGCTCTTCTACCACAGCTAACACTGCTCTTCTACCACAGCTAACACTGCTCTTCTACCACAGCTAACATTGCTCTTCTACCACAGCTAATACTGCTCTTCTACCACAGCTACCGTTGCTCTTCTACCACAGCTACCGTTGCTCTACCACAGCTAATACTGCTCTTCTACCACAACTAACGCTGCTCTTCTACCACAGCTAATACTGCTCTTCTACCACAGCTACCGTTGCTCTTCTACCACAGCTACCGTTGCTCTTCTACCACAGCTACCGTTGCTCTACCACAGCTAACACTGCTCTTCTACCACAACTAACGCTACTCTTCTACCACAGCTAACACTGCTCTTCTACCACAGCTACCGTTGCTCTTCTACCACAGCTACCGTTGCTCTTCTACCACAGCTACCGTTGCTCTACCACAGCTAACACTGCTCTTCTACCACAACTAACGCTACTCTTCTACCACAGCTAACACTGCTCTTCTACCACAGCTAACACTGCTCTTCTACCACAGCTACCGTTGCTCTTCCACAGCTAACACTGCTCTTCTACCACAGCTAACACTGCTCTTCTACCACAGCTAACACTGCTCTTCTACCACAGCTAACACTTCTCTTCTACCACAGCTACCGTTGCTCTTCCACAGCTAACACTGTTCTACCACAGCTAACACTGCTCTTCTACCACAGCTAACACTGCTCTTCTACCACAGCTAACACTGCTCTTCTACCACAGCTACCGTTGCTCTTCTACCACAGCTACCGTTGCTCTACCACAGCTAATACTGCTCTTCTACCACAACTAACGCTGCTCTTCTACCACAGCTAATACTGCTCTTCTACCACAGCTACCGTTGCTCTTCTACCACAGCTACCGTTGCTCTTCTACCACAGCTACCGTTGCTCTACCACAGCTAACACTGCTCTTCTACCACAACTAACGCTACTCTTCTACCACAGCTAACACTGCTCTTCTACCACAGCTACCGTTGCTCTTCTACCACAGCTACCGTTGCTCTACCACAGCTAACACTGCTCTTCTACCACAACTAACGCTACTCTTCTACCACAGCTAACACTGCTCTTCTACCACAGCTAACACTGCTCTTCTACCACAGCTACCGTTGCTCTTCCACAGCTAACACTGTTCTACCACAGCTAACACTGCTCTTCTACCACAGCTAACACTGCTCTTCTACCACAGCTACCGTTGCTCTTCCACAGCTAACACTGTTCTACCACAGCTAACACTGCTCTTCTACCACAACTAACACTGCTCTTCTACCACAGCTAACACTGCTCTTCTACCACAGCTAACACTGCTCTTCTACCACAGCTACCGTTGCTCTTCCACAGCTAACACTGTTCTACCACAGCTAACACTGCTCTTCTACCACAGCTAACACTGCTCTTCTACCACAGCTACCGTTGCTCTTCCACAGCTAACACTGCTCTTCTACCACAGCTAACACTGCTCTTCTACCACAGCTAACACTGTTCTACCACAGCCATCTCTCTCGGTCACATCAAATCATCATTCTCTGCCAATTTTTGCAGTGGCCGCCATACAGACGACTCACAGCCTCATAATTAACAGCCAGCACTGTGTCATCCAGGGAATCTGCTGACTGCTACTACTGTGTCATCCAGGGAATCTGCTGACTGCTACTACTGTGTCATCCAGGGAATCTGCTGACTGCTACTACTGTGTCATCCAGGGAATCTGCTGACTGCTACTACTGTGCCATCCAGGGAATCTGCTGACTGCTACTACTGTGTCATCCAGGGAATCTGCTGACTGCTACTACTGTGCCATCCAGGGAATCTGCTGACTGCTACTACTGTGCCATCCAGGGAATCTGCTGACTGCTACTACTGTGCCATCCAGGGAATCTGCTGACTGCTACTACTGTGCCATCCAGGGAATCTGCTGACTGCTACTACTGTGCCATCCAGGGAATCTGCTGACTGCTACTACTGTGCCATCCAGGGAATCTGCTGACTGCTACTACTGTGCCATCCAGGGAATCTGCTGACTGCTACTACTGTGTCATCCAGGGAATCTGCTGACAAATACTACTGTCTCATGCAGGGAATCCGCTGACAGCTACTACTGTGTCATGTAGGGGATCTGCTGACAATTACTACTGTGTCATGCAGGGGATCCGCTGACTACTACTGTGTCACGCAGGGGAACCGCTGACAACTACTACTGTGTCAAGCAGGGAATCCGCTGACAATTACTACTGTGTCATGCAGGGAATCCGCTGACAAATACTGTGTCATGCAGGGAATCCGCTGACAACTACTACTGTGTCATGCAGGGAATCCGCTGACAACTACTACTGTGTCATGCAGGGAATCCGCTGACAACTACTACTGTGTCATGCAGGGACTCCGCTGACAACTACTACTGTGTCATGCAGGGAATCTGCTGACAAATACTACTGTGTCATGCAGGGAATCCGCTGACAACTACTACTGTGTCATGCAGGGAATCCTTCAATGTTAACGGAATGGCATTTAACTAGGCGTTATAACATATACAACGGCTCTTGCAGGAGAGACCTGACTCCTCTACAGTAGTTCAGAAAAAAAGACTGACATAATGATGCAGTATGTTCCAGTAAACAGCAAAGCAGCGGGTGTTTATACAGTGACACCTGCAGAAATATTGCAGCATTAAGGAACACACGTTCATGTTATGAAGGACTGCAACAGTAGAAGCATCGATCAGACACCACCTGCAGCACCACCACCTGCAGCAGCACCACCTGCAGCACCATCACTTGAAGCACCATCACCACCACCTGTATCACAAGACGTCATACAGAAGAACCCAATTTTGGATTCCCCTTAAAAAATTACACTTTACTGTGACCGCCAAAAGTCATACTTCTGCCCCCCCGTTCATGAGACCCAAAAATTCACATCTTAGTGTGAGCATTCCCTGAATGACCCCAGAAGGTGATCATTCTGACGCATTCCCCACTACTTACCACCTTCAGAGCACAGCACGCTACAGTACAGCAGCCAGCACAGCACGCTACAGTACAGCAGCCAGCACAGCACGCTACAGTACAGCAGCCAGCACAGCACGCTACAGTACAGCAGCCAGCACAGCACGCTACAGTACAGCAGAGCAGCACAGCACGCTACAGTACAGCAGAGCAGCACAGCACGCTACAGTACAGCAGACCAGCACAGCACGCTACAGTACAGCAGAGAAGCACAGCACGCTACAGTACAGCAGACCAGCACAGCACGCTACAGTACAGCAGAGCAGCACAGCACACTACAGTACAGCAGAGCAGCACAGCACGCTACAGTACAGCAGAGCAACACAGCACGCTACAGTACAGCACAGCACACCCCTCACACATGACCTACACTCGTGAGAGGTGTATTGGGCGCCAGCACGTCCGCACTGGGCTTTCTTCTCTGGTTCATACATATTTCCCTATCTTTGGCTCATCTGGGCCAGGACGTGAGCTGAGAGAGAGAGAGATTCTGCACCTCCTGGGCTCACAAAGATGAAACCTTTCCCATCTTTTCCCTTACTCACAGTATATTTCTTCACTCTCCAGGCTTCTGAAATTCTGCAACCTCTCCTCCTACAACCTCACCTACCTCTCCTGTAACCTCTGATCTTACCTCTCCTACAACCTCTCCTCCTACAACCTCACCTACCTCTCCTGTAACCTCTGATCTTACCTCTCCTACAACCTCTCCTCCTACAACCTCACCTACCTCTCCTGTAACCTCTGATCTTACCTCTCCTACAACCTCTCCTCCTACAACCTCACCTACCTCTCCTGTAACCTCTGATCTTACCTCTCCTACAACCTCTCCTCCTACAACCTCACCTACCTCTCCTGTAACCTCTGATCTTACCTCTCCTACAACCTCTCCTCCTACAACCTCACCTACCTCTCCTGTAACCTCTGATCTTACCTCTCCTACAACCTCTCCTCCTACAACCTCACCTACCTCTCCTGTAACCTCTGATCTTACCTCTCCTACAACCTCTCCTCCTACCTCACCTACCTATCCTATAACCTCTGATTGTACCTCTCCTACAACCTCACCTACCTCTCCTGTAACCTTTGATCTTACCTTTCCTCTTGCAACCTATCCTGCTGCAAACTTTTCTCTTAAACCTATCCTGCTGCAACCTTTCCTCTTGCAACCTATCCTGCTGCAACCTATCCTCCTGTAACCTTTCCTCTTGCACCCAATCCTCCTGCAAGCTTTACTCTTGCACCTTATCCTCCTGCAACCTTTACTCTTGCAACCTATCCTCCTGCAACCTTTCGTCTTGCAACCTCTCCTGCAACGTTTCCTCCTACAACCTCTTCTCCTGCAACCTATCTTTATGCAACTTATCCTGCTGGTATTCTACTTTCTTTACATTACGTCCTTGTACTGATAAAGCCACTGGTTGGCCAAACGTTTACAAATAAAGATAGGTAGATATTGCACATTTGTGTAATTCTTCACCCTCCCTTCATGCCTAAGAGAAATTAACACCACCATGTCTTCACAAGTTCCTTAAATCAGCTGGGCTGTGATGCCAGCGCCGACCTGCGTGTGGGCAGCACCGTAAGTCTGAATGATCAGGCCGTCATGCAGGATCTGGGACCTGGCAGCGTGGGCCAGTGACCTCGGAACTGCCTACAGGTAACCTGCAGGTATGTGCATACCCAATGTAAGTAGGACTTTGTAAAATTTACCTGCCATCTTACAAAATCATGAGAGAGAGAGGGAGAGAGAGAGAGAGAGAGAGAGAGAGAGAGAGAGAGAGAGAGAGAGAGAGAGAGAGAGAGAGAGAGAGAGAGAGAGAGAGAGAGAGAGAGAGAGAGAGGGAGGGAGGGAGGGAGAAAAGCCAGCCCCATTGTTTTGCTTTTTTGTTCCACTCACGCAACCCGACATACCCATCACTACCCGGCAAATTTCCCAACTTGCCACATCTATAAAAAAAATCAGGTAGAAGTTCGTGTACGAGGATGAAGAATAATTCAAATCGATATATAATACATGCAATCCACACATAAAAAACAAGCGGTAAGACAGTCTGGATAAAAAAATAAACATGAGTAGCACACAGCAGGCTGCGAGACAGCTCAGACTTGAGTCAGGCGCTGGACCAGAGGTAAGGTCACAACAGTGTGTGGCTTACTCCCTGAGCCACTGTCAACTGATATACAACCACAGGGACAAGACCTATTAGGAAATAAAATGTCTGCAAAACAAAGTGAAAGTCTATAGGTGCCAGTGTAAGGACTGGCGTGTCAATGTGAGGACTGATGTGTAAGTGTGAGGACTGGTGTGTCAATGTGACGACTGGTGTGTAAGTGTGAGGACTGGTGTGTGAGAGAACTGGTGTGTCAGTGTGAGGACTGGTGTGTCAGTGTGAGGACTGGTGTGTCAGTGTGAGGACTGGTGTGTCAGTGTGAGGACTGGTGTGTCAGTGTGACGACTGGTGTGTCAGTGTGAGGACTGGTGTGTCAGTGTGACGACTGGTGTGTCAGTGTGAGGACTGGTGTGTCAGTGTGAGGACTGGTGTGTCAGTGTGAGGACTGGTGTGTCAGTGTGAGGACTGGTGTGTCAATGTGACGACTGGTGTGTAAGTGTGACGACTGGTGTGTGTGAGAACTGGTGTGTCAGTGTGAGGACTGGTGTGTCAGTGTGAGGACTGGTGTGTCAGTGTGAGGACTGGTGTGTCAGTGTGAGGACTGGTGTGTCAGTGTGAGGACTGGTGTGTCAGTGTGAGGACTGGTGTGTAAGTGTGAGGACTAGTATGTAAGTGTGAGGGCTGGTGTGTCAGTGTGAGGACTGGTGTGTTAAGTGTGAGGGCTGGTGTGTTAAGTGTGAGGGCTGGTGTGTCAGTGTGGCTGGTATGATACCATAAGTGTGCACATTACTTCTAGCACACAGTGTAACGTAACGAACTGACAGGAAGAACTTATCAAGTGTGTGAAAGTGTATTACTTAAGGTGGTATTCTATACTTACACTGAAAAGCAAAAAAACACCGATTTTCACAATATTTAAAAACAAAATCAGTATTGTTTACACCAGGATTAGTGCATGTATGACCTGAGAGTAGTTGAGGCATTTACATGGTTATACACGTCAATACCTGTACAGGTGTGCATTCCACATTTATATGCAGAAATATTGACGCATACAGGTGCTCAAACTCTGCAAGTGCCACACTCTCGCCCACGTGTTCAGCTATAAATTTCGAAGCATTTTTGTCACCCCCAGCAACTCTCATTTGACACCCACTATCTTCCAAATTCATATCCACACCCTCTGCAGCTTATACCCTAAGTCTACACTTTATATCCTACCCATACCTGCCCACTTAACCCCGGTGCTTCACACCTCAATACCTCCTGAAGGATACAAGGATGGTTTTAGGGGTCAACGCCCCCTCGATCCAGTCCCAGACTAGGCTTCCTAGTGAATCAAAACCCCATACCCCATAATCCAGGCTGTTACTGCTGCTCACACCAAAAAACGTAGGGGATAACCAAAAAACGTTTGCCTGTCTTCAAGACAGGCAGATGTTTTCTCGTTATCCACTATATGCATGGAGAGAGGGAGTTGAAAATTCGGGGACCTCTGACACTTATTGAGTTCTCTCTCAATGCACCCGTCTAGACCCTGCTTTTTTTTTTATACTGGAGGTACTCTGTACGTCTGCCTTTTTGTCTTCTTACCGGGTGGTCTTTGTGTGCAGGGTTGGGACCGGTCCCTCCAGGATTTTCCAGGTGTAAATTATGATGTACCTTTCTCTCCTACATTCTAAGGAGTATCATTCAAGGGACTTCAAACATTCCCAATAGTTCAGATGTTTGAATGTATATGGGCAGCGAAAGTTCCCTGAGCTCCGAGAAACGCCTGAAGTCCTTGAACTGTACTACATGTGTTCCATGTTCAAAAGTCTGACACTGAAAGACTTCTCATAAGCTCTGCTAGTAATAGCGGATATATAGTGTGTAGCTCCTTCGTCACTGTCCACCACATCCCAAGAACTATTGTACATTAATGGGTTAGAAAACCGACGAGTATACGAGTAAAACATGTATGATACTTGGGTTTTTCATTACGAAGACGTTTCACCCAGTAATGGATTTATTAGTCCAATACAAAGAATACTGTAGACTGTGGAAAACAAATTAGTTGAGGTGATCAGTCCCTCACATTCATAAAGACTGATTGAACATTTTTCTAGGCTGAGGGAGTGATCACCTCAAAGTACTACTACTCCTACTATACAGTCATTCACCATCTGCAGTATTATTCTGAAAAAGCCACTGGTTGGTGAAAAGTCTCCACAATAAAGATACACAAGTGTTACACACATGTCTTATTCATCTACACTTGTCTACCCACACTGCCTCACAGGCTCGGAATTTCCTGCCGAGCTATGCACAGCCTGTGGTTAAAATCCATATTGTGAGTGATCAAAAGCG
Organism: Cherax quadricarinatus; assembly: GCF_038502225.1. Lineage (NCBI taxonomy): Eukaryota > Metazoa > Arthropoda > Malacostraca > Decapoda > Parastacidae > Cherax > Cherax quadricarinatus. Next base: position 9,497,905 of record NC_091336.1, read on the forward strand.
CAGAGAGTGAGGGTGGTCAAAGGGGCACAAAGGCAGGCTGTTGGAAGGGACAGCAGCCACGGTTCACAAACATTTCTGCAACACCACACACACGCACGCACAGTGCCAGCCAGCTCTCACACTTGCTGCTCCCACCCCACGCCAGCTGTGGCCTCATCACTACAATTCCAATGTAAGAATTCCAGAAAAGGGTACACAGGTGCCAGCTGTCTCTAAAAGACGTAACCTTATTTTATGTTTATATAACCTAGGTTAACCCAAAGCCAACTTATTTTTCAACTAGAGTCGTTCACAAGGATGCAGCCACAAAATGCGACACACAGCCAGACACCTACATACTTGTACGTTTCTTTGTCTCTAACACGAACGCTTTACCATTAAACTGTAGATCACTCAAGACCTTCAATTTTTCTAGTAAACTCCTGGGGACAGTGGCCTTCGTCAATTACTCTAGAATAAGCCAAGATCTGGATTAGTGTCAATACCAAATAGAACGTAAGGAACACGTAAAAGACCTAGGAATAATTATGTCAGCGGATCTTTCTTTTAAAGACCATAACAAGACAAAGATCACGATAGCCAGGAAGATGACGGGTGGGTATTGAGAACTTTCAAAACAAGGGAAATAATGCCGATGGTGACACTCTTCAAATCGCTAGTGCTCCCTCACTTAGAATATTGCGCAGTGCTGACGGCCCCGTTCAGGGCAGGAGAAATATCGGAGCTGGAACAAATACAGAGATCGTTTACGGCTCACATTGAGCCAGTAAAGCACCTAAACTACTGGGAACGCCTGCAAGTCTTGAACATGTACTCATTGGAGCGGAGGAGAGAGGGATACATGATAATATACACCTGGAAGGTACTCGAGGGCTTGGTCCCAAATCTGCACACTTCCATAACATACTGGAGTGAGAGATATGGGAGGAAATGTAAAATAAACCCAGTGAGGCGCAGGGGTGCGGTGGGGACAATAAGAGAACACTGTATCAACATCCGGAGTCCCAGACTATTCAACATCCTACCAGAAGATATCAGAAACACGGATGGAACAAGTGTAGAAGCCTTCAAGAGGAAACTGGACAAGTATTTTCACCAGGTGCCAGATCAACCAGGCTGTGATGGATATGTTGGGCAGCGGGCCTCCAACAGCAACAGCCTGGTTGACCAGGCAAGCACCAGACGAGCCTGGCCCATGGCCGGGCTCAGAGAGTAGATAAACTCTCGAAACTCTTCAAAGGTGTATCAAAGGTATATCAGTTATAATGTAGGTGAAGGTAGGGAGTGTATAGTGAACAACCTTTACTTCAGTGTATACCTGGGTACACCAGTATCCAGTTATACACTTGTGGGTACTTCATTGTGCAATACTTCACAATTATTCTTTGTCAGAAAATTAGTTACATGGCTCTGAGAGTAACTACAAAGCTTTCTAAGTCAGTATAAACACAATTGTTAGAACTATATACAAGCAGAAGTTTGAGACACTTATGAGCGACTGATTACCTCAAACTCCTCCTCTCACTACCCTTTTCTGCTTTGTACTGGACTAATGAAGCCACTGTTTGACAAAACGTTACCTTAATAAAGATTCCCATATGATACATAAGTGTCTCAATCTTCACTTGTCGGTTTTCAAAACCATTTATCACATATACACAAGTAGTTACGGAATAAATAGAAGAATAGACGGAGATTCGAACCGTGGTCCTGATACGTACAAGCTCCAGCAAAATAATAACAAAAATGGTAATAATAATAATAACAATAATAATAATAATAATAATAGGTGACAGTCCCCGTTCATACTTCTGTTTACTCAGTGAGAGACCCTTATTCATACTTCTGACTCGAGTTTAAAAGTAGTTATTATTGCCTAAGTACTTCTCTGTCTTATAAAGCATTAACGAACAACAAAGCGTTATTACTACTTATAACTGATATATTATGATGTGTCAATATTTACGCCCTGAATCAAGTGTTAATGAATGACAAGAACTGACGAAGACATTCATCGTTCTCCTGGACTTGTTATATACGGTTCTATATGTCAAGATCACGGTTCTTTATGCCAAGAGAATGGTTCTATATGTCAAGATCACGGTTCTTTATGCCAGGAGAATGGTTCTATATACCAGGACCACGGTTCCATATGCTAAGACCACGGTTCTATATGCTTCACGGTTCTATGTCAGGACCACGATTCTGTATACCAGAACCACCTTTCTATATGCCAGGACCACGGTTCTTTATGCCAGGACCCCGGTTCTATATGCCAGGACCCCGGTTCGAAACCTCGTCCATTTTTCTGTTAAATAATGCCACAACATGTTAATCTTAGCCCGGGTGGGAGTGTAGTGTAGTTACTTTCCACTGACTTCGGCTTGTTACCAGCCTCAAAGTACTGCTATGCATTAATAAGGTTCTTGCACGCTGCGAGATTGTTTCCAGTGGCCAGGAGGGATACTAATCAACCCGTACTAATAAACAACATGAGCATATCTCACACGCTTATCAGAACAAGTTAGCGTAGAGTGACGTCCAATATGGCTGTCAAGTGTGATATTACAGGTGATAATAAAGCGACTGAAAAAGCCCCAGGTCTAATGTCTATGTGCAATCCTCGTAGCCCGGACTGCGGCCAGACTGCCTCCTTAACTTAGCTTTGTACCTGAATCAAAAATGGTTATAATTTTTAAAGGAGTGGAGGATTAAGCTAGTGGAAGGCCTCGGTCAGATGACCAAAAGCTTCAGCTGCGGGTCATCATATGACTAAGACCCGCGTCAGGATAGTCACATTTTGTAGTGTACGCGCATCTAGAAGAATATACGTACCAGAATATAAAGAGTTCTGCCTTTGCCACAGGAAACTTTACTAACAACGTTGTAGCTCAGCCTTGACACTGATATAATCGTCAATAATTAAGATATATTACTGAAATAATCGCCAATAATTACTAAGATATATTACAAACACTTGTGCAGTGTTGTTGGCGTTTCGTGTTTCTCTTACCCAATATATCTATATCTCTTTTTATCCCCAGGATTAAGACTGGATTAAACACGCAATGCTGAGCCACACTGTTAAATACTGCCACTATCACCCCTCCACCACGCTCTCTAACAACCCCACCCTCTCCATAACCATCTCTGACATCCCCACCTTCACCACCACCCTCCCTAACAACTAGCCTCTCCATAACCATCCCTAACAAAACCATCTTCATCACCCTCCCTAACAACCACCCTCTCCATAACCATCTCCAACAACCACTCCACCCTCAACTCTCCCTATTCACCAGAGGATATTAGATAAAGAAAAAACGTAGGAAGACGAGGAAAGAGGAAGTTGGGGAATGAAGGAGAGGAGGAAGAGGAGGAAACAATGCGAGGCAGAGGATGAAAGTAAGCACTGAACCATAAGTAGCACTGGAAGGCAGATCTTACAAACATCCACACGGATGTACCCGTTTAACTTTAAAATCACCTAAAGTAATTCCTTCTACACTTTATTTACGCTTAAATGTCGCATATGACGATGCTTTATTAAATTATTTACGGTGTGGATGGGTATGACAGAGGAGACCCTCTGATAAATATCCAAAACTTGCCCTTACCAGTTATGGGTCAGGTGACTGGGGCAAGATTTATATTTTGTCACCGAAGTGGCTGTTTATTGTGTACCTCACATCCATCCTGTGGAGGATAGTGCAAGTGCATATGGATACACAAAAGCCTAAGAACTAGACCCCGAAAGGATTTACAGGAAAACGTGTATTTATATCTACATGTCACTTATCTGTTATACGCAAATCTGGGAGATTTTGCTTAATATATCTGGTATCTTATTTTCATTAATAGTTTATCTTGATATATCACATGGGTTATTATACTATTTCTATATTCGTCAATAAGTAGATAAGCACAGTTTTCAAAATAGTGACCATAGGGGTGGCCACATACTTTGCATTTACTTTGTTCAACACAGAGGGACAAGCTCGCACAAACACTTGTAACAACTTAATGTCGCTCAGGAGTGAGCTTTATCACATATAAAGCTCAATACTTACTAAACAAGCTTTAATTGACGTTTTGCTCATATATCGCTCTAACAACAGAGAGAAACAGTGCCACAATAAAAGCATGCCCTTCACGTACGTCTTTTCATTACTGACTGCAATATACCTTCATATTGTATCAACACACAAATATAACATGGCTTCCCTCAGACGCCTGACCCAGGCTTCATCATCCTGGCCCCACAAAACTTACTCTTGTTTCAAGCCTTTGAGTCCCTCGTTTAACGAAAAAAAATAAGAAATTTCCATTAACCATTTAAATTCACTTATAGGGTTCAAGAGGAAGAAAAGATATGAAAAAAAGAGGAAGAAGAATAGCAAGTATAAGAAAGAGAAAGGATCAGGAGTAGAAGGATTTGGAAGAGGGAAGAGGAAATACAAGAAAGAAGGAAAGAGGAGTAAGAAGCAGCAAGAAGTTGTTTGTGTTGTCAGAGGTAAACACAAGACAACTCAGGTGGTCCAGGTTGCTGCTATACACTCATCGCTACAACTCCTATTTTTAATATACACAAAAACTGAGATCAAATACCTAGCTGGTATCTATGTGATGGCGTGTCAGCTGACACCATCCACATTGCACATTAGAAACCAACCAAAGAACAAGCGGAAATTTAATACTTTAAGAAACCAATGAACAAAGGAATCTATGAATGTTTTCAAAACTACCCAAGGAACAAAATCGAAAATATGTCTATTAAATATAAGTTTACAGTGTAATAAGCTCATGTTGGCAGAATTTTGATGTGGAAAGAAAGATTAGGATAAGAGGAAGATTAGTGTAAGAGTACGATTTAGGGGTGAGGGTTTAAGAAGTGGTGTTGGTTGGTAGTGACCTGTCTGGTAGTTATATCACCCTGGCTGGTGGTACAGCAAGGTCATCACCCCAGCCCCACCACCCCACCCCCACCAACCTATACTCAATACTGTAGCACAAACTCTCCCAGTTTCAATACACCATTCCCTACAAGAAGGGTGCCTTGATACTCATCAAGTCCTCTTGATCTAAGTAATCAAGAGTTACCCTTTCTTCCTCGGATCAAAACGGATTACCACCCATTCGCTAGGCGCTGGTACGACCCCGATAGATTTACGTAACCCTCTCCCAGCATATTAGTAACGTACATGTCATGTCATCTGTTTCACTGACAGTATACTATCTGGGTAGGAAAACTCTCGAAACCAGTCACAGATATATTCCTGGGGTTTCAAGGTCTCAAGAGTGTTATTATCTTTTTAATGGGGTTCATAAATTTTTTAGAATTATTAACTTCTTCGCTACCACAAAAATATATACCCAGCTGCAACACTGCTCATACCAGCAACTCATCCAAGAAACATGTTAGTTGCAGTACCCGAGGAAAATGTTGCAGCAGGACTGGTAGCAACAGCAGCAACTATAATATCAGCAATAGTCACAGCAGCAGCAACCACAACCGAAGTAGCAGCATTAAGAACTACAAAAATTATCAGTAACAACCACAGCAGCAGCAGCAACAGTGGTGGTGGTGGTGACCTTGAACAAAACATTCACCCCTGCAACAACCTTGTGCGGCCTCACCCACACCTGCCGTCTCAACCACCGACCCCCGCCAACCTGCCAGCCAGCCTACCTGCCTGCCAGCCTGCCAGGCACCCAACCATCTAATCAGCCAACCAGGCCAGCAGGCAGGTAGGCAGGCAAGCAGGCAGGCAGCAAGCCATATAGTCAGCTAGCCAACCAGGCCAGCAAGCAAGCAAGCAGGCAGGCAGGGTCATCCTATTAATCAGCCATCCTGTCTACCAGTCAGCCCTCCTGGAAATTAGTCAGTCTGCCAGCTTGTCAGTCTACCAAGATTCCAGCTTCCTCGGCGACAACGTAAGTCACCTTTACTAGAAACCATCTTTTACCCCATCCATGAAAGCATTCCTCAACACATGAAGTAGTGGGCGGCAACTCACAACAGGCACCCCTACACTACAACCACAGTGTAAACAACTCCAGCATTCTGGCGAGGGTAGTGAAGGATTATGCACAGTTACACTGTACCTCCACCTCCAACCTACCACTACCACCACCAATTAAGCATTTATTAATCAGGGGAAGTGCTAAACCCCCATAAATCATATAGAGCCTGGAGAATGAGAGGCATTCGGGTTCGATCCAATGAAGCAGAGGATAAATCCAGTTTATTGGATGAAAAGACCCTCACCAGCACAATGGCAACCATCTTGAGGGGAGCCAGTAAATGTGCAATGAACGATTACTCTACACTCAACACTTAAATACTTGTAGCAGGTACTGGAGTTCCTATTCAGTATATAACATTCCAGCAGGTACTGGAATGTCTTACACAGTATAACATTCCAGCAGGTACTAAAGTTTTTACAAAGTTGAAGACTCAGATGAGTCAAAGAGATGTTAGGAAGTATTTCTTTAGTCATAGAGTTGTCAGGAAGTGGAATAGTCTGGCAAGTGACGTAATGGAGGTAGGAACCATACATAGTTTTAAGACGAGGTTTGATAAAGCTCATGGAGCAGGCAGAAAGAGGTCCTAGTAGCGATCCGTGAAGAGGCGGGGCCAGGAGCTATAACTCGATCCTTGCAACCACATATAGGTGAGCACACACACAAAAAACATCAATACAAACAGCGCATAAAACATTCAAACTATAGTTAAAGAAAAATAGCAACCATGTAAAAAAAAAGGCAAATTATACACATTAGAATTGCGGTAAAGTTCATGGATTTCACGACAAACAACATCCCCATTGAGACAAAACAATAATGTGTGTCAGTCAATGGTACATCACACGCTACACGGGGAGTACCAAGATCCCTGACAACAAAGATGGCAGCCTTGAATGAGGCGAGTGTGCTCCATCCCGACACCTTGGATGAGTTTCCAGAGCTTTTTCTTTTTTTTTTTTTTACTCCCGGTGCTTGCCTGGTCAACTAGGCTGTTGCTGCTGGCTGGCCGCTGGTTGATCTGGCTCTTCAAGTGATGGTTTCTGTGGAAAGAGGACCATGGACCCAAGTATTGTCCAGTCCTCCGTCACTTGTTGATAGTCTTCAAGGTCCAGGTGATGATGGGGAACGGCAGCCATGGACTGTATATAGGACTTGGGGAGCGGCAGCCATGGACTGTGTACAGGACTTGGGGAGCGGCAGCCATGGACTGTATATAGGACTTGGGGAGCGGCAGCCATGGACTGTGTACAGGACTTGGGGAGCGGCAGCCATGGACTGTGTACAGGACTTGGGGAGCGGCAGCCATGGACTGTGTACAGGACTTGGGGAGCGGCAGCCATGGACTGTATATAGGACTTGGGGAGCGGCAGCCATGGACTGTGTACAGGACTTGGGGAGCGGCAGCCATGGACTGTGTATAGGACTTGGGGAGCGGCAGCCATGGACTGTGTATAGGACTTGGGGAACGGCAGCCATGGACTGTATATAGGACTTGGGGAACGGCAGCCATGGACTGTGTATAGGACTTGGGGAACGGCAGCCATGGACTGTGTATAGGACTTGGGGAACGGCAGTCATGGACTGTACAGAGGACATGGGGAACGGCAGCCATGGACTGTATATAGGACTTGGCAACGGCAGCCATGGACTGTATAGAGGACTTGGGGAGCGGCAGCCATGGACTGTGTATAGGACTTGGGGAACGGCAGTCATGGACTGTACAGAGGACTTGGGGAACGGCAGCCATGGACTGTATAGAGGACTTGGGGAACGGCAGCCATGGACTGTATAGAGGACATGGGGAACGGCAGCCATGGACTGTATATAGGACTTGAGGAACGGCAGCCATGGACTGTATATAGGACTTGAACGGCAGATATGGACTGTATAGAGGACTTGGGGAACGGCAGCCATGGACTGTATATAGAACTTGGGGAATGGCGGTCATGGACTGTATATAGGACTTGGGGAACGGCAGCCATGGACCGTATAGAGGACTTGGGGAACGGCAGCCATGGGCTGTATAGAGGACTTGGGGAATGGCGGTCATGGACTGTATAGAGGACTTGGGGAACGGCAGCCATGGGCTGTATATAGGACTTGGGGAACGGCAGATATGGACTGTATAGAGAACTTGGGGAACGGCAGCCATGGACTGTATAGAGGACTTGGGGAATGGCGGTCATGGACTGTATAGAGGACTTGGGGAACGGCAGCCATGGACTGTATAGAGGACTTGGGGAACGGCAGCCATGGACTGTATAGAGGACTTGGGGAATGGCGGTCATGGACTGTATAGAGGACTTGGGGAACGGCAGTCATGGACTGTATAGAGGACTTGGGAACGGCAGCCATGGACTGTATAGAGGACTTGGGGAACGGCAGCCATGAACTGCATAGAGGACTTACGGAATGGCAACCATGGGCTGTATAGAGGACTTACGGAACGGGATAAAAGGGCCAATAAGGAATTCTTTTTTCATTTTGCTCCCAGAAGAGAGTTTATTATACAGCGGCACTCATCTTGTGAGGCAACATGGCGGAGAAAGATAAAGCAGAACATTGCAACCTAAATAGGTGACACATCACTGGCTATATTACTTTCATCATTGTATTTTTCTACATACAAGTTTCACTACCTTTACAATCGTGTACGTTTAATATACTTGTTTATCTACAAAAAACACTACAATTAAGTGTAATATACGTGTGTATGCAACACTGCCTTTACAATTATCTACCTGTAATATACCCGTTTACCTGCAGCCATCACTACTTCTATATATTACCATTATATAATAGCAACAAATGGCACATTTTGTCACTGTCAATCTTAGTTATACAGTGTTTACACTGACCAAACATGTGTGTAGTGTTAATAGTACAGTGTTGTAATCTACATTATAAGACAGTTGTGGTGTTTATGTAGCAAGAAAACGGGCACAAACAGTGTCGAGTCATTTATCGCCAATGAATTAAAGAAGACTTTAGCAAAGTGTATGTACAGTATATTACATCTGCAATGAACTTCACGACTTCCAATGTGCCCCAAGCAATATAGTCCAGCTGTTTCACGAGGCAGGGACAACCTGTATTATCCTGTCTTGCAAAAACCCTGGGGGTTCAATGTATTTAGCATGCGCGCACTCGACGATTTTTAACGAGTGATATTTCTTTTGTCTGCCGACATTGGTTTTTCGTCAAACTCCGAATCGCCTTCACGTGTTTTTTTCTCACCACATCCTCTTTACCTCAAAGTCTCCCTCATCATGAGGCTCATCCACAAGGCAGCAACAATTTATCTCCATTTGATCAGCGCCTCAGCCACTTTCTGTTTCCAATCTGGCAGCCATCCTTCGCGCCAACATTTTCTGGGTGTTTAAAACTTTAAATCGCCTCGCCACGTCGGCTCTCCCAGATTACTTCTCTTGCCTCCCCCTTCCTACTCCCTTGGTCTTCCCTCATTCTCTCTGCCCCTTCACTTACACCAGCGTATAATATCCAAGCGGCTGCACAGCCCTTCACTTTGTTCACAAGTTTACCAACTCCTGTCACAACTAATCCGGTAATAATGTCATTTGCATGCCACACACTGCTCCAAGTTGCTGCAGTGCACGCCCCGACGACCCTATCACTCCTATACCATTAGTGCAATTCCCCTCTCCCTCCTTCTCCCATCAATATCTCGCAGCTTTAAACTCTGCCACTCATCCCAGCTGATGACCCTCAAATTCGAAGAAGTATACGTCACTTTAAAATGAATACATCCGTCCCGAGTAACTTTTAAGGTAGAGGAGTCTTAATCCAGACTCGAAAGTAGATATGTCAAAATCCCAGGACAAACAGGGGACCCTCGTTATTTCTCAGCAGCTACAAACAAGTTGTAAGATGTGTGTGACATATCTGCAGCAAGTGTAGTGTTGAGAGCTGAGGGGGCGTGTCGCTGCTGTGCACCGCTGGTTGCTTCCCACACTCGTCACCACTCCACACACTCCTCCTCCCATCTCTTGTCTGCCTCCAACTTCCACGCCTTTCATCCCACCTACATCCACCTCCACTGTTTGTACCCAGATGATTGTACTCACTAGCTGTGTTTCCTAGGGACGATACATAGCTCTTGACCCAACTTCTTGACTAATGACCGGCTCTGTGGGTACCTGGCCTCTAAGGCCCTATCATACTTTATTTCTTCAAACCATGAAAAAAAAATCACACTACAGTGCCACTTCTTAAAATTCGTCTCATCATAGACTGTAAAAATACCTCGTTGCGTCTCTCTATGGCCCATAAACGTCTTTGTGTGTTAACTGCTACGCTATCCTATGTACGCTTCCAGCACAACTTCATCCAGTATATTCTCCTCCATATACCGTACTTCATGTTTCTTCTGGTCCGCTTTTCTAAGCGATAATCTCTCCTCGCAGATGACCACCTTTGTTTCCGTATCAACATCGTTACGAACCATCGGACTTTTGTCTTCAAAAACTTGACATGCTTTATTTGGATCACTGGACTCTCTTAAGAGTTCTTGACATGCTAGATGACGTGTGGGTTCCACGCAGTTGCTGCATTCTTATAGTCAAACATGGGTCGTGTATAGAGCCGTGGAGAACGTCTTATTATTGCTGAATGTAGAACTCAAAACTAACCTAGTGTTGTATATGTCGCTGAAGGTACCTGGTTAGTTTCTGCTTCCGATGACATGCTTGTCGTAAAGTTTACACTAGAACTCTCCTAAAATGCCTTTATCGCTGAGACTGAGTGAGAACTCGCAGAACTGTTAGCAATGTTCGAACTCCAGCTGCTGGTCCCAACTTCTTAACCACAAATCAACCAACATGATGCATTCCCAGATCTGTCAGGATTGCATTTGGACTGTTACAGGTGCAGGTAGGTTGGGTTACAGGTGAAGGTGAGTTCGCCAGGACGGGTCCTGGCACGGGGTTTCTTCATACCTTTGATATACCTTTGAAGAGTTTCGAGAGTTTATTTACTCTCTGAGCCCGGCCATGGGCCAGGCTCATCTGGTGCTTGCCTGGTCAACCAGGCTGTTGCTGCTGGAGGCCCGCTGCCCTACATATCCATCACAGCCTGGTTGATCTGGCACCTGGTGAAGATACTTGTCTAGTTTCCTCTTGAAGGCTTCTACACTTATTCCAGCAGTGTTTCTGATATCTTCTGGTAAGATGTTGAATAGTTTGGGACCCCGGATGTTGATACAGTGTTCCCTTATTGTCCCCACCGCACCCCTGCTCCTCACTGGGTTTATTTTACACTTCTTCGCATATCTGTCACTCCAGTGAGAGATATGGTCACCATGTGGTGACCCGGAATGGACTGTCTTTACTGCTTCAACTGGCTACTTCCAAAGTATATACCACTTATTGATCAGAAAGTCTACTTACAATTCTCTGATTCACTTGGGTATTCAGTTTCCATTTGTGCCCCGTCGTGCTGACCACCGTCGTGCTGACCCAGCCGCACCTTTCAATTTTTCCATTAACGTGAAAATGAAAGCCAGCGCTCCACGTTTTTATCTCAATTAAAAAAAATCGCCACTGAAAGTATGCATAGGTAAAAAAAAAAAAAAAACGCCCTGGGAGACGACAAGGATAAAGACAACACGCAGCTTACCTTTGATATACCTTTAATGAGTTTCGAGAGTTACTATTTTCGGAGCCCGGCCATGGGCCAAGACTGGTCAACCAGGCTGTTGCTGTTGAAAGCCCGCTGCCCCACGTATCCATCACAGCCAGGCTGACCTGGCACTTACAGGGAATAAGATTTATTTGCAACTCATTTCAGAACTGCGCCGGCCATTTCGCTGTTTATCTCTTGTTGCATCTCGCAACATACCTCTGAAGGATTTCGAGAGTTTTCCTACCCTCGCAGCCCGGCCATGTGAGAGCCTTGCCTGGTCAACCAGTTTGTTGCTGCTGGCGGCCCACTGACCCACATATCCATTACAGTAAGTCTCTTGATTTTTCTAATATATGTACACGGTATTTTAGTGAAGGCTCGATATGACAGCTGTAACTCAAATTTTTCATCGCACATACGAACTCTTAAAACATTGTTCTCTCCATATATAAGAAGGTTCTTGTTGTATGACATATAAAGGTCGTACAATACATGAACGATAGGAAACAGATTTAATCCGAGGAAGAAGAAAGTAGCTCCAAATTCTTTATCTTATCCTCGTAGCAGGCATAGATAAAGCCACTCGCCTCAATTTTGTAGCATCATTTACAGATACGAAAATAAGCAAGAAAATCACCTCGGCAGAAGATATGGAAAAATTGCAAAATATAAGAAAAGTCTTTCAGTGGGCTGTGGAAAAATAACATGACTTTCAAAACGGACACGTTCAAACTGCTTGGATAAGTAAAGAATGAACAGCTCAAAAGGAACATTGTATATACAACACAAGAGTAACACAAAATAAAATGAGAGGAACATGCAAAGGATCTGGGTGTAATAATGTCAACTGACCTTTCTTTCAAAGAACACAAAAAGGCAAATGTCATAAATGTCAGGAAAATGACAAGGTGGATAATGAGGACTTTCAGGACAAGGGAAATAATGCCAGTGGTGACACTTTTCAAATCGCTTGTGCTCTCACGCTTGGAATACTGTTCAGTGTTGACAGCTCCTTTCAGGGCAAGAGAGATCAAAGCTGGAAGAAATTCAAAGATCATTTACTGCCCACATAAAGCCAGTAAAACATGTAAATTACTGGGAACGCTTCAAAGACCTTAATATGTACTCGCTGGAGCGTAAGAAAGATGCATGATAATATATACGTGGACAATACTTGAAGGCCTCACAAACTTACACACTGTTAAATATACTGGAGAGATATAGTATTTGTAAGTTGAAACCAATGAAAGGCAGGGGAAAGGGGCACTGTTGGCACAATAAGAGAACACTGTATGAACACACGTGGTGCCAGACTTTTTAACATCTTGCCACAAGATATCAGAAACACTATTGAAACAAAAATCCTCAAGCTGAAACTTGACAATTTCTTCCACCAAGTGCCAGACCAACCACTAACAGTGCTTGGTCTGGCAGTGCCAGTGGACCGCTAGCAGCAACAGTCTGGTTGACCAGGCAAGAAACAGACAAGCCTAACCTAGGGTTGGGTTATGAGAGTAAGAAATCTCTCGAAACCAATCAATAGAATATGAAAAATCTGTCACTAACAATTTATACTTTCTTCCAAGAGTGTCAAATAAATTAACACATTTGGACAAAAAAAATCCCAATCTGTGTGTATGTATTGGATGTTAGTGGAATGAACAGCTTCCTGCACGTCCCTCATCACCAGTCATGCAGTGGGTGTGAGGCAGCTCACCAGTGCTCCTGCCAGCCTCCCTCATCACCAGTCATGCAGTGGGTGTGAGGCAGCTCACCAGTGCTCCTGCCAGCCTCCCTCATCACCAGTCATGCAGTGGGTGAGGCAACTCACCAGTGCTCCTGCCAGCCTCCCTCATCACCAGTCATGCAGTGGGTGTGAGGCAGCTCACCAGTGCTCCTGCCAGCCTCCCTCATCACCAGTCATGCAGTGGGTGTGAGGCAGCTCACTAGTGCTCCTGCCAGCCTCCCTCATCACCAGTCATGCAGTGGGTGTGAGGCAGCTCACCAGTGCTCCTGCCAGCCTCCCTCATCACCAGTCATGCAGTGGGTGTGAGGCAGCTCACCAGTGCTCCTGCCAGCCTCCCTCATCACCAGTCATGCAGTGGGTGTGAGGCAGCTCACCAGTGCTCCTGCCAGCCTCCCTCATCACCAGTCATGCAGTGGGTGTGAGGCAGTTCACCAGTGCTCCTGCCAGCCTCCCTCATCACCAGTCATGCAGTGGGTGTGAGGCAACTCACCAGTACTCCTGCCAGCCTCCCTCATCACCAGTCATGCAGTGGGCGTGAGGCAACTCACCAGTGCTCCTGCCAGCCTCCCTCATCACCAGTCATGCAGTGGGTGTGAGGCAGCTCACCAGTGCTCCTGCCAGCCTCCCTCATCACCAGTCATGCAGTGGGTGTGAGGCAACTCACCAGTACTCCTTCCAGCCTCCCTCATCACCAGTCATGCAGTGGGTGTGAGGCAACTCACCAGTACTCCTGCCAGCCTCCCTCATCACCAGTCATGCAGTGGGCGTGAGGCAACTCACCAGTGCTCCTGCCAGCCTCCCTCATCACCAGTCATGCAGTGGGTGTGAGGCAGCTCACCAGTGCTCCTGCCAGCCTCCCTCATCACCAGTCATGCAGTGGGTGTGAGGCAGCTCACCAGTGCTCCTGCCAGCCTCCCTCATCACCAGTCATGCAGTGGGTGTGAGGCAGCTCACCAGTGCTCCTGCCAGCCTCCCTCATCACCAGTCATGCAGTGGGTGTCAGGCAGCTCACCAGTGCTCCTGCCAGCCTCCCTCATCACCAGTCATGCAGTGGGTGTGAGGCAGCTCACCAGTGCTCCTGCCAGCCTCCCTCATCACCAGTCATGCAGTGGGTGTGAGGCAGCTCACCAGTGCTCCTGCCAGCCTCCCTCATCACCAGTCATGCAGTGGGTGTGAGGCAGTTCACCAGTGCTCCTGCCAGCCTCCCTCATCACCAGTCATGCAGTGGGTGTGAGGCAACTCACCAGTACTCCTGCCAGCCTCCCTCATCACCAGTCATGCAGTGGGCGTGAGGCAACTCACCAGTGCTCCTGCCAGCCTCCCTCATCACCAGTCATGCAGTGGGTGTGAGGCAGCTCACCAGTGCTCCTGCCAGCCTCCCTCATCACCAGTCATGCAGTGGGTGTGAGGCAACTCACCAGTACTCCTGCCAGCCTCCCTCATCACCAGTCATGCAGTGGGTGTGAGGCAACTCACCAGTACTCCTGCCAGCCTCCCTCATCACCAGTCATGCAGTGGGCGTGAGGCAACTCACCAGTGCTCCTGCCAGCCTCCCTCATCACCAGTCATGCAGTGGGTGTGAGGCAGCTCACCAGTGCTCCTGCCAGCCTCCCTCATCACCAGTCATGCAGTGGGTGTGAGGCAGCTCACCAGTGCTCCTGCCAGCCTCCCTCATCACCAGTCATGCAGTGGGTGAGGCAACTCACCAGTGCTCCTGCCAGCCTCCCTCATCACCAGTCATGCAGTGGGTGAGGCAGCTCACCAGTGCTCCTGCCAGCCTCCTTCATCACCAGTCATGCAGTGGGTGTGAGGCAGCTCACCAGTACTCCTGCCAGCCTCCCTCATCACCAGTCATGCAGTGGGTGTGAGGCAACTCACCAGTGCTCCTGCCAGCCTCCCTCATCACCAGTCATGCAGTGGGTGTGAGGCAACTCACCAGTGCTCCTGCCAGCCTCCCTCATCACCAGTCATGTAGTGGGTGTGAGGCAGCTCACCAGTGCTCCTGCCAGCCTCCCTCATCACCAGTCATGCAGTGGGTGTGAGGCAGCTCACCAGTGCTCCTGCCAGCCTCCCTCATCACCAGTCATGCAGTGGGTGTGAGGCAGTTCACCAGTGCTCCTGCCAGCCTCCCTCATCACCAGTCATGCAGTGGGTGTGAGGCAACTCACCAGTGCTCCTGCCAGCCTCCCTCATCACCAGTCATGCAGTGGGTGTGAGGCAACTCACCAGTGCTCCTGCCAGCCTCCCTCATCACCAGTCATGCAGTGGGTGTGAGGCAACTCACCAGTGCTCCTGCCAGCCTCCCTCATCACCAGTCATGTAGTGGGTGTGAGGCAGCTCACCAGTGCTCCTGCCAGCCTCCCTCATCACCAGTCATGTAGTGGGTGTGAGGCAGCTCACCAGTGCTCCTGCCAGCCTCCCTCATCACCAGTCATGCAGTGGGTGTGAGGCAACTCACCAGTGCTCCTGCCAGCCTCCCTCATCACCAGTCATGCAGTGGGTGAGGCAGCTCACCAGTGATCCTGCCAGCCTCCCTCGTCACCAGTCATGCAGTGGGTGTGAGGCAACTCACCAGTGCTCCTGCCAGCCTCAATCATCACCAGTCATGCAGTGGGTGTGAGGCAGCTCACCAGTGCTCCTGCCAGCCTTCCTCATCACCAGTCATGCAGTGGGTGTGAGGCAACTCACCAGTGCTCCTGCCAGCCTCCCTCATCACCAGTCATGCAGTGGGTGTGAGGCAACTCACCAGTGCTCCTGCCAGCCTCCCTCATCACCAGTCATGCAGTGGGTGTGAGGCAGCTCACCAGTGCTCCTGCCAGCCTCCCTCATCACCAGTCATGCAGTGGGTGTGAGGCAGCTCACCAGTGCTCCTGCCAGCCTCCCTCATCACCAGTCATGCAGTGGGTGTGAGGCAGCTCACCAGTGCTCCTGCCAGCCTCCCTCATCACCAGTCATGCAGTGGGTGTGAGGCAGCTCACCAGTGCTCCTGCCAGCCTCCCTCATCACCAGTCATGCAGTGGGTGTGAGGCAGTTCACCAGTGCTCCTGCCAGCCTCCCTCATCACCAGTCATGCAGTGGGTGTGAGGCAGCTCACCAGTGCTCCTGCCAGCCTCCCTCATCACCAGTCATGCAGTGGGTGTGAGGCAGCTCACCAGTGCTCCTGCCAGCGTCCCTCATCACCAGTCATGCAGTGGGCGTGAGGCAGCTCACCAGTGCTCCTGCCAGCGTCCCTCATCACCAGTCATGCAGTGGGTGTGAGGCAGCTCACCAGTGCTCCTGCCAGCCTCCCTCATCACCAGTCATGCAGTGGGTGTGAGGCAGCTCACCAGTGCTCCTGCCAGCGTCCCTCATCACCAGTCATGCAGTGGGCGTGAGGCAGCTCACCGGTGCTCCTGCCAGCCTCCCTCATGACCAGTCATGCAGTGGGTGTGAGGCAGTTCACCAGTGCTCCTGCCAGCCTCCCTCATCACCAGTCATGCAGTGGGTGTGAGGTAGCTCACCAGTGCTCCTGCCAGCCTCCCTCATCACCAGTCATGCAGTGGGTGTGAGGTAGCTCACCAGTGCTCCTGCCAGCCTCCCTCATCACCAGTCATGCAGTGGGTGTGAGGCAGCTCACCAGTGCTCCTGCCAGCGTCCCTCATCACCAGTCATGCAGTGGGTGTGAGGCAGCTCACCGGTGCTCCTGCGAGCCTCCCTCATCACCAGTCATGCAGTGGGTGTGAGGCAGCTCACCAGTGCTCCTGCCAGCGTCCCTCATCACCAGTCATGCAGTGGGTGTGAGGCAGCTCACCGGTGCTCCTGCCAGCCTCCCTCATGACCAGTCATGCAGTGGGTGTGAGGCAGTTCACCAGTGCTCCTGCCAGCCTCCCTCATCACCAGTCATGCAGTGGGTGTGAGGCAGCTCACCAGTGCTCCTGCCAGCCTCCCTCGTCACCAGTCATGCAGTGGGTGTGAGGCAGCTCACCGGTGCTCCTGCCAGCCTCCCTCATGACCAGTCATGCAGTGCGTGTGAGGCAGCTCACCGGTGATCCTGCCAGCCTCCCTCATGACCAGTCATGCAGTGGGTGTGAGGCAGTTCACCAGTGCTCCTGCCAGCCTCCCTCATCACCAGTCATGCAGTGGGTGTGAGGCAGCTCACCAGTGCTCCTGCCAGCCTCCCTCATCACCAGTCATGCAGTGGGTGTGAGGCAGCTCACCAGTGCTCCTGCCAGCCTCCCTCATCACCAGTCATGCAGTGGGTGTGAGGCAGCTCACCAGTGCTCCTGCCAGCCTCCCTCATCACCAGTCATGCAGTGGGTGTGAGGCAGCTCACCAGTGCTCCTGCCAGCCTCCCTCATCACCAGTCATGCAGTGGGTGTGAGGCAGCTCACCAGTGCTCCTGCCAGCCTCCCTCATCACCAGTCACGCAGTGAGTGTGAGGCAGCTCACCAGTGCTCCTGCCAGCCTCCCTCATCACCAGTCATGCAGTGGGTGAGGCAGCTCACCAGTGCTCCTGCCAGCCTCCCTCATCACCAGTCATGCAGTGGGTGAGGCAGCTCACCAGTGCTCCTGCCAGCCTCCCTCATCACCAGTCATCCGGCGCAACACCTTTTGATTATTCATGAAAAATGGAAATGAAAACGATCACGCATATGAGAACGTGTGTGTTAAACCTTTGGCAGCCTCACCTATCTTTCTCATGCAGATTTACAAGTTTATGCACCCTGCTGCCTGTACCTGTCATTTCTGGCATGGAAAAAATATACCAGACAACGTTATAATGGTTCATATCTAGTTATCATAGAAACTATATAAATTAATAAACGATACATGCGTTGATATTACAGTTGCTGAAGCAAACCTCGTTAATCCACTGTCACACATACGCCAAACAATTCCCACTGTTTATACATGGGGAAGAGATACACCCACAAACATTTATTGAGATGTTTCGCCACAAGCGTCTGCAATCCTAAACACCTTGAACTGTGCACAGACTAGGTCTTAACCCACACAAGCGCCTGCTAATTCGTTATATAAGAGTTCTCCACCAACATCAAGGTAACCAACACTCTTGAAGGGAACAATTGAGAGAAGAACAATGCAAGATGTGGCAGGTCCTTCAGAGGACAATAACAACTCCTTATTTGCCAAAATACGCAAAAACTGAAGTTATATTTCAGGACAAATATCAATACTGCAGGTTTCAAATATTATCTAAACAACATATAAATAATATCCTACTACCTTACTAGAATATACCAGGAAGTTAATATGGAGTATATTCGCTGGCTACAAAGATTGACCTCAACGTTATTATAAACACACTTAAATATATAAAAACACTCTCAAACATTATGATAAAACCAAAGCCACGTGACTACACACATGACCCACACACTATCAACGACCCAAACACTACCACCAACGACCCAAACACTACCACCAACGACCCAAACACTACCACCAACGACCCAAACACTACCATCAACGACCCACGCACACTACCATCAACGACCCACGCACACTACCATCAACGACCCACACACACTACCATCAACGATCCCCATACACTACCATCAACGACCCCTCACACATCAACGACCCACACACTACCATCAACGACCCCCACACACTACCATCAACGACCCCCACACACTACCATCAACGACCCAGACCACTGTCATGCACGACACACGACGAGAGGGAAAAAAAATATGCTACTCAAAATTCAAAGCAAAACCTCCTATATTATTTGTTTATTAGGAAATGTTACCGACGATGTTTGAGTCATTATAATGCTCTAGCTCCTGGAATTACATTAAATACAGTATAGAATAAATGTAGTCATGGCTCGGGCCACGGGGGCGTTGACCCCCGGCACACCCTCCAGTTGTATGCACAATTTTTTCCGTCCCTCCCTAATAAAAAAAGGCCTCATCTTCAAAAAAAAAAAAAATGAAAAATACAGATCGATGCACAAATAATTCACAGTCATATCTGGGTGTTCATGTTGAAGCTTAAAAAATGAATGAAATGACAAAATTTGCACAGTTCAAGACACGAGTTCAGAACAGGTCCTTCCTGCCTCTCACAACTGATGGATCACACTACTACTACAGTAGTTCAGAACATGTCCTTCCTGCCTCTCACAACTGATGGATCACACTACTACAGTAGTTCAGAACAGGTCCTTCCTGCCTCTCACAACTGATGGATCACACTACTACTACAGTAGTTCAGAACATGTCCTTCCTGCCTCTCACAACTGATGGATCACACTACTACTACAGTAGTTCAGAACATGTCCTTCCTGCCTCTCACAACTGATGGATCACACTACTACTACAGTAGTTCAGAACAGGTCCTTCCTGCCTCTCACAACTGATGGATCACACTACTACAGTAGTTCAGAACATGTCCTTCCTGCCTCTCACAACTGATGGATCACACTACTACTACAGTAGTTCAGAACAGGTCCTTCCTGCCTCTCACAACTGATGGATCACACTACTACAGTAGTTCAGAACAGGTCCTTCCTGCCTCTCACAACTGATGGATCACACTACTACTACAGTAGTTCAGAACATGTCCTTCCTGCCTCTCACAACTGATGGATCACACTACTACTACAGTAGTTCAGAACATGTCCTTCCTGCCTCTCACAACTGATGGATCACACTACTACTACAGTAGTTCAGAACATGTCCTTCCTGCCTCTCACAACTGATGGATCACACTACTACTACAGTAGTTCAGAACATGTCCTTCCTGCCTCTCACAACTGATGGATCACACTACTACTACAGTAGTTCAGAACATGTCCTTCCTGCCTCTCACAACTGATGGATCACACTACTACAGTAGTTCAGAACAGGTCCTTCCTGCCTCTCACAACTGATGGATCACACTACTACTACAGTAGTTCAGAACATGTCCTTCCTGCCTCTCACAACTGATGGATCACACTACTACTGCAGTAGTTCAGAACATGTCCTTCCTGCCTCTCACAACTGATGGATCACACTACTACTACAGTAGTTCAGAACAGGTCCTTCCTGCCTCTCACAACTGATGGATCACACTACTACAGTAGTTCAGAACAGGTCCTTCCTGCCTCTCACAACTGATGGATCACACTACTACTACAGTAGTTCAGAACATGTCCTTCCTGCCTCTCACAACTGATGGATCACACTACTACTACAGTAGTTCAGAACATGTCCTTCCTGCCTCTCACAACTGATGGATCACACTACTACAGTAGTTCAGAACAGGTCCTTCCTGCCTCTCACAACTGATGGATCACACTACTACTACAGTAGTTCAGAACATGTCCTTCCTGCCTCTCACAACTGATGGATCACACTACTACAGTAGTTCAGAACAGGTCCTTCCTGCCTCTCACAACTGATGGATCACACTACTACTACAGTAGTTCAGAACAGGTCCTTCCTGCCTCTCACAACTGATGGATCACACTACTACTACAGTAGTTCAGAACATGTCCTTCCTGCCTCTCACAACTGATGGATCACACTACTACAGTAGTTCAGAACAGGTCCTTCCTGCCTCTCACAACTGATGGATCACACTACTACAGTAGTTTAGAACAGGTCCTTCCTGCCTCTCACAACTGATGGATCACACTACTACAGTAGTTTAGAACATGTCCTTCCTGCCTCTCACAACTGATGGATCACACTACTACAGTAGTTTAGAACAGGTCCTTCCTGCCTCTCACAACTGATGGATCACACTACTACAGTAGTTTAGAACATGTCCTTCCTGCCTCTCACAACTGATGGATCACACTACTACAGTAGTTTAGAACATGTCCTTCCTGCCTCTCACAACTGATGTATCACACTACTATATAAATCTCTCCTGCGTCTCGACTGTTGTACCACTTCACGTGGTTTTGGACACACTACAAAACAAATATGTAAAGCTGTGGTATCAAACATTATAGATTAACTAGAGATTTTCCATCATTGTAGTCCATCCACCTGTAACAGGTTTCAAGATTCCTCTTGAAACCTGGTTAACTAGGTTGTTGCTGGCCCGCTGGGCCACATATCCAACTTTTCCAACAAGACAAGTCCAGTCATTTATGTTGCCTCTTAAGACACTTGTATTCACTAGACTGGAATACTGTTATACACTGACAGCCACATTTAGGGCTGGTGATATTGTAGCCCTGAAAATGTGCAGAAAGTATTCACTGTCATCTTGTATATCACCCAACAATACAACTATTGGGAACGTATAATCTTTCTCCCTGGAGATATAATGTAACATACACCAGCATATACATATATACAGTTACAGGATTAATACAGGTATTCCAGGATACAAGGAATAAAGTACAAGAAAATACCATCGACATAATACAGTATAAATTCTGATCATTGTGACCCCTGAATTGCATGTCAGCTGGTGGTGGGGGCGCTGACCCCCGGAAGCATCCTTCAGGTATCAGGGCCCCTGCACACTATCAGCATCAGTGGACAATATTCCGCACCACTCTTTTAGCCTGGTGCCTTCATGCTGCTGAAGGGCTCTTGATCCACGGAATTAAGAGATACCATCCCCTTTCTCAGATCAAAATTTTTACCTTCCAAATGCTTGTGGATAATAATAATAATTACTATTATTACTTTTCATGAATACGATAATATTAAATTAAATATATAATAATTGGTCATGAAGAACGAGATAATAAAAACAACTATTATTAATACTTCTGATAAACGAGATAATAATAATAATAATAATAATAATATTATGGATGATGAATGAAATAACATAATTACTATTATTACTGGTGATGAAGAATGAGAGGAGTTACTCACGTCAGTGTCAAGCTGGTGCACAGTACACAGGCAGCTCCTCAACACATTACCTGTCAACCAAGGATAAAATACATATAAGAGGTCAACACAATTTTGATAAAATAACTTCACAAAGATGCATACATAAAATATGCAATTTAACCACGGTGAATGGTAATTAAATTCCTCGAGAAGGTGATCTAGAGATCACGAAAGCGCCTGGAATTTAATTACCATTAACTGTGCTTAAATTAAATTACATACATACTCCCACTATATATATATATATATATATATATATATATATATATATATATATATATATATATATATATATATATATATATATATATATATATATATATATTTGTCAATGTATTTCGTCTTGAAATAAAGTTCACACAGAATATAGAATATAGGGGGTGGTAGGAGAAAACAATATTCAAACAGCTTCAGGGAGAACCTTGAGTTGTTCCTGAAGAAAGTGTATTATTTTCTCTAAGGATGAGGGTCCCCAGGACAGTTCTGGTGGATGAATTTGGTAGGGTATGCAAAAGAAGAAAATTAAAAGCGAATACAGGAAAGAGTAAGGTTATGAGGATAACAAAGATTAGGTGATGAAAGATTGGATAACAGATTGGAGGGAGAGAGTATGGAGGAGGTGAATGTATTCAGATATTTGGGAGTGGACGTGTCAGCGGATGGGTCTATGAAAGATGAGGTGAATCATAAAATTGATGAGGGGAAAAGGGTGAGTGGTGCACTTAGGAGTCTGTGGAGACAAAGAACTTTGTCCTTGGAGGCAAAGAGGGGAATGTATGAGAGTATAGTTTTACCAACGCTCTTATATGGGTGTGAAGCATGGGTGATGAATGTTGCAGCGAGGAGAAGGCTGGAGGCAGTGGAGATGTCATGTCTGAGGGCAATGTGTGGTGTGAATATAATGCAGAGAATTCGTAGATTGGAAGTTAGGAGGAGGTGCAGGATTACCAAAACTGTTGTCCAGAGGGCTGAGGAAGGGTTGTTCAGGTGGTTCGGACATGTAGAGAGAATGGAGTGAAACAGAATGACTTCAAGTGTATCAGTCTGTAGTGGAAG
This sequence comes from Cherax quadricarinatus, assembly GCF_038502225.1. Taxonomy (NCBI): domain Eukaryota; kingdom Metazoa; phylum Arthropoda; class Malacostraca; order Decapoda; family Parastacidae; genus Cherax; species Cherax quadricarinatus. Next base: position 9,521,230 of record NC_091336.1, read on the forward strand.
GAAGGCGGGGTAGGGGTCGGCCTAGGAAAGGTTGGAGGGAGGGGGTAAAGGAGGTTTTGTGTGCGAGGGGCTTGGACTTCCAGCAGGCATGCGTGAGCGTGTTTGATAGGAGTGAATGGAGACAAATGGTTTTTAATACTTGATGTGCTGTTGGAGTGTGAGCAAAGTAGCATTTATGAAGGGGTTCAGGGAAACCGGCAGGCCGGACTTGAGTCCTGGAGATGGGAAGTACAGTGCCTGCACTCTGAAGGAGGGGTGTTAATGTTGCAGTTTAAAAACTGTAGTGTAAAGCACCCTTCTGGCAAGACAGTGATGGAGTGAATGATAGTGAAAGTTTTTCTTTTTCGGGCCACCCTGCCTTGGTGGGAATCGGCCAGTGTGATAAAAAAAATTATATATTATATATATATATATATATATATATATATATATATATATATATATATATATATATATATATATATATATATTAAATTCCCTGGAACGAGTGGAAATATTAGGACGTGTTTCCTTCAGACACCTGGTGTCCCTGTTCATCTAGCAGTAAATAGGTACCTGCGTGTAGGTCGCATCCTGGGAGACAAAATTAACCTAATTTGTCCGAAATGCTCTGCAAAACGAAGGGGCTTTCTATATATTATGTCATTGATGTCTACTATGGTCTGTATACGTTGTACGTGTACTTGTAAGAATAAAGATTATTATTATTATATTACATGTTATTGATATTTGTCCATTGAAAAATTCTCTCTCTCTCTCTCTCTAATATATATAATATATATATATGTATAGGTGAGTGTATGGTAGTGTGGTGGCGAGGAGCGCGGGTGAGTGTATGGCAGGGCGAGCATCTAGCCATTCCTCCTCCTCCTCCTCCTCCACCCACAAACACGTGGAGAAGCTCACACTGGACGCAGAAATCACCACAAAACTCACCTCTGGCTTGCTGAAACAGCTGTGCTGAGCTGAACAACAACAGCAACATACTAGTGACGCTGAACACGTGACTTGAGAAACAGCGTGGGACACTGTAGCGTGGGACGCTGTAGCGTGGGGTCACTGTGACGCCACTTACAATTCTCGAAGACTTTCGACAAATTTCGGCTGGATCCTGCTAGTACCTGTGTCTGGATGCTCAAAAGTGCAGACACGACATCAGGATAACTCGTTGAGAGACGGATGCTTCTTGTATGGGATGATGAAGTGAAGATGACTTCATACCTCTTCCTCCCTCTCTCCAGGCAAACACAACTGCTGCAAGCACCGCTGGTACCAAACAAATTCGTTATATTGGTACCAGCGGTGCTTGCAGTAGTTGTGTTTGCCTGGAGAGAGGGAGGAAGAGGTATGAAGTCATCTTCACTTCATCATCCCATACAAGAAGCATCCGTCTCTCAACGAGTTATCCTGATGTCGTGTCTGCACTTTTGAGCATCCAGACACAGGTACTAGCAGGATCCAGCCGAAATTTGTCGAAAGTCTTCGAGAATTGTAAGTGGCGTCACAGTGACCCCACGCTACAGCGTCCCACGCTACAGCGTCCCACGCTACAGTGTCCCACGCTGTTTCTCAAGTCACGTGTTCAGCGTCACTAGTATGTTGCTGTTGTTGTTCAGCTCAGCACAGCTGTTTCAGCAAGCCACAGGTGAGTTTTGTGGTGATTTCTGCGTCCAGTGTGAGCTTCTCCACGTGTTTGTGGGTGGAGGAGGAGGAGGAGGAGGAATGGCTAGATGCTCGCCCTGCCATACACTCACCCGCGCTCCTCGCCACCACACTACCATACACTCACCACTGCCCACTCCCTCTGCTGTGTTTTCTGCTGTTTTTTGTGTGAATTCTTTGCCAGTGCTGTGTATCCGAGTGCCCAAGGCCACTCGAAGCTGCGTGGATCAGCATGCTGCGTGGATCAGCATGCCACGTAGATCACGACACAACGTGGATCGACACCACGTTGGGTGTGGCCGATGTCACGTGGATCTACCAGCCACGTGAGTTATCAGATACCTGGAGGTTACCTGGAGGTTATTCCGGGGATCAACGCCCCCGCGGCCCGGTCCATGATCAGGCCTCCCGATGGATCAGGGCCTGATCAACTAGGCTGTTACTGCTGGCCGCACGCAGTCCGACGTACGAGCCACAGCCCGGCTGATCCGGCACTGACTTTAGGTATCTGTCCAGCTCTCTCTTGAAGGCAGCCAGGGGTTTATTGGCAATTCCCCTAATGCTTGATGGGAGGCTGTTAAACAGTTTTGGGCCCCGGACACTTATGGTGTTTTCTCTTAGTGTACCAATGGCGCCCCTACTTTTTATTGGCGGCATTTTGCATCGCCTGCCCAGTCTTTTACTTTCGTAGGGAGTGATTTCTGTGTGCAGATTTGGGACCATTCCTTCCAAGATTTTCCAAGTGTAGATTATGATATATCTCTCCCTCCTGCGTTCCAACGAGTACAAGTCAAGTGCTTCCAAGCATTCCCAGTAGTTAAGGTGCTTGACAGAAGTTATACGTGCAGTAAAGGATCTCTGTACACTCTCTAGATCTGCGATTTCGCCTGCTTTGTATGGAGATGTTAATGTACAGCAGTATTCCAGCCTAGAGAGAACAAGTGATTTGAAAAGGATCATCATGGGCTTGGCATCTCTCGTTTTGAAAGTTCTCATTATCCATCCTATCATATTCTTTGCACGTGCGATCGTGGCACTGTTGTGATCCTTGAAAGTGAGATCCTCAGACATTACTACTCCCAGGTCCCTTACATTATTTTTCCGCTCTATTGTATGGCCAGAGTCAGTAGTATACTCTGTTCTAGTTATTATCTCCTCCAGTTTTCCATAACGGAGTAGTTGGAATTTGTCCTCATTGAACATCATGTTTACCGTTGCCCACTGGAAAACTTTGTTTATATCTTCTTGGAGGTTAACTGCGTCCTCAGCAGATGACAACCTCATGCAGATCCTAGTATCATCCGCAAAGGATGATATGGTGCTGTAGTGCATATCTCTGTTTATGTCTGATATGAGGATAAGGAATAAGATGGGGGCGAGTACTGTGCCTTGTGGAACAGAGCTCTTCACTATGGCAGCCTCCGATTTAACTCTGTTGACCACTACTCTTTGTGTTCGATTTGTTAGGAAGTTGAAGATCCATCTCCCCACTTTCCCAGTTATTCCTTTAGCACGTATTTTATGGGCTATTACGCCATGATCGCATTTGTCAAATGCTTTTGCAAAGTCTGTGTATATTACATCTGCATTCTGATTTTCTTCCAGTGCATCCAAGGCCATGTCATAGTGATCCAGTAGTTGTGAGAGGCAGGAGCGACCTGCCCTGAACCCATGTTGCCCTGGATTGTGGATTTTGGGAAACCAGGTGATTTGCAATCCTGCTTCTTAGCACTCTTTCAAAGATTTTTATGATGTGGGACGTCAGAGCTATTGGTCTATAGTTCTTAGCTAATGCTTTGCTGCCACCTTTATGGAGTGGGGCTATATCCGTTGTTTTAAGTGACTGGAATTTCACCCATGTCCAAGCTCCTCCTCCATAGTGCACTTAGGGCACGCGAGAGGGGTTTCTTGCAGTTCTTAATGAAAACAGAGTTCCACGAGTCTGGGCCCGGGGCTGAGTGCATAGGCATAGATGTCCCAGGCCACATGCTGTGGTCTGCTGCCCGCATCACATTGACGTCACCTCACGATGTCTGCCTGGCGTCACCTCATGATGTCTCCCTGACGTCACCTCAAGATGTCTGCTGACCTCACAGCCCTGCTGACGTCACCTCGCGACATCACGCCTGACATCACATGATGTCACCATCAAGTGTTCAGTAATTATTTCAGTATTGTCGAGAAGATTGGGAGAAAATATGTGTGTTAATTAATTCCTCTTAGTCAGTGTTCTCACATTTTAGTATATGTCTTAGTGTCAGTTTTGTGCACAGAAAAGCATCATTTGCTAGTTAAGCCATGTTGTACTGTATGTACAGCGGTGTGCTTTTAAAGTTTCCGTGTGTCCAGTGAGGTCTGGGCCAGCCAGACCTGAGTAGCACCACTGTGTTAAGTCACCTGTGTGACCAGTGTGTTTGACAGCTGATTACTCAGCCCTGAGCGTACGAGCCCTCTTGTACAGAAAGCTTTTATGCTCGTCGCTCGTGATGTTCTGCAGAATCCTACCTGCTACGATTCCCATCGAGATTTGTTTCACTTCACCTCCAGACCATCAGAGTGCAGTTATATGTAGAGAAACAAGTCTGGGGACGCTTAGGCTAACCTCTGCTATAACTCCAACTGTCGAGAGATGATACTCGTCAAGCCGCAGCCAGGCCTGTCGGCAGGCGCTGTGTCAGCCTCGTTTCACAAGCTTCAGTGAGCAGCTTGCACGAAGATGATGTCACTTTGACTGCTAGCTCGCTCACCATGTCCATATGTATATATATGTTTTTATTTTGTGTTCTGTGCCCTGTTCCTACGAGAGAGAGACAGAGTTTCTTTTACTACCAGTATTGTCGTGTCGGGACGATGCGCGGTAGGTGGCCAAGCGTATGTAGACAGCCTGTACTGTCTGCACAGACAGCCCATGCTGTCTGCCAGCTTAGTTCATATTTCGCGTCATGCTGGTGCTGCCACCTAGAGGCCTTGCCACTTCGTATGCGGACTGCCTCCATCTCACGCCGGCCGTCCCCCTCAGGGGATGCCCCCCCGGGCCGGGGCCCAAAACCTGTGAACCTCCCCAGCCCTGTGGCCCTAAAAATTTTACATAAACCCATCCCATATTCCCCAAAATAAGTTTTATAATTGTTTAATTATTTAAAAATTTTTAAAAAATATTTTTAAATTTTAAAATTTTCCTTTATTTTTATTTTATATATTTATTATTTTAAAAAATATTTTTAATATTTTATTATTTTTTAAATTTCCTTTTAATTAATTAAACCCTATAAATTTTAATATTTCCCATTTTTTAAATTATTATATATAATTTTACAAAATTTTATTTTTTTTTATTTTAAATTATTAATTATCAATTTTTTATTATAAATAATATTATATTAAAAAAATTTAATATAATTTATAATAATTTTAAAATATATTAATTATAATTATCTTTTAATTATAATTAAAATATTATTTATAATTAATTATTTATATATATTTTTTATTTTTTCATTTTTTTTAAAAAAACAATTTTTTTATAATATTTTTGGGACATTTATTTTATTAAAAATTTATTTTAAAAAAATATTATTATTATATTTTATTTATAATTTCATATAAATTTATTTATAAAACAAATATTTTTTATATTAACCCATAAAAAAAATTTAAAAATTAAAATTTTAAATAAAAGGGTTAAAAATTTTTTAATAACAAATAATAAAAATAAACCCCATTATAATTATATATATATATTTTAAATATATTTTTATATATATAAATATAAAATTATATATATATATATAATATATAAAATTATATTTTATATATATAAAAATATATATTTATATATATATAATAAAATATTATTTTATATATAATATATATTTTAAAATATATATTTTATATATATAATATAAAATATTATTTTATATATATATAATATAAAATATTTTTATATATATATATATATTTTTATATATATTATATATATATATATAAAATATATATTTTATATATATTATATATAAAATATATATTTTATAATATATATTTTAAAATATATATTTTATATATATATATTAAAATATATATTTTATATATATAATATATAAAATTAAAATTATATATATATATATAAAATATATATTTTATATATATATATATAATATAAAATTATATTTTATATATATATAAAAATATATTTTTATATATATATATATAAAAATATATATTTATATATATATATATAATTTTTTATTTAAAATTATATATATAAAATATATATAATATATATTTATTATATATATACATATATATATTTTATATATATATATATATACATATATATTTATATATATATATATAAAACATATATATATTATATATTATATATAAAATAATATTTTATATTATATATATAAAACATATATATATTATATATATATATATATAAAATAATATTTTATATTATATATTTTTAAAATATATATAATATATATATTATATAAAATATATATATTTAATATATATATATTAAAATATATATTTTATAATATATATATTATATAAAATATAATTTTATATATTATATATATATATATTTTTAATATTTTATATTATATATATATATAAAATAAATTTTATATATATTATATTATATAAAATATATAATATATATATATAAAATTATATTTTAATATATATATTATATAAAATATAATTTTATATATTATATATATATATTATATTTTATATTATATATATATATAAAATATAAAATTTTATATATATTATTTTAAAATATTATTTTAATATATATATTAAAATATATATTTTATATATAATATATAAAATATATATTTTATTATATAATATATATTTTAATATATAAAATATATATAATATATATATTATTATATATATATATATAATTTTTATATATTTATATATTATTTTTATACATATATATATTTAATATATATATATATACATATATATATTATATATATATAAAATATATACATATATATATTATATATATATAAAATATAATTTTATATATTATATATATAAAATATTTTATAATATATATTTTAAAATATATTTTATATATAATATATATAAAAATATATATTTTATATATATAATATAAAATATTATTTTATATATATAAAACATATATATATTATATATATATAAAAATATATATTTTTATATATATATATAAAATATAATTTTATATATATTATAAAATATTATATAAAAATATATATTTATATAAATATAAAATATAAAATTTTATATATATTTTTAAAATATATATTTTATAATATATATTATATATTTTATATATATATAAAACATATATATTTTATATATATAAAATATAATTTTATATATTATAAAATATATATATTTTATAATATAAAATATTATTTTATATATATAAAATATAATTTTATATATTATATAAAAATATATATTTTATATATATATATAAAATATATTTTTATATATAAAATATATATTTTAATATATAAAATTATATTTTATATATATAAAATATATATTTTATTATATAAAATATATATATTTTAATATAAAATTATATTTTATATATATAAAATATATTTTAATATAAAATATTATTTTATATATAAAAATATATATTTATTAATAAAATATATATTTTAATATATATTTTAATATATATTTTATATAAAACATATATTTTATTAAAAATAATATATATTTTATATATAAAAATATATATTTATATATATATATAAAATATAATTTTATATATTATATTTTATATATTTTAATAATATAAAATTATTTTATATATATAAAACATATATATATTATATATATTTTAAAATATATAAAATTTTATATATTTTATATATAATATATATATTATTTTATATTTTATATATAAAACATATATATATTATATATATATATAAAACATATATATTTATATATATATATATAAAACATATATATATTATATATATATAAAATATAAAAAAAAAAACATATATATATTATATATATATATAAAAACATATTTTATATTATATATATACATATATATTTTATTACATATTTTTATAATATTTTATATTATATATAAAAACATATATATATTATATATATATAAAACATATATATATTATATATATATATATACATATATATATTATATATATATATAAAATTATTTATATATATTATAAAATATATATAAAAACATATATATTTTTAAAAATATTTTATATATAAAAAAACATATATATATTATATATAAAATATAAAAAAAACATATATATATTATATATAAAACATATTATTTATATATATTATAAAATATATATAAAAAACATATATATATTATATATATAAAATAAAAAAAAACATATATATTTTATTATATATATAAAATAAAAAAACATATATATATTATATATATATATACATATATATATTATATATATAAAACATATATATATTATATATATTTTAAAAAAAAACATATATTTTATTATATAAAATATATATAAAAAACATATATATATTATATATATATAAAAAAAAACATATATATATTATTATATATATATATATTTTATATTATAAAATATATAAAAAACATATATATATTATATATATATATATATTTTATATATATATTATAAAATATATATTTTATATATATATTATATATTTTATATATATATAAAATATTATATTTATATATAAAACAAAAAAAAAAAAAACATATATATATTATATTTATATATAAAACATATATAAAATTATATATATATAAAATATAAAAAAAACATATATTTTATTATATATATATAAAACATATATATTTTATATATATATAAAATATAAAAAAACATATATATTTTATATATATAAAATATATATTTTATATTTAAAATATATAAAAAAAACATATATATATTATATATATATATATAAAAAAAAAACATATATATTTATATATATATATAAAATATATTTTTATATATATAAAAACATATATATATTATATATATATATATACATATATATATTATATATATATATATACATATATTTTTATAATTATAAAATATATATTTTATATATTATATAAAATATATATTTTATATATTATATAAAATATATATTTTATAAAAAAAAAAACATATATATATTTATATATATATAAAATTATTTATATATATTATATATATATAAAAAAACATATATATTTTATTATATAAAAAAAAACATATATATAAAAAAAACTTTATTTTTTATAAAAAATATATATATTTTTTTAAAAACATATATTTTTATATATAAAAAACATATATTTTATTATATATATATATAAAAAAAAAACATATATATATTATATATATATATAAAAAAACCATATATTTTAAAATATATATTTTATAAAAAACATATATATATTATATATATATAAAAAAAAAACATATATATATTATATATATATATAAAA
>NC_091336.1:9557907-9625407 GCF_038502225.1 Cherax quadricarinatus
CACTGCGTAACACACACCACACATCACCTAACACATCGCACACTACATCTCACATCACAACGCATATCAGGCACGTTGTTACATCTTGTCACATTCCTGTGAGTCAGCTGCTGACTACAAGTATCGTATTTAAAGAGCCCTTCTCCTGTGCACTTCTTTGCCGATCTCAACTGACTACAGCTGTTGTGAGGAATCACTGATGCAGCAGCCTACAGTACGCGACAGCCCGCACACCAACGCAATATGGAACAAGTGCAGAAAGACAATAGTTACTACTGTTGCTGCTGCTGCTACTACTACTACTGTTGCTGTTATTGCTGCTGCTGCTGCTGTTGCTGCTGCTGCTTTTGTTGTTACTACTTTTGCTACTTCTATTATTCCATGACAGCATTCCTTAAATAACTTCGCAAAATGCGCGTGGATCACAATGTTTTCTCTCCTCTCTAAGACCTCCATAACTGTGTAACAAGCATGATCCTTCTGCTCTAAAGGCATGTTACTGGGGTTGTATATCTATTGTTTTTCATCACCATCATCCCATTTCTGAAGAGAAGCCACCATGTCTGCACATTTTAGGGCCTCTGGAATTTCACCTGAATCTAAGCCCGTCCAAAGAACAGTAATTTTCATTTCTTTATGAATATCGCATTCCAGGACTCAGACTCAGGACCTAGTGGCAGGGCAATAGCTGCAGCAGCAGTGAAGAAGTGGAAGTAGAGTGGGGGGGGAAGGCAAGAGGGAAGGAGGCAGCAAGAGAGAGAGAGGAGGTGAAGCAGTAAGAAGACCAGCAAGAAGTAGGAAGAGCAGTAGTACCCTTGATAACTAGAAGCAGTGCTGGCAGGAACAACCTAGCACACAATAACATGCATAATGGGACCAGGCCATGCAGCCAGTCACCCCTCCCCCCTCCCTTCTCTTCCAAGATGCTGTCTTCTTCTCCCACATTCCTCCTACTCCAACACTACCACCCACCCCATCGTGCATTCCCCCTTTCTTGTGCATTACCCCCCTCCTTCTCTTCGTGCATCTCGCCCCTCCTCTACCCCCTCCCCCCTCATGCATTCCTGAGACAGAGGGGAGGGATGGTAGGCACTTGTAATCCTCCGTATTTTGTTGCCTGATGGACGACGCTGGAGTTTCCAGAGCTGGGAGTGGAGGGTGGAGGGAACCTTTGTGAATAGATGCTGCTTGTGCTGCTGTTCTTCCTCTTAGTCACATTTCTGTCAGCTGGTGCTGCTTTATTCTTGTGCTGCTGCTGCCACTGGAAAGGGTTGGGTGTTGGGGTAGGGGTGAGCTGCGTGACCAGTCTTTGTGCCTGGCTGCTGATCCTTGCAGCCAACAAGCCCTGGCCACTGCTGCATTGCTCACAACAGTGACAAGATAACCAACAACCGTATATAAACAACAAGGTGGAGGCAAAACGTACCGACGAAGGAGCGGGAGGTACTCGCAGAGGGAGGAAGGGATGTGCTTGTAAGGGATGGGAGGTTCGTTTAGTCACTTTAGTGGGAAGAGGCTTGTAGAGACAACAAGGACTTTGTATACAGGAAGGGAGGTACTTGTACAGTTTTGCGGCAAGAGGACGTCGTGATGATGGAAGGCGGATGACAAGAGAAGGGAGGCGTACAAGAAACAAAAGAGAATGGAGGGTAGAAACAAAATAAAGTATCTGAGTGGAAAGTTTAGAAGTAGATAGAGATCGTGGAGAGAGAAGATGAATGTGCTCGTGTAAAAAGATGGAAGGATGGATAGAGAAACGGAAGCCTAGAGAGATAGAAGGCTAGAAGTAAGTAGGTGGGAATCTCACTAGGGCGTAAAGCACAGGAGTAATGCACAAGCAAGAAACGTATTAGAAGCAAACAATGAAAAAAAGCAGCAGCAGCAGGTGTAAGGAGCGAGTGGGATATGCTTGCATATCTGACCGGTTTCCAGACTTTTTCTACTGCCGCAACCCGTCCTGTGGCCACGTGTCTCTGGTGAGCGCCTGATCAGCCAGGCTATTGCTACCTGCAGCCAACACAACCATCAAAGCCCTGCTCAGAAGCCACCTTATGCAGAAACTTACCTAGTTTCCTCTCAAAGATTTGTACAGTTGTGTCAGCTACACGTCTCATATCTGCTCTTAGAAGGTTGAACGAGTCGAGGACTGTTGACAGTGTTTAGAAAGTTATAGAGTCGAGCATCTGCAATGTTGACACTGTTCTTTAGTTAACACAGAGTTGTCTAGCACTGGATGTGACACTTTTGCACTTCAAATATATATACTTCCTTCTGTATCCCTCACTAGAGCTGCCTAGTTATTAGTTTAATATGCAGATTGACTAACTGATGCCTTACAGCATTTCTTATGAATATATTATAAGAGATCTCTATCTTCGTTGTTTTAAGAATATATTCAGACTTGTTAGAAGTGCTTCCAATAGTTCAAATGTTTTATCCAGTCTATGGCAGAAATAGACCAGTCATATTTTTTAGCTCAGTTATATTATCTGGTATACATCACCAGGTATATATCACCAGGTATGTATCACTTGGTATATATCACCAGGTATATATCACAAGGTATATATCACCTGGTATATATATCACCTGGTATATATCACCAGGTATATATCACCAGGTATATATATCACCAGGTATATATATCACCTGGTATATATATCACCTGGTATATATATCACCTGGTATATATATGACCTGGTATAGATATCACCTGGTATATATATGACCTGGTATATATATCACCTGGTATATATCACCAAGTATATATATCACCAGGTATATATCACCAGGTATATATATCACCAGGTATATATATCACCAGGTATATATATCACCTGGTATATATCACCTGGTATATATCACCTGGTATATATCACCTGGTATATATCACTAGGTATATATATCACCAGGTATATATATCACCAGGTATATATATCGCCTGGTATATATCACCTGGTATATATCACCTGGTATATATCACCTGGTATATATATCACCAGGTATATATATCACCAGGTATATATATCACCAGGTATATATATCACCAGGTATATATATTGCCTGGTATGTATCGCCTGGTATGTATCACCTGGTATGTATCACCTGGTATATATTACCTGGAATATATCGCCAGGCATTTATCTAACTAAAAGACATGATAAAAGCAGGAAATAAAACAAATTTAGATATGTCGTTTGGTATCATCCAAGAAGAGCTAGAGGGAGGGTACGGATACCAGAACAACACAGTAACATAACGCCGCAAGAACAAGCAGGAGTGGAGGAACGCCGCAAGAACAAGCAGGAGTGGAGGAACGCCGCAAGAACAAGCACGAGTGGAGGAACGCCGCAAGAACAAGCAGGAGTGGAGGAACGCCGCAAGAACAAGCAGGAGTGGAGGAACGCCGCAAGAACAAGCACGAGTGGAGGAACGCCGCAAGAACAAGCACGAGTGGAGGAACGCTGCAAGAACAAGCAGGAGTGGAGGAACGCCGCAAGAACAAGCACGAGTGGAGGAACGCCGCAAGAACAAGCACGAGTGGAGGAACGCCGCAAGAACAAGCACGAGTGGAGGAACGCCGCAAGAACAAGCATGAGTGGAGGAACGCCGCAAGAACAAGCACGAGTGGAGGAACGCCGCAAGAACAAGCACGAGTGGAGGAACGCCGCAAGAACAAGCACGAGTGGAGGAACGCCGCAAGAACAAGCACGAGTGGAGGAACGCCGCAAGAACAAGCACGAGTGGAGGAACGCCGCAAGAACAAGCACGAGTGGAGGAACGCCGCAAGAACAAGCACGAGTGGAGGAACGCCGCAAGAACAAGCACGAGTGGAGGAACGCCGCAAGAACAAGCACGAGTGGAGGAACGCCGCAAGAACAAGCAGGAGTGGAGGAACGCCGCAAGAACAAGCACGAGTGGAGGAACGCCGCAAGAGCAAGCACGAGTGGAGGAACGCCGCAAGAGCAAGCACGAGTGGAGGAACGCCGCAAGAGCAAGCACGAGTGGAGGAACGCCGCAAGAACAAGCACGAGTGGAGGAACGCCGCAAGAACAAGCACGAGTGGAGGAACGCCGCAAAAACAAGCAGGAGTGGAGGAACGCCGCAAGAACAAGCACGAGTGGAGGAACGCCGCAAGAGCAAGTAGGAGTGGAGGAACAAATTAAGAACAAGAGGAGTGGAGGAACGCCGCAAGAACAAGCAGGAGTGGAGGAAGGAATTAAGAACAAGCAGGAACAATAAGCAGGAGGTGCGAAGAGTGGGAGGCAGAAAGGTATGAAGGCCATGAGGCGAGGAAGGAAGGAGGCATGAGACGACCATGAGATAGAGATGCTGGAGGCGGGCAAGCAATATGACAGGTGGGCAGGCAAGATGGCAAGACGGCAGGTGGGCAGGCAAGACGGCAGGCGGGTAGGCAAGATGGCAGTGAAGTCGACAGGCAAGAAAGATGGCAGGAGAACAGGCAAGCAATATGGCAGGTGTGCAAGCAAGCAATGTGGCACTAAAATAAAAAAAATCTCAAAGAAATCTGAGAGGCCTCAAAACAAACCTCTACAGAAAGCTGGAGAGAGATGTGAGATCTTTAAGAGAGACTTGATGAGGTAACAGGGTGTCACAGCTCCCTTCATTACACACACTGACTCCCTTCAACCGAGGGGGATGGGGGAGGGGTTGATGCAAGTGAAGGCCTCTTAATCAAAGAAATTGCCGCCCTCCATTTCCTTGGATCAAACGTAATTGGCACCAGACGAGCTTGGCCCATGGCCGGGTTCCAGATGTAGAAACTCTCTCGAAGCTCATCAAAGGCAAATGTAAGGTATATCTCCCATTCCCCATTCGCTGTATGATGCCCCATAGATATTACAAGAGCAACGCCAATAATAATAATAATTATATAGCAGCAGCTATTTTATTAAAACATTCTTAAGGTTTTCCCATGTTTACTATCGTTCTGTGTATATATATCTTTCGTACTAGCCAACTATGGTGTTCAGTTTACTTACTGCTCTAATGTGAACTTCGGCAACAATTCACACTGCCTCATTATGGTGTTCAAGATATACCGCTGATATACCTCTGATGAGTTTCGAGAATCTTTCTACTCCCTGAGCCCGGCCATAGGCCAGACTCGTCTGGTGCTAACCTGATACATGAACACCAGCAGTTGCTGCTGGTGTTCGTGTACATGACTAGTGTGAACTTGAGAGCGAGCATGGCCAGATCAACTTACACAGCAGCAGTCAAGAACTCCCAGGAAGGTTCACGTTACACTCAGACAAAATAAACGGCAAGAGTCAGTCTAAAATAGCAAATTATAGCGCTGTGGGTGCTATATTAAGAACAAGCCGATGACGTAGTTTCATAATCCACTTAAAGTGTCATTAATGGAAGCCTGAGTTATCTACACTGGTTGAGGGACTCTGCTTGGAGAGGCACTTGAGACCTCTTGGCACCTCCTTGTACACTATAGTGCCTCCTGGTAACATACTTTATTCACATATTTAGACTTTCTTATTTTAATTACCCCACTATAAAACAGCACTCGTCTTACATTGCCTGGTGCTTATATGGACTGTCTGCTACCCACCTGCAGTCCACTTATATACAGTCGATTCCGGAGGTAATGCCGGATCTAAAATACTCTTACATAGATTTTAGTTTAGGTATGACAAAGCCCGGGAGACCAGAGTCTAGTAAATATCTTGCAATTCTATTCAAGAAGCAGTTTCAGGAGTTATGCCTAGATCCTGGCACACAACCTGGCCAGTACACACATGTCGAAGCATACAAAATAACCTTTCATAAATGTACACCTCAGGCCTGTACAGTGTTAAAGTCTTCTGTACACAGAAGCCTTTAACGCAACCCTAAGGAAACACCGGCAACATCCAGCCCTAACCTTTCCATGGAAAAGTCTTATATACGATCCGTCAAACCATGGGAATCCGTGGCCATGTAGGAGCCCCGCAGACCATAGTAATCTTAATATCTTTAGCACAAAATGATGCGTGTTAGTGTTTGCCGAGGCGCAAGGAAGTGTGCGCAATGGTGGTGGTGCTAGTGATATTGATGATGGTAGTAATAATGGTAATAGTGGTGGAGATAGTAGTAATGATAGTAGTGATGGCGTAGATACCTGTCATAACACGTGAGCGTTTTCGAGAATTCGGCTATCGCAGGGCGGCCTGAGGCCAGACTGATCAACCAGGCCATTCCTACTTGCAACCCGCACACTGAAAAGAGCCACCAAAACCAGGCTGATCCCCCATCTGTTCCAGCCGTATTTCTTACAACCGCAGGTAGCAAGAGATGGTGAAGCCGTCTTATTTGTGCTTAAGAAAGCATTTATAATGCATTTACGTCGTGGTGCCTAACTTGATTATGTTCTTATACTGTATGCAGATTATGCTTTCATCTGAGACTAGTTTCCAGGGTTCTTCTAGCTTAGGAGTGCCCCCTATGGCTACCCATACTTGCTAGGCGAGGTTACCCACATTAGCTAGGTGAATATAGCTATACCAGCTAGATGAAATTGGCCACACTAGCTAGGTGAGGCTAGCCAGACTAGCTAGGCGAAGCCAGCCACACTAGCTTTCAAAATCAGCTACACTAGCTAGGTAGAGCGAGTCACACTAGCTGGGCGAGACTGGGCAAATCACTAAGCTGGTCGAACACCAGCTGCCGCCTCGACTGCCCTTGCCTGCAGCCTCTCTCGCACTTCATTACCGACCTAATACACCATTATTCTTCTCACACACTGTCTTCAACAAGCTTGTTCTCACCCCCCCCTCCCATCACCATCTCCACCCTGGCACCAGCCAATCTTTATTACTGCAACACTAAACTGCAACTACTGCAACACGTAAATTTTACTTCTGGAACACCTAGTCTTCAGCTTTAGATATTTAGAACACCTGAGACTTTATCCTCCTGACTCTTGGTCTGTCTGCTGCCAGATGATAATAGTATGTTGTGTTACTGGACGATGCTAGTCTGTCTAGTGTGTTACTGAATGATGCTAGTGTGTTACTGAGTGATGCTAGTCTGTCTAGTATGTTACTGAGTGATGCTAGTCTGTCTACTGTGTTACTGGGTGATGCTAGTCTATGTTACTGGGTGATGCTAGTCTATGTTACTGGGTGATGCTAGTCTATCTACTGTGTTACTGGGTGATGCTAGTCTATGTTACTGGGTGATGCTAGTCTGTCTACTGTGTTACTGGGTGATGCTAGTCCATGTTACTGGGTGATGCTAGTCTATCTACTGTGTTACTGGGTGATGCTAGTCTATGTTACTGGGTGATGCTAGTCTGTCTATGTTACTGGGTGATGCTAGTCTGTCTATGTTACTGGGTGATGCTAGTCTGTCTATGTTACTGGGTGATGCTAGTCTGTCTACTGTGTTACTGGGTGATGCTAGTCTATGTTACTGGGTGATGCTAGTCTGTCTACTGTGTTACTGGGTGATGCTAGTCTGTCTAGTGTGTTACTGGGTGATGCTAGTCTATGTTACTGGGTGATGCTAGTCTGTCTACTGTGTTACTGGGTGATGCTAGTCTGTCTAGTGTGTTACTGGGTGATGCTAGTCTATGTTACTGGGTGATGCTAGTCTGTCTACTGTGTTACTGGGTGATGCTAGTCTGTCTACTGTGTTACTGGGTGATGCTAGTCTGTCTACTGTGTTACTGGGTGATGCTAGTCTGTCTACTGTGTTACTGGGTGATGCTAGTCTGTCTACTGTGTTACTGGGTGATGCTAGTCTGTCTACTGTGTTACTGGGTGATGTTAGTCTGTCTACTGTGTTACTGGGTGATGCTAGTCTGTCTACTGTGTTATTGAGTGATGCTAGTCTGTCTAGTGTGTTACTGGGTTATGCTAGTCTGTCTAGTGTGTTACTGGGTGATGCTAGTCTGTTACTGGGTGATGCTAGTCTGTGTACTGTGTTAATGAGTGATGCTAGTCTGTGTACTGTGTTACTGAGTGATGCTAGTCTGTGTACTGTGTTACTGAGTGATGCTGGTCTGTGTACTGTGTTACTGGGTGATGCTAGTCTGTGTACTGTGTTACTGAGTGATGCTAGTCTGTGTACCGTGTTACTGAGTGATGCTAGTCTGTGTACTGTGTTACTGAGTGATGCTAGTCTGTCTAGTGTGTTACTGGGTGATGCAAGTCTATGTTACTGGGTGATGCTAGTCTATCTACTGTGTTACTGAGTGATGCTAGTCTGTCTAGTGTGTTACTGGGTGATGCAAGTCTGTGTTACTGGGTGATGCTAGTCTATCTACTGTGTTACTGAGTGATGCTAGTCTGTGTTACTGGGTGATGCTAGTCTGTCTACTGTGTTACTCAGTGATGCTAGTCTGTGTACTGTGTTACTGGGTGATGCTAGTCTGTGTACTGTGTTACTGAGTGATGCTAGTCTGTGTACTGTGCTACTGGGTGATGCTAGTCTGTCTACTGTGTTACTGAGTGATGCTAGTCTGTCTACTGTGTTACTCAGTGATACTAGTCTGTGTACTGTGTTACTGAGTGATGCTAGTCTGTGTACTGTGCTACTGGGTGATGCTAGTCTGTCTACTGTGTTACTGAGTGATGCTAGTCTGTCTGTGTTACTGGGGTGACGCAAGATAGCCAGAGTTAGTGGATGTGTCCTTCGCGTCACTCAGTGATCTCGGTCAACGGCGGAGGTTTGATTAAAGTTTATTTAATACATTACATAACCCGTAAAATTTTAGTTATATTTTTGCCAGCCCCGATGGTGTTCCATTAGACTCCCGCTGGATTGAGAATAAGAGCAAATCCACTATTTCCATCCCAAGTTACTTTTTCCCTAACTCAGAAAGGTCAAGGGTGTGGCACTCGTGCCAGCACGTATTTCATCAAGAGTACCGATGCAGTGGCCGATCGTGGCAGTGTTGTTTTATTCGTCAGGGGATAAAACAAATCACTTGACATCCGCTAGCATACCCCAGCTAGGTTTTGCACACTATTTATAAAACAAAGGATTACCCCTAGTAGTGTAGTGCATAATCTACTTTCGCAATACACAGATCTACCCGGAGGATATTCCGGGGGTCAACGCCCCCGTGGCCCGGTCCATGACCAAGCTTCCCGGTGGATCAGGGCCTCATCAAACAGCCTGTTACTGCTGGTCGCACGTACGAACCACAGCCCGGCTGACTATATATTCTTAGTGAGTGCTGACAGTTAAAAGTAAAAATCGGAAGTCAAGCACTGACTTTAGTTATCTGTAAATCTTCTTGAAGGCAGCCTGAGGTCTGTTGGTAATTCAAGTGACGAGTTGACAAGTTTGTCAACAAAAGTAATAGATTTAATTTGGGTTTGGAGTGTTGTGTTAAGTACGTGGTACAGGTGTACAAGGTTCGTCTTGCTCTCACACTTACTGCTTTACAAAAACCTGGGCAATAAAGCCACATTTGTCATATATATTACATATATGTTAATGGTTGTTGGGATCATCGTCCACGCGGCCATATTAAGTGAGAGAGAGTGAGAGAGAGAGAGAGAGAGAGAGAGAGAGAGAGAGAGAGGAGACAGACTGTGCGTGTGTAAGAAATGCCTCTCAAATGTTCGCGAGGCAAAGAAAACACCAGGAATATAACCAGAAACCTATCCCAGGTTTCTTGGTTGATTTGATCAATGAGGCTATGCCTGCTATCAACTACAGTTCAACGTCAGCTGGTCAGGAAATGATTTTAGAAACTTTAAAAGTTCCCTCATAAAGAGTCAGGTTTTTATTTTATAATCCCCATCACGCACGAAGGGCGCGTCTTACCTCCCTAAGTTTATAAGTTGTCTCTTAGGGTAATGAATCATGGCCCTGTTGCTCTTCACCGGAGGTACTGTGTCAGTCTACCAAGTCTCTCGCTTTCATAAGGAGTGATTTCAGTGTGTAGGTTTGGGACCAGTCCTTCCAGGATTTTCCAGGTTTAGATTATGATGTATTTTGTTTCTCCTACGTTCCCAGTAGTTCAGATGGTTGAAGACCTTGTATATATAAAAAAAATATTAGTTTGTGTGGATATTTATTTTTTGTTGATCTTATACCTGTTGCTCTAATGAGGCTCATACCAGATGGTTTTAGCTGAGGAATGAAGCAACAATTGCAAGACGGTGATCATACAGCTTCCTGACATTTGTGCTGCCTCTGTGGTTCACGAGAAGCTTGTCAACTTTTCTCTGTTGTCGCAAATACTGTTGGAATATTTTATGTATCACTTGTTAAGAAGGAAGAGGGAGATGTAGAAAGGGCGTTATATAACTTACTGGAATACTCACATTTGTGGTGAAAACCCTTCTTGGAGTGCCTAGATTTCCCTGGAGGACAAGAATGATGAATATATATAAAGAAGTGTCTTATTCCTGCACGGTTTACCTGAAGATGATTCCGGGGGTCACTGTCCTCGAGGCCTGGTCCTTGACCAGACTTCCCGGTTGACACCTTGATCAATCAAGCAGTAAGCGCTAGCAGCACGCAGTCTAATATGGAAACTATAGCCTGGATGATCGGAAAATAATTAAAAAACCTTATTAAACTCCCTACGGAGTTCCTCTGTGCATACCTTTACCTTTGATATACCTTTGATGAGTTTCGAGTCTCTTTGTGTGAGGAGAATTACCAACAAACCTCTGGTTATCTTCAAGATAGTACTTAACAAGTTCCTCCAATCGGTTCTTGATCAAGATCAAGAGGGTTTAGGTAAGAGTCTTGTGGGGTGAGCGAGGAACTGGTGACAGTGGAAGAGTAGGTTGGTGAGAGGAAGGTTTTGAGTGGAAAAGTGTCGTTCTTGAACAGGCGGACTGTGGTTCCTATGTTGAATTGCGGGAGGCCAGCAGTATGAGCCTGGTTGATCCACAGGTCTGGAACCGGGCTTCGGGGGCGCTGACCCCAAAAACATCCTTCAAGTATTTCTCAGGTAACATTCATGCGCCTGTCCAGTTTTTCCATAAAACCATAACAATACTGAGCGGGGGCGCTGACCCCCCTGAAAACATCTTTCAGATAATATTCATGGAGCTGTACAGATGACAGCGACATTCCTGGAAGTTTAACTCACTATGGCTGACAGGATGAAACACAATCAACACAAGTGAAATATAATATAAATGAAGACAATATCCACAGTATCAAGTAACATTTTTTTCCCATGGTAACCTCGAACTAGCAAGGTGTTTCTATTTGTGCAATAAAGATATAGAAATTTGGGCAGGTATCAGAAAGGTACTAAGGTAATAAATACTAAAAATAAACAAGAAAATAAAGATGAACTCTTGGACAGTCTACCAAAGATATATAAAACATGGGAGGAAGAGATAGAAAGAGTGACCAAAAAATGCAGAATGCCCATACCACAACTGATGACTCTAAACTATATAGTAACCCAGTGGAAAAAAAAAAACAGGAAACAAACGTCAGTTAACCCCCCCCCACACACACACAGTGCTAACCCAGACCCATCCCCCAGTCCTAGTGCAACAGCCCACAGCACTGGTGCTGGCCCAGGCCCAGTCCCCAGCCCCAGTGCTGACTCAGACTCAGCTCCCAGCCTTAGTGCTAGTCCAGACTCTGCTAGGGACTCTACCACAGTCACCACTAAAGCCTTAAATATACAACCATCACTGCACAAGACCATAGCCCACATTACAGATGTAGTGGAAGAGTCGTCTTCTGGGGAAAGTAGTTCCCTGGAAGCAGGACAGGGTGTCCCTAGCTTGGATACTGAGGATTATAATGCAGTCCTAGAAACTGCACAAACTGAGAACACACCTGCCAAAAATTCTACCCAACCAAAAGTGAAATTGTGCAAATTCTATATTTGGGGCATCTGTACGCATGGAATATCAGGAAAAACAAATGGAACATGCAACTTTGAGCATCTCAAAAAATGTCGTGACCTCCTGTCTAAGGAGTGTCGTTCTCCCTCCTGTAAATTCTTTCACCCAGAAATGTGCTACTCTTCGGTCCTCCAAAAACAGTGCTACAACACAAACTGCCCTGCATACCATCTAAAAGGCACCAGGAGTGGTCAACAGAGTTAAATCGGAGGCTGCCATAGTGAAGAGCTCTGTTCCACAAGGCACAGTACTCGCCCCCATCTTATTCCTTATCCTCATATCAGACATAAACAGAGATGTACACCACAGCACCGTATCATCCTTTGCGGATGATACTAGGATCTGCATGAGGCTGTCATCTGCTGAGGACGCGGTTAACCTCCAAGAAGATATAAACAAAGTTTTCCAGTGGGCAACGGTAAACAATATGATGTTCAATGAGGACAAATTCCAACTACTCCGTTATGGAAAACTGGAGGAGATAATAACTAGAACAGAGTATACTACTGACTCCGGCCATACAATAGAGCGGAAAAATAATGTAAGGGACCTGGGAGTAGTAATGTCTGAGGATCTCACTTTCAAGGATCACAACAGTGCCACGATCGCACGTGCAAAGAAAATGATAGGATGGATAATGAGAACTTTCAAAACGAGAGATGCCAAGCCCATGATGATCCTTTTCAAATTACTTGTTCTCTCTAGGCTGGAATACTGCTGTACATTAACATCTCCATTCAAAGCAGGTGAAATCGCAGATCTAGAGAGTGTAGAGATCCTTTACTGCACGTATAAGTTCTGTCAAGCACCTTAACTACTGGGAACGCTTGGAAGCACTTGGCTTGTACTCGTTGGAACGCAGGAGGGAGAGATATATCATAATCTACATTTGGAAAATCTTGGAAGGAATGGTCCCAAATCTGCACACAGAAATCACTCCCTACGAAAGTAAAAGACTGGGCAGGCGATGCAAAATGCCCCCAATAAAAAGTAGGGGCGCCATTGGTACACTAAGGGAAAACACCATAAGTGTCCGGGGCCCAAAACTGTTCAACAGCCTCCCATCAAGCATTAGGGGAATTGCCAATAAACCCCTGGCTGCCTTCAAGAGAGAGCTGGACAGATACCTAAAGTCAGTGCCGGATCAGCCGGGCTGTGGCTCGTACGTTGGACTGCGTGCGGCCAGCAGTAACAGCCTAGTTGATCAGGCCCTGATCCATCGGGAGGCCTGGTCATGGACCGGGCCGCGGGGGCGTTGATCCCCGGAATAACCTCCAGGTAACCTCCAGGAGTTACAGACCTCATAACACAACAGTAGTTACAACAACCCCACTTCAAGTGATTTTTTAGTGGCAGGAAACAAAGAAAGAAAATGGAAGGAAACAAAAATAGTCCACCACCTTGGAGCCTTGTTGGACTGGAAGCACAGCCAGTGTCCTCCCCCCCCCCCATGGCCCTCCAGAGCCATAACTACTGATGCCAATAAAAAAATCCCCCCAGCAAACACAAAATACAACCTCGTTTATATTTGCTAATATACAGGGCCTTAAGCCATTCACCAACAAGTTGACTTCTAGAGTGAAATGTGATGTTTTCAGCCTTCACAAAGACCCACACAAAAGATCACTTTGACAACGAAATATGGATAAATGGGTACAACATTTTTAGATACGACAGAAAGAACAGGCAACAAGGGAGGGTCGGCCTGTATGTCAGAGTCGCTCATCTGCATGGAGATGCTAAACACCACAAATGTAGTTGAAGTTCTAACAATAAAGATCGAGCACCAAAACCTAGTCATCATGATTGTATAAAAGCCACCAGATGCAACCTCCCAACAGTTCAAGGAACAGCTACTGAAAATTGATTACTGTCTAGAAAGCCTTCCAGCTCCATCCCCAAACATCTTACTGCTGGTGATTTCAACCTAAAACATACAAAATGGAATAATGTAACAAATAATGTTAGAACAGGAACAATCCCTGGATGCAGCACAGATGAAACGTCACACGCACGAGCTACTAAATCTCTGCGTTAAACACACTAGGCTAAGTCAGCAGATGGTGGCGCCAACAAGACTGAAAAACACACTTGACCTTATTTTCACAAATAATGAGGACCTGGCATGATACATATCAAAAACAACTAATTCTGATGACAATATAATCGAAAGTCTGAAGACTTACATGCACAGGGATCCTGAGCAGCAAAATGCACGTACCTGTGAAGATGTCTTCACCAAATACAACTTCAACAAGAACATCAACTGGGACCAGGTGAACCATGTCTTAAATGGAGGGTGTCGGGGGTCAACGCCCCCGCGACTCGGTCTGAGACCAGGCCTCACGGTGGATCAGGGTCTGATCAAGCAGGCTGTTACTACTGGCCGCACGCAAGCTGACGTACGAACCACAGCCCGGTTGGCCAGGTACTGACTTTAGGTGCCTGTCCAGTGCTTTCTTAAAGACAGCCAGTGGTCTATTGGTAATCCCCCTTATGTAGGCTGGGAGGCAGTTGAACAGTCTTGGACCCCTAACACTTATTGTGTTCTCTCTCAATGTACTCGTGGCGCCCCTGCTTTTCATTGGTGGAGTGTTGCATCTCCTGCCGAGTCTTTTGCTTTCATAAGAAGTTATTTTCGTGTGCATGTTTGGTACCAATCCAAACCAGTGCCTTGAAAGGATCATCTTCCTGGCAGCTGAAGTATCTTCAAGGCATATTCCCCTAAGAAAGAAGGAGAGAAGTGAACTGGAGAAAGACGTTCTCTCTACAGAAGACGACAAAGAATCACTGAGCTCCTCAAGAACGCTAGATTATCTGATACACGGAAGGAAGCGTTGACCAGGGAAGTGGAAAGTATCGAACTTAAGTTAAAGGACTCATACAGGACCCAGGAGAGACAGGAGGAGTTAAAAGCGATTAGTGAAATTGAAATAAATTAAAAATATTTCTTTTCATATGCCAAAAACAAGGCAAATACCACACCTAGTATCGGGCCCTTACTCAGACAAGGTGGGACTTACACAGATGACAACAAAGAAATGAACGAGATACTGAAATCCCAATATGACTGTTTAGCCAGCCACTAATCAGGCCCAAACTCGTGCAACTCCGTGTTTATTAAGAACTGCAAGAAACCCCTTTCGTGTGCCCTAAGTATACTATGAAGTAGGAGCATATACATGGGTGAAATTCCATAGTCACTAAAAACAACGGATATAGCTCCACTCCATAAAGGTGGCGAAAAGGCATTAGCTAAGAAATAAAGACCAATAGCTCTAACGTCCCACATCATAAAAATCTTTGAAAGAGTGCTAAGAACGATTGCAAACCACTTGGATTCTCAAAAAACTGCACAATCCAGAGCAACATGGGTTCAGAGCAGGTCGCTCCTGCTTCTCGCAACTACTGCATCACTATGATATGGTCTTGGATGCACTGTAAGAAGAACAGAATGCAGATGTAACATACACAGACTTTGCAAAAGCCTTTGACAAGTGCCATCATGCAGTAATAGCGCACAAAATACGTGCTTAAGGAATAACTGGCAAAGTGGGGAGATGGATCTTCAACTTTCTAACCAATCGAACACAA
Organism: Cherax quadricarinatus; assembly: GCF_038502225.1. NCBI lineage: Eukaryota > Metazoa > Arthropoda > Malacostraca > Decapoda > Parastacidae > Cherax > Cherax quadricarinatus. Next base: position 9,573,357 of record NC_091336.1, read on the forward strand.
AGAGTAGTGGTAAACAGAGTTAAATCGGAAGCTGCCATAGTGAAAAGCTGTTTCACAAGGCACAGTACTCGCCCCCATCCTGTTCCTCATCCTCATATCAGACATAGACAGAGATGTAATCCTCAGCACAGTGTCATACTTTGCAGAGGATACTAGGATCTGCAAGAGACTGTCATCTATTGAGGACACTATTAACTTCCAAGAAGATATAAACCAAGTTTTCCAATGGGTAATGGAAAACAATATGATGTTCAATGAAGACAAATTCCAACTACTCAATTATGAAAAACTGGAGGAGATAATAATTAGAACTGAGTATACTACAAACTCTGATCATATAACAGAGCGAAAAAATAATGTGAGGGGCCTGGGAGTGGTAATGTCTGAGGATATCACTGTCAAGGATCACAACAGTGCCGCGATCACAATTGCAAAGAAAATGATAGGATGGATAATGAGAACGATCAAAACAAGAGATGCCAAGCCAATGATGATCATTTTCAAATCACTTCTCTCTCTAGGCTGGAATACTGTTGTACATTAACATCTCCGTTCAAAGCAGGTGGAATTGCAGCTCTAAAGAGTATACAGAGAACCTTTACTGTACATGTCAATTCCATCAAACACCTCAACTACTGGGAACGCTTGGAAGCACTTGACTTGTACTCGCTGGAACACAGGCGAGAGAGATATATCACAATCTACATTTGGAAAATCCTAGGACTAGTCTCGAATCTGCACACAGAAATCACTCCCTACGAAAGTAAAAGACTTGGCAGGTGGTGCAAAATATCCCCAATGAAAAGTAGGGGCGCCATTGGTACACTAAGAGAAAACACCATCAGTGTCCGGGGCCCAAGACTGTCCAACAGCCTCCCACCATGCATAAGGGGAATTAACAATAGACCCCTGGCTGCCTTCAAGAGGGAGCTGGACAGATACTTAAAGTCGATGCCGGATCAGCCGGGCTGTGGTTCATACATTGGACTACGTGCAGTCAGCAGTAACAGCCTGGTTGAACAGGCCCTGATCCACCGGGAGGTCTGGTCGTGGACCGGGCCGCGGGGGCGTTGATCCACGGAATACACTCCAGGTAGACTCCCGGTAGGTACGATTAACTGTAGAATAAACCCGACGACAGTAACTGTTGCCAGTGAAACAGTTGAACAATGTTAACCACTGCAGTGCATGACTCAACCTTCTACCTGTACATACAAGGAGTCCAATACAGTAGATACAAAGGGTCGAATATAATGCTGTAAATATCCTTCACGTTCTCTCGAGAAAATGTAAACATTTACCACATCACCTCGAGTACAGATAAACATTCATCACATTCTCCTGTGAACAAAATTATTTCTAAAACTAAAAAGCAAAAAACAAAAATATCAAAATGAACTGGCCAAGTCGTCTTAATTACAGAGAAAATTATGGAGCTAGTGGGAGTTAATTTATGCTGCAGATTATGTCACTTAACAGGTGAAGGTGGGAGGCGGAAATGAGTGTGCTTGCTGGGTTAGATGGCAGCAGCCAGGGTACTTAGTTTAATCTTCAGTGAGAGGCTCATTAACTGTGCTAGTAAAACTTATACGTTATCGTCTGCAAGGAGATTAGAACCCTAAGAGTGCACGCTTGCAGTTCTTGCAGGTTCAACTGCCTCCATCATCACCACGTACAGTGCAACCATGCGTCCTACTGAGCACAATAGTGAGGAAAATGCAGAGGTTGCAGAACAACCTGGCGTATATACATGTATATATGTATGCCAGTACCTATGACTGCGTTCAAGGGCTTTTCTACTCTACCAGTCTAGCCTCTGACCAATGTTAAAGCATAAATGTGCATATATGTGTTCACCACCACCACTACTACCACAACTACTGCCACCACCATCACCACTACTATTCAACTACCACCCCCACTATCCTCAAGTGTATGTGAATGTAAAACATATAATAACATAAGTTCCATCAATTGCCTGTTCAACCCGACTGTTGATGAGTCGCCTAGCCCTCCTAGCCTGGTTCATCTGGAACTTGGCGGAGGTAGTGATCCAATTTTCTACTGAAAACTTCTTGTTCCAGTAATATTTCTGATATCTCTTGGTAGCAGGTTCAATAGTTTGGAACCAAGAATGTTGACAGTGAGATCTCTTATTATGCACATGGCCCCCCTAATTTCCACTGGATTTACTTTACACCTCCTTCCATATCTCTAACTGCAGTCGTTATGGTAATTTGTAGATATGGGACTTGGTCCTCCAGTATCTTCCAGGTATATATTTATCAGGCAAGTCTTCATCGTTCCAGTGAGTATATTCCAAGTGCTTAAAGCATTCACAGTCATTGAAATAGTTTATTAATCTATGCAGGCAGTCAACAACCTCTGAACATTCTCCAACTCTTGATATCTTTCCTGCCATCAACGTAGCTGTCAGCACAGGCCAATATTCTAGATAACAAAAGATTCTGAATACTACCATCTTTATCGTATTTTTTCTTGTTTAGACAGTTCTCTCATTTTTCAAGCCTTTGCTGCATTTGCTTTGTGTTCTCTCAACTTACGACATTATTCCTAAATCCTTTACCTGTTTATGTTCTTTGATACAGTGTGCCTGTGTTCTGTATTATGTTCTCGTTTTGAGGTCTTCATTCCTCTCAAGCGTATTACTATTAAACTTCAGTTAATGTTCATCTGCCCATTGGACGCTATTGTTGATATATTACGGTATTTATTCTGTATCTTCTACTGGGGCAACTTTCATACTTATTTTGGCGTCATTCGCAAATGATGATACGAAGTTATGGCTAATGTTTTATCTAGTTCTGCTATGAGGATGATCAAGAGTACAGGTGCCAGGACCTTGCCTTAGTGCACTCAACTTTCAACTTTGCCCGAAGAGTTCAATTATTTTGTTTACTGTTTTTTTTTTTTTTTTTTTTTTTTGTGCACTGGCAGAAAGTTCGATCTCGGTACCCCTACTTTTCCCGTTACAAATATTGACCTTATTTCATTAGCTATCACTTCATACTTTTAAAGGATACCTGAAGGATGTTTCCGGGGTCAGCGCCCCCCGCAGTCCGCTCCCCGATCAGGCAGCGGGAGAATCATAGCCTGATTAACTAGGCTGTTACTACTGGCAGCAAGTAGTCCAACGGCAGTAACTAATTTGAAGAACTTGTCAAGTTCCCTCTTGACAACTAGATGTTTGTTGGTAATTTCCCTTATACACGAAGGGAGGGCGTTGAAAAGTCATGAACCTCTGACACCGAGTTCCCTCTTGAGTGTATCCGCCGCGCCCTTGCTTTTTATTAGAGGTACTCTGCACCGTCTGTCAGGTCTCTAGTTTCCATATGAAGTGATTCTGATGTGCAGGTTTGGGACCATTCCCGCCCAGGATCTTCCATGTGTAAATTATGATGTACCTTTCTCGCCTACGTTTCAAGGAATGCAGTTGAAGGAACCTCAAACATTCTCAGTAGTTTCGATGTTTGACTGAATGTATCCAGGTAGTGATGGTTCTCTTTACGTTTTTCATTTCAGCTATCTCGGCTGCCTTCAAGGTAGGCCTTAGAATACAGCAATATTCTAGCCTAGAGAGAACAATGACTTGAAGATTATCATCACTGGCTCACCATCTCCTGTCTTGAACGTTCTAGCTTTCCATCTTACTAATGTCCTTGCAATAGCAATAGCCACATTGTGATTTTTTAATATGTAAACAAAACAAGAAAAGCGAAAGAGGCGTCGAGATGGTTTGGGCATGGAGATAAATTAGAGCAAGATATACCTTACCTATGTTATCCCTTTGATGAGTTCTGAGAGTCTTTCTACTCCCGGAGACCGGTCATGGGCCAGGCTGTGAAGAGCCTGGCCCATGTTTGCCTGGTCAACCAGATGTAAATATAAGTCCGACGTTGACGAAGGCGTGAATTAATAAGCGCAGTAAAAGCTTGAACACCCAACTACATACGAGATAGATCGGTGTGGAGACGAGTGCCCACTGGGATTTGACGCACTGTTAGATTGTAAGCATTGTATATAGTATATACCAGACTTAAACTCAGAGCTCGTCAAAGGTATTTACTATATACCTTTGATAAGCTCTGAAACCTTTTCTACTCCTTTAGGTATAAAGAGACTGGCAACTTTAGTTTGAAGAGAAACACAGGTTTACTTTATCCACGGGTTACGTGCAGCCTCAGTAACCCTCGTGTTATCAATAGACTTTAAACCCAATTAACCAACCGTAACCCCTCCTCCTTGTAACGCCCTACCATGAGTCCAGGACACCTCCCTCCTGAGAATCTGGGAGGAGTGCCAGACTCCTGCCCTGGGAGTGAGAAACCAACTAGCATCCCTGGGACCAGAGACTCCCGCATCTACCGGGGTTGAAGATAACGACACTCGGCACAGAGGCTGCGAGTATAAATCCTATAGTGGCGGAGGCTGTAATTAATTATTACATGGTTTCTCTTCTTAATTGCAAGAGCAGTGTGATGCTGCCGAGGTGGGCGGAGAAGAGAACTTGTGTGGAGGAGTGGTGGTGGTGGTAGTGTGGTGGTGGTAGTAGTGCTGGTGCTAGCAGCAGTGGTGGTAGTGGTGGTGGATGTGGTAGTAGTTTTAGTGGTGTGATGGCTGTAGTAGTGGTTTTAGTGGTGGTAATGTGGTAGTTGTTTTAGTAGTGGTTGTGGTAATATGGTGATGGTGGTGGTTATGTGGTGATGGTGGTGGTTATGTGGTGATGGTGGTGGTTATGTGGTGATGGTGGTGGTTATGTGGTGATGGTGGTGGTTACGTGGTGGTGGTGGTAGTAATGTTGTAGTGGTGGTAGTGAATTTAGTGGTGGCTGTGGTAGTGGTTTTAGTAGTGGCTGAGGTAGTGGTTTTGGTGGTGGTTGTGGTAGTTGGTTTTAGTGGTGGTTGTGGTAGTGGGTTTTAGTGGTGGTTGTGGTAGTTGGTTTTAGTGGTGGCTGTGGTAGTGGTTTTAGTAGTGGTTGTGGTAGTGGTTTTGGTGGTGGTTGTGGTAGTTGGTTTTAGTGGTGGTTGTGGTAGTGGGTTTTAGTGGTGGTTGTGGTAGTGGGTTTTAGTGGTGGTTGTGGTAGTGGGTTTTAGTGGTGGTTGTGGTAGTGGGTTTTAGTGGTGGTTGTGGTAGTGGGTTTTAGTGGTGGTTGTGGTAGTGATTTTTGTGGTGGTTGTGGTAGTGGTTTTAGTAGTGGTTGTGGTAGTGGTTTTAGTAGTGGTTGTGGTAGTGGTTTTAGTAGTGGTTGTGGTAGTGGTTTTGGTGGTGGTTGTGGTAGTTGGTTTTAGTGGTGGTTGTGGTAGTGGGTTTTAGTGGTGGTTGTGGTAGTGGGTTTTAGTGGTGGTTGTGGTAGTGGGTTTTAGTGGTGGTTGTGGTAGTGGGTTTTAGTGGTGGTTGTGGTAGTGGGTTTTAGTGGTGGTTGTGGTAGTGATTTTTGTGGTGGTTGTGGTAGTGATTTTTGTGGTGATTGTGGTAGTGGATTTAGTAGTGGTTGTGGTAGTTGTGGTAGTGCGTGTACGAAAGTAGGGGAGGGGAGGGGTGGGGTGGGGGTCAACTAAAGAAATAATGAGGTGGGGTGATAAGAGACCAATGAGGAAGCACGAGGCGCAGCCAGATGGTCTCAGACCAACCAGCAGCCAGATGGTCTCGAAAAAAAAGCCCAGACACACCAGCTCCCGGTCCACTCACCCCCTTCACTTCCACTCATCCTCCACTTCTACCCACCCTCACCTCCACTCACCCCACCTCACCTCCACTCACCCCACCTCACCTCCCACCTCACGTTCACTCACCCCCACCTCACCTCCTCTCACCCCACCTTACCTTTACTCATCACCTCCACTCACCCCACCTCATTTCCACTCACCCCACCTCATTTCCACTCACCCCACCTCACCTCCACTCACCCCACCTCACCTCCACCCACCCCACCTACACTCACCCCACCTCACCTACACTCACCCCACTTCACCTCCACTCACCCCACTTCACCTCCACTCACCCCACCTCACCTACACTCACCCTACCTCACCTACACTCACCCCACCACACCGCCACTCACCCCACCTCACCTCCACTCACCCCACCTCACCTCCACTCACCCCACCTCACCTCCACTCACCCCACCTCACCTCCACCCACCCCACCTCACCTCCACTCACCCCACCTCACCTCCAGTCACCCTACCTCACCTACATTCACCCCACCCTACCTCCACTCACCCCACCTCACCTCCACTCACCCCACCTCACCTCCACTCATCCCACCTCACCTCCACTCACCCCACCTCACCTCCACTCACCCCACCTCACCTCCACTCACCCCACCTCACCTCCACTCACCCCACCTCACCTCACCTACACTCACCCCACCTCACTTACATTCACCCCACCTCACTTCCACTCACCTCCTCACTTCCAGGAACCACGGCTGACCAGACGTTTATTGGTGGCCGTTACGGTCCTCGTTAGCAAGTGAGAAGCTCGTTAGTGGGGAGGAGGGAAGTGATCCCTGCTGATGTTATACTGTAGCTCATGGACCCTCCACACCTCCGTCCTGCTGCTGATGTTACATTACAAATGTACTCCTCCCCCCCCCCCCACCAAACCTGTATCCCACGTCAACATCAACAGTGACTCTTCCTGAGTTACTTATGAAAAACAGCTAAAATCTGTCACTATGTCGTGTTATCAAGACTTTGTTGACATCTATTTCTCGTCTTGCATAAGAACGTTGGACTACATGCGGCCAGCAGTAACAGCCTGGTTGATCAGGCCCTGATCCACTGGGAGGCCTGGTCGTGGACCAGGCCGCGGGAGCGTTGATCCCTGGAATACCTTCCAGGTAGGTAGGTAGGTAGGTAGACTCCAGGTAGCACTGCAGAATGCCTACTGGCTGGTGTAACTTGGACTTGCTAGCGGTTCAGGGTTTGTATTCCCTCGAAACCTGGCTACCCATGTTGCCTTCCTGTTCAACCAGGCTGTTGCTGTTAACTTCCCGCTGGCACTCAACCATCATAGCCTGGTTGGCCTTGGCACTTAATGTAGGTAGGTGCATGGATGGGGATGGTTGAGTGCGAGTTAAAATTGCTTATTATGACACAGTAGGCCCACTCCAATACTCATATTTTATGTACAATAATGCCTAACTACCAATGCAAATTCTAGAGTTGACTTTTGACCAGTTTTGCGAGCTGTTACACTCGAGGAAGTCGACCTGAGGCCAGCCTGCCTTAGTGACTGCCTAGTCAACAAAATTTCTTGTGTTTGTAGGTTGTAAAGGTGATAGTGGCCGTCAGAGACAGCATAACCTGTAGCAACCTGTCACACTCACTCACTACTGCACACTTACAATTGCCGTCAACATTGTTCTCGTAAAATGTGCTAGTATCAGGTATTGTAAACAGAGTACACAAGAAATGCTGGAAAGAGTATCATCCTGACGAGGACTCCTTGTTGAGGAAGTTTCTATATCCTACACTATCCTGGTTTATATTTACACTGTTCTGATTTATAAACTTGATGTCGGAATGATTATGGAGCCCTAGCCTGAGACCGGGCCACGGGGGCCATAATTCTCAACAATATAGAGCTGCTGCTGGTATGATAACCCAACCGAGGACCCTCTTAGCTCACTGGTAGCGAAGGACCAAGGCTCTATGCCGAGCAGGGGCAACATACCTGTAGTATACCTGGAGGGTGTTTCAGGGGTCAACGCCCCCACGACCCGGTCACAGACCTGGCCTTCCGGTGGAGCCAATATTAATAATCAAAACGGTCATTCTTTCCTCCCACATACACAGGAGGCAGGATCCATACATAGCTTTAAGAAGGGGTTCGATAAAGCTCGAGGAGCAGGGAGAGAGTGGTCCTAGTAGCGATCAGTAAAGAGGCGGGTCCAGGAGCTATGACAAGACCCCTGTAACCACAACTATATGAGTACACACACATACACATAATGACGAAGGTAAATGTCTGACAGGTTGAGGATGGCTAAGCCTTCAAGAGTTTCCCCAACCGCAAGGGATAATAAGTCATATTTATTCCCTCATAAAGTGCAACCTGCTAAGGGTGGCCGCACCGACCCCTTTACACACATTCAAACATTTCCGCTTCACCAACATTACTGGGCATCAGTGCGATTAATGTTCACTCCAGTAGTAACACTGATACTCATCGCTGATGCATTTTGTTTATACTTCCAACAATAGAATTGTATCCCAAAACTAGTTCATAGTGCAAGGCAGCGTTGCTTCAACACAACCGTGAACACCAACGTTGAAGAACAACTTGTTATTAGGATAAAGTTTCGCTCTGTGTATACTTGTATCTAGTTATCAATAAGGGAACACTGTATCAACATTTGTGCCCCAAATTATTCAGCATCTTACCAGATATCACAAACACTGCTGGAGCAAGTGCTTAAATCTTTAAGAGGAAACTGGACGAATATCTTCAACAGCTGCCAGATCAACCAGGCTTTGATGGATATGTGGGCCAGCGGGCCACCAGCAGCAACAGCCTGGTTGACCAGGCAAATACAAGACGAGCCTAGCCCATGGCCGGGCTCCGGCCATGGGCTAGACTCATCTGGGTCCAGCTAGACTTAATAAGAGAGAACTAGACGGATCCTCCATATAGGTGCTAATCAGTATATTTTTGATGAGTTTCTTAAGTCATACTACTCTCGGAGCCCGGCCATGGGCCAGGCTCTGTGTCGACTACTGGACTGACAGAGATCAGCAGCTGTGTCGACTACTTGACTGCCTGCTGCCTATTACTATTAGCTTGACTGATCAGGCCTCCTCAAAGCGGACCTCACCAGAGATCAGTGAGTAGGTGAAACTCGGCTCAATGATAGTATACAGAGATCACACAAGACACCAGTACTCTGATACTAACAGTTTACCTGGACCAACAATTAGGGAAAAAGAGATGGATGATGGGAGGGAGGGAGGAAAAGATGGTTGATGGGAGGGAGGGAGGAAAAGATGGTTGATGGGAGGGAGGGAGGAAAAGATGGTTGATGGGAGGGAAGGAGGGTGAATGGGGGGAAGGTAAAGTAGAAGAGAGGAATGATGAGTGGGAGGAAGTGTACGCTGGAGTGTGGGAGTGTGTGGATGGGAGGGAGTGTGGGTGGGTGGGGAAGCAGAGAAGACCAGACAGGGTGAAGGGTGAAACATAACTCTCTCTCTCTCTCTCTCTCTCCTCTTCTTCTTCCTCTCACTTCCCACTTACACCATCTTCATTCCTTTCAAACACTACCGTCCTTCCCTCTTTATATGTTCCCTCCATCCATAGCCTCCCTCACACCACCTACTCATCGTCCATCTTCACGTCAATCCCCGTACCATCAGTTCTACTCATGTGTTCACTTCATTTCCTTCCTTCCTAACCTCTTTTATGTCCATATCTTATTACAATTCTATTAAATCTCTCTCTCTCTCTCCCTCTCTCTCTCTCTCTCTCTCTCTCCTTCCTTCAAGCTCCTCCTCCCGCTCCTCCGTCCTGACAGTCACGTCAACTATCAGGTTACATCAAGCTGCCCCTGACTCACCTAGAGAGAAGAAAAATAGCGTCAGATTTCACAAAAAATCAGAAATGCTTCAAATACACAAGAAAACCAGATGTTTTTAATAATAATAAAATAATATAATAATTGTAATACTAATAAAAATTGTAATAATACTAATAATTGTAATAATTATTTTATAGAAATTGAAGCGCTAAACACGTACAGCACCTGGGAAATGTTGGTAAATCAGGTTTGATCTGAGGAAAAGGAGAATAGCTCTGATGCATTTTATATAGAGATCTCCAACATTGAGAGAGAGAGAGAGAGAGAGAGAGAGAGAGAGAGAGAGAGAGAGAGAGAGAGGAGAGACGAGAAGAGAGGAGAGACGAGAGAGAGAGAGAGAGAGAGAGAGAGAGAGAGAGAGAGAGAGAGAGAGAGAGAGAGAGAGACATGAGAATGAAGGATCACGAAAATGTAGAAGCGGACACTGAAGAAGATAAGCAGAATGAAAGAAACAGAAAATGAAGAGAAAGCAAGCATGAACAGAGAAAGTAAAGGAGAAAGAAAAACACTGAAAGGAGAGAAAGGAAGAGAAATTAACAAAAATGCAGAAAAAAATAAAGCATAATGAAATAAAAAGAGAAATAAGAGAAAGGAGAAGCAGAGAGAAAGTTGAAAATGGGAGAGGAGAAACCGAGTAGAAAACGCCAGGTAGTCGTGTGTAAATAGCACAACACCAGCAGATCCTCAGAGACAGAATGGTCACCTTCCCGGACATTAAGACACCAGGAGCAACCTTAATCATGTGAAATGTGTGTGTGTGTGTGTGTGTGTGTGTGTGTGTGTGTGTGTGTGTGTGTGTGTGTGTGTGTGTGTGTGTGTGTGTGTGTGTGTGTGTGTGTGTGTGTGTGTGTGTGTGTGTGTGTGTGTGTGTGTGTGTGTGTGTGTCTGTGTGTGTGTGTGTGTGTGTGTGTGTGTGTGTGTGTGTGTGTGTGTGTGTATGTGTGTGTGTGTGTGTGTGTGAGTGTGTGTGTGTGAGTGTGTGTGTGTGTGAGTGTGTGTGTGTGTGTGTGTGTGTGTGTGTGTGTGTGTGTGTGTGTGTGTGTGTGTGTGTGTGTGTGTGTGTGTGTATGTGTCTGTGTGTGTACAACAGTGCTGCAGTCTTACAATTATGTGAAATATAGTGTGTGGGAAACAAACACTACCACACAGTCTTACAATCTTGTGAAATGCAAAGTGTGTGGACAGAAATATTGCTGGAACAAAGATAGGTATTCAAGGGAAAACTGAACCACTATCTTCTGCAAGTGACTGCTGAGGCGAGTAGTGATGGCTATGTGGGCCTGCAGACCGCTAGCAGCAACAACCTGGTTGACCAGTATGGAAGGCTGGCGACAAGCCAGGCACAATCTACAACACGTATTTTGCCCAGAAATTCAATTATACCCCTTGAAGGGTTTCCAGATTTCTGATCCCGTAGCCAAGCCCTGGCCTTGGTGTGGGGCTGGGCAGCAGGGGGCGACGACCCCTTATCCCCCACCCCAGAATCTACAATCACTTACGCTCTCAGGATGCCCTGAGGCCAGGGTTCGTCCGCAAAAATAAAAAAATCTCTCTAAACGGGTCACAGGTAAATCACTCGTGTCAAGAATGTTGTTCGACGTGACAGCTGCTGTCAATATAGAAGACATAAAGCCAGGAAATATACAGAAATAATTTACTGCCCGCACTGAGCAAATAAAGAATTTAAATTACTAGGAACGTCTTAATGTCCTGGAAATGTACTCTCTACCTACCTGGAGTCTACCTGGAGGGTGTTCCGGGGGTCAACGCCCCCGCAGCCCAGTCCTTGACCAGACCTCCCGGTGGATCAAGGCCTGATCAAACAGGCTGTTATTACTGGCCGCACGTAGTCTAACGTACGAACCACAGCCCGGCTGGTCGGGTACTGACTTTAGGTATCTGTCCAGCTCCCTCTTGAAGGTAGCCAGGGGTCTATTATTGATAATACACACATGAAAGATACCTGAAGTCCTACACCCATCGGGGTAGCCCAGTGGTGAGAGGCGTGACACTCACCACTGGGGTCCTGGGTTCGAATCCCGGAAGAACTACAAGAAAAAAAAATATGGAAACTGTAGGCCAGTGCTGAGAGGCGCGACTCTCACCGCTGGTGTCCGGGGTACAAGAACTTTGGAAAAAAAAAAAAACCACGAAGTCCTGGTCCTAAACCTACCTACTACTGTAAACATTTCTGGGTGTGAGATATGAGAAGCACTGTAAAATACACATTAAGAAGTAGGAACGTCATGGGCACAATAAGAGAGCAACACTGTATCAACACCCACATCTACATTCAACTACCAGCAGCTGTAAGAAATGTTTACTGCTGAAACATGTAGTCTTCAAGAGGAAACTGTATCACTACTACCACCAAGTGTTAGATCAACCAGTCTATGATTACTATGTGGGCCAGCAGCCTCAATCCCCAACATCAGCTTGGTTGAACAGTCAATCACCGGGGAAGACTGGTCCCAGGCCGGGCTGCGAGCGTAGGGGAAAAAACTTGAAACTAGTTACAGGTATATCACAGGCAAAGTGAAAAAATCCTTCTTGGCTACTGAAAATATACAAGAAATTGAGAATGTATCCATACTTAGCATCAGCCGCCACAGATAAACTACTGTATGAGATGATGGAGAATGTAACGACCCCAGTGACTTCCTTGTTAAAATTTTTGTAATAGTAAGATTATATCCACAAGCTGTAGCAGTTACATAAACAATTATACGGGAAAATTATCATCTATGAAGCGATTAATAACTCAAAAGCAGCAAGTGTGACCCAAAATCCGTAACTATAACCTTTCTCTACTGCTCACAGGACGAGCTGCACTTGCACAATAACTTAGCTGCTCAGGAAACACTAATTATTCACAGCTCATGTCGTCTTCACGGGTTTGCACGACACAGTACAGCAGCGCACGCCAGAGCTGGTAGGAGGGACTACCCCCGCTAGTGTGGACAGTGATGGCTAACAGCATGACACCATACTCACGGTTTCCATGGCAACCAGCAGGTGGTGACGCTTACTTCTCATCTCCGCCACCCGCTGCCACCCATCCACCCACTCACTGCCATCCACCAGCTACACACTGGCCACCACTCACCCACTGGCACCCATCCACCTACTCACTGCCATCCATCCACCCGCTGCCATCCATCCATCCACTATACATTTATAAATCAATGGACTCGACTACATGGAAAGCCTAATCTTACAAACTAATCACTCGCGCTTCCTTCAAGAGGGAGCTGGACAGATACCTAAAGTCAGCACCCGATCAGCCGGGCTGTGGTTCATACGTTGGACTACATGCGGCCAGCAGTAACAGCCAGACTGATCAGGAACCTGATCCACCGGGAGGCCTGGTCATGGACCGGGCAGCGGGGGTGCTGAACCCATAAACACCCTCCAGGTAGCATTTAAAAGTGAATGAGAGGCGTGTGCCAAAATATCGGTACTGTCCTAAAACTGAGTATCGGTATCGGATAATTTTGATGGTATAGACAATATTTGTTTACATATCGTCCCATACGTGAAGTATATCTGGAAGGGGTTTTGGGGGGGTCAACGCCCCCACTGCCCAGTCCGTGTCGCCATCACTAGTGATTAATATTAAAACTGAACACACAATATGGATTGGAAAATTTAGCCGATGTTTCTGTTTGTCCTGGACCAAGTCACAATTAGGTCATAGGACCGAAACGTCGCCTACGCATTCCTCTCCAAATTTTCGCTTAGTTATGACTTGCTCCGGCCAGGGAACTGTGACTTACAGCACAAGTTTCAAGACGAAACTAGACAAGTATCTCCTGTACGTTGCTACTCACCTGACATGTGATAACAACATAAGAACATAAGAAAAAGGAACACTGCAACAGGCCTACTGGCCCATGCGAGGCAGGTCTAATTCTCCCACCGGCTTAAGCCAATGCCTTGACCTAGTCAGGTCAGTCACATTCACTTAAGGGAGGAGCACGGCATCCGACCTAGTAGCACAAGCTAGTCAAGTCCAACTCACACCCACGCATGTATTTATCTAACCTGTTTTTAAAACTACACAAGGTCTTAGCTTCTATGACGGTACTCGGGAGTTTGTTCCACTCATCCACAACTCGATTACCAAACCTGTGCTTTCCTATATCCTTTCTGAATCTGAATTTTTCCAATTTAAAACCACTGCTGCGGGTCCTGTCTAGGCTAGATATTTTTAGCACGTTATTTACATCCCCTTTATTAATTCTTGTTTTCCATTTATACACCTCAATCATATTCCCCCTAATTCTACGCCTTTCTAGAGAGTGCAGATTCAGGGCCCTCAGTCTATCCTCAAAGGGAAGATTTCTGATACATGGGATCAACTTTGTCATCTTCCTTTGTACGTTTTCCAGAGCATTTATATCCATTCTGTAATACGGTGACCAGAACTGAGCAGCATTGTCTAAATGAGGCCTAACCAAGGATATATAGAGTTGAAGAACAACCTGAGGACTTCCATTATTTATACTTCTTTGTACGAAGCCAAGGATTCTGTTAGCTTTATTGCGAACACTTATGCACTGTTGTCTTGGTTTTAGATTACTACTAACCAAAACTCCTAAATCCTTTTCGCAATCCGTAATATTAAGATCTACATTATTTAGTTTAATGTGGCATGGTTATTTACCTGACCAACATTTGTAACTTTGCATCTGTCTATATTAAACTGCATCTGCCACTTCTCCGACCACTGCAGCTATTAAAATCATCCTGGAGTGCTCTAATGTCCTCGCTAGAATGATGCAGGCAACAAGGAAGATAACCTTGCAGGCAAAAAGGAAGTTTAGTGTACATAAATGGTTCAGAGAACCAACTGAACACATCGAATCCAGGCTGAGGGACTGTTTACCTCATTCTCCTCATCTTTCACCGTTCTTCTCTGTAACAGACTGGAGAAGCCACTGGCTGGCTGAAAGTTTTTACAGTAAAGATACCCAGGTGTTGCTCGTGTCTAACTGAACACAGGTTATGACAAAATTAACTTTCAACAATATTCTGTTTCATCTTAGTCAGGGATAAGAAGCGCTAAACCCATAAGAAGGGGGATCACGTAGTGCCCGGGGGAATGGAAGGCCTTTTGTCATACCCCAGGGGTGGTAATAAGCCGTCTCATCACCCCCTCTCCCCGGTAGTCCACTTAATACACTTAGTAGACCCATGGATGTGAGCGATCATCCTTAGCAGACCTCTTACTAACCACTTTTAAACACTTAATCTACTGGCCGGTGTGGAACTTTCTACTCACCTGCCGATACCACTTACTTCACTGCCACTTTCTCTCGACAATACAAGTACATCCATGAACAATCAACAGGGAATATTGCTGGACAATTCTATGGTGGATAGATACAGAGTGGAGAGAAAGACACAAACGCAGCATATTGCGATCCTTTACTGATAACGTTTCAACATGTCATGGATTTATCACTTTCGCCTGATCGAAACGTTGTGCCAACAAAAGCTTGCTCTGATGAGGAATTAAAACACATGTACAACACTTGGGTATTTATATTTGAAGGAGTTTTGCCAACCATTAGCAAAGATATTAGAAGATGAGGTAATCAGTCCCTCGGCCTTGTAGAACTATACAGAGAAAACAGTGGAAGATAAGGTAATCAGTCCCTCAGCCTTGCAGAACTATACACAGCAAACAGTGGAAGATAGAGTAATCAGTCCCTCAGGCTGGAAGCCGGTGTCCAGTACCTTAGTCTTGATGAACCTCTGTATTTATTTGAAAACACAAAGTCACTGGTTGGCGAAACGTCCTCAAAATACGATACTCAGACGTGGCACTTGTGTCTAGTTCCTCATCTTATCGGTATTGTACAAGCTTGCTCTGCAACCTGTCTATCCTTCAGTCTCTTTACATATTAAACTCTCTAAGCCATCATTTCAACTAAGTCTATTTACGTATGTAACAGACTGATGACCCTCCCACGAAGCCTTAACACAATCTCATACAAGCAAAGTCTTTCCTCATACATCAACATTATGGAGCACCTCACTTATGAGTGATTTCATGAACAAATTACAATATGATGCTTTAGTAAGTAGATCATTCTCACATATAAGAGCTGCTGCAAATGACTTACAAAACGAGGTTTTAATGACGAGTAGATGGTGGACTAATGAGGTTGTGTGAGTTAAGAGCAGCAGTTGAGTGAGCAGGACCAAGGTCGGTGGACGTCTCTCTTACCACAACACTGCAGTTATTACCTGGGCGTCTATAACACACTATACGTTCCTCAATGGTATAACCAGTCCCGTCTCAACCACACCACTAGACACACAAACACCACACTAGATACACAAGTACCGCACATCACCAGACTCAAATACTATACAGCACTAGACATACAAACACCACACATACACACACACACACACACACCACACATACACACACAACACCACACACATACACAATCAACAACGTACATATACACATCAACACCACAAACGCATACACAGCACCACACATACCTACCTCAACACCACACACACACACACACACACACAAACAACAACACACAAAGCAGAAACACACACACACACACACACACACACACACACACACACCTGGACAGGCTACAAGCCTGGTCCAGCAACTGACTCCTTGATTTTAACCCCGCCAAATGCAAAGTCATGCAGACCGCAGACAGAGTATAGTCTAGGTGGCCAAAGACTGCAAACCTCACTCAAGGAAAGAGATCTTGGGGTGAGTATAATACCAAGCACATCTGAGGCGCACATCAATCTGATAACTGCTGCAGCATACGGGTGTCCGGCAAACCTAAGAATAGCGTTCCGATACCTCAGTAAGGAATCGTTCAAGATCCTGTACACCATACACGTCAGGCCCATATTGGAGTAAGCAGCACTAGTTTGGAATCCACACCTAGTCAAGCACGTCATGAAATTAGAGAAAGTGCAAAGGTTTGCAACAAGACTAGCCCCAGAGCTAAGGGGATTGTCCTACGAAGTAAGGGTAAGGGAAATCGGCCTGATAACACTGGAGGACAGGAGGGTCAGGGGAGACATGATAACGACATATAAAATATTGCGAGGAATGGACAAGGTGAACAAAGACAGGATGTTCCACAGGTGGGACACAGAAACAAGGGGTCACAATTGGAAATTGAAGATTCATATGAGTCAAAGGGATGTTAGGAAGCATTTCTTCAGTCATAGTGTTGTCAGGAAGTGGAACAACCTAGAGGTTTGATAAAGCTCATGGAGCAGGGAGAGGACCTAGTAGAAATCAGTGAAGAGGCGGGGGCCAGGAGCTATGAATCGACCCCTGCAACCACAAATAGGTGAGTAGAAATAGGCGAGTACACACACACACACAAGCAGACATAACCTGCAGCCACACCACAACCTCTCCACCATTCTTCATTTCCACCCATATACCCCCCGCCCCTCGCCGTCACCCTTCGCCTCCCCTTCTCCATTGTCATCTCTTTCATCTTCGTTATATCTCCCCTTCCCTTTCCGTAACTGGTCTTCCACTTCTTTCCCTCGTCATTACCCGTACTTTACCTGTAGAGAGTTCCAGCTGAAGGTGGTGGGGAGACGAGCACCACCGTATGCACCACAGACCAGCTGGGGTCACAGAATCTAGCTAGCTTAAGACCACCAGACAAAGCAACATACAAGGAGGAACAATAACACTGCAGCACAAACATAAATGAGAGACAAACATGATAAAACCAGTGTTACTAAACCTTACGAAAGTAACAAGTACACAATACTGACAACGAATACTGAACAACATAATACAATGAATACTGAACGACAACGCAATACCGATAAGGAACACTGAACAACACAATACCAACAACGAACACTGAACAACACAATACCGACAACGAACATTGAACAACACAATACCGACAACGAACACTGAACGAAACTAATATTGATAACGAGGACGGTAAAATATAAAATAATCTCAAATATTAAGAGATAAAATATTTCACAGCCTGAACGAACCAGGACACGAAGACGGCGAAGACTGAAAGAGGGAGAAAGAGAAGACAGGAGAGGAGGGAAGCAGGAGAGAAGGGACAGAGGAATGGAGGTATGAGGGAGGGGTAACTGCCTCAAACAAGGCCGGGGTTAAAGATTCACAAGTCAAAGCACTAAACAGAAAGAGTCCTTGAGAAAAAACATAATATAAATAAAAGATGGGCTTGAACAGAGTGGTCAAAGTGGAGGCAGGTTAAAAGGAATCAGATCAGAGTTAAAGTCAAACAAGACCAAGTTACAGAACGCAGTGTCAAAGGTCAAGTGCCAAAAAAAGAGCAGAGATCACTTCAAAGATGACGTCAAGAAAAAGGGAAGCAAAAGCAGTGGAATACTACTGATAATATCACAGATGAAAGCAGCAGAAAGCGGCAGCTTGGAAAAGCAGACAGCAGCAGCCAACACTGACTAGACTCACGTTCAGTGACGATCAAACTCACGCACGGTACCTGAATGATGCTTCCTGGGGTCAGCGCCCCCATTCCCCCCCGCAGCCCGGTCTCAGACTAGGCCTCTTGGTAGAATGAAACCAGATCAAGAAGGCTGTTACTGCTGGTCGCACGCAGTCCAAACGTACGAACTTCAGCCCAGTTGAAGTTCGTACGTACGGACATCTCTACAGCTACTTACTACCACTAGGTCAACACTTGGAAATGCATGACCTACTTCCACTGGGAAATCCCGCCTACCAGCGACAATGCCTTCACCTGCTGCACCTCACCTGACTGCAGTATATAGCTCACTTCTTCCTCCCGTGCTTCAGATTAATCAAGACCACGGTACTGAACACATGTTCCTAGGCTGAGAGACTGATTACCTCATCTTCAGTCTTATTTCTGTCCCTGTATTGTATTAATAAAGGGTCTGGTTGGCGAAACGTCTACATAATAAAGATACCCAACTGTTGCACTTGTGTTTAATTCTTCAACTTGGTATTATATAAAAATGTTATAATTCTCAGTCCAGCTGGTCAGGAACTAACTGATTTGAGGAACTTGTCCACTTCCCTCTTGAAAACCACCAGAGGTTTGTGGGTAATTGCCCTAATGTACGGAGTGAGGGCGTTGAAGAGCCGAGGACCTCTTACACTCAAGAAATCCATGGGAATAAGATATAACCATATCAGGTTGATAGCTGAGTAACCAAGCTGCCGTCTAGCTACCGTTACTTCAGTCAGCCAAGTTGAAAACTGAGACACTTGGGAAACAAGTTGGAATCTTCATTCTGGAAATATTCGCCAGCCAGTGGCTTCTTCAGTCCAGTACCGAGAAGAACGCTGGAAAATGAGGATGATCTTATGAGGACGTTACTCCCCTTCAAGGATCACACAGTCATACGCTCTACTGAGTGATTAAGAATTTAATGTTCTGTTCCTGTCTTTATTTACTCATTCTTTCCATAATGGAGTAACTAAGACGTCCTCATAAATCATCATGCTCTTGTCAGTGGCTCCCTGGTAGACTTTGTTTATGTCAGCTTGAAGGTTTGCCGTGTCCTCAATAGATGTCACCCTCATGCAAATCCTAGTATCGTCTGCAAAGCATATGATGTTGTGATTTGTCTCTATGTCGGATATATTTTTTTGTTATGCTAAAGATTGTTTTTATTGGCATTATCTGTGGCTCTCACGAGCCAGCAACTTTCTTTCCGGCCCAACATGGCTCCCAGGTGGTGATATAGTCGTATAATTTCTTGCCATTCTTTTTCGCTCTCTGGAACTAAAAAAAATCTGGTGTCTGTATGATTGTAACAGCCACGTTCAATGTGTGTCCATGAGGCTTAAGTCGCCTTGTTCCTTTCGTCTGGAATGTTGACCAGCTGTTGTTACACCACTCTTTCTCATTTACTTAACTTTAACACAGTTTTGGGTAGCAAAGTTTACAGGTCTTGGAAGGGCATACAGTAAACCTCTAATTTAGGGGATTTCGACATTTCTCTGGACGGTCGTATTAACATAAACCATTTCTGTCACCAGTCTTTTAAAATTTACAAACTCCCCAAGCATAGTGCCCAGTCGAGTGGTGTTTAATTCCAGCTATTAATGCTAGTTCCTGTACAGTCTCTTTACATCTGGTACCTTTGATGAGTTTCGAGAGTCTTACCACTCTCGGAGCCCGGCCATGGGTCAGGCTCGTATTACATAATGGCTTTGGTTGCGCCGAGATGCGGTTTCTCTATATATGTCTTGCATTATTGTTCATCTAATATTACATTGCGATTATCATCGTTATTACCTAAAACGATGTTAATCAGCTTCATAATATTACATATTCATTTTCATATATATATATATATATATATATATATATATATATATATATATATATATATATATATATATATATATATATATATATATATATATATATATATATATATACAATGGATGAATCATTTACCAGTGGTAACATCCATTTAATGTTTGTATGACCTCACCTCTGGTTACTACCCGCCTGACGCGAGCTTACGTCAGAGGTGAGTGTGGTAGTCAGTACAGCACCTCTCTGGGTATAGAGGTCTTCATTGCTTACTCATTTTAACTTAAATTGAGAAGCTATTTGTCAAGAGCTTTATTCTCTAAAGTCACCAGAAATTGTGAGATCGGAAAATAGTGACAGTAAGTTTATTGATCATATTTATATTAAAGGCCCATTCAGTTAGAATGAAGGTCATGGTAATTTTTAAGTTGTGTATAAAGAGTGTGTTTATATATAATTATTGAGAAAAAGTACAATTAAAATACCTTAAGTCAATAACGTTATTTACGTTATATTAAAGATACATTTTACTAAGTTTTTTCGATCTCCTTATTAATCAATACACAAGAAATGATTCCTTATTACGATATAATTGGAGTATAATTCTCCATAAAAATCCCCAAGACTAACATCGCCTATTGTTTATAAAGTTTATCGTAATAGTTTTCCTACGGTTTATTTGATAAGTTACCTAGTTGACCAGGCAAACACCACACGAGAATAGAAAACCTCTCGGAACTCATCAAAAGTATCAACGACAAAGGTTACCTCGTGATCTCGAAGGCATTTAATTCTGTCCCTAGATATGTAGCCAAGTAACTAGCTAGTAGTAACTGTACCAGTTACTACTAGCCATCAACATTGTTACTAGCAAGTATTTCCTTAAGACACTTGCTGTCCCTGTTCAACTTTCAATAAAATAGGTATCTGAGTATTAGTCGACTGTTGTGGGTCGCATCCCGGGGACAAAACTGACCTAATTTGTCTGAAATGCTCAGCATAACAAGTGGCTTTCTGTATAGTAGTATGTCACTGATGTCAGCTATGACTGTATACCTTGTACATGTACTTGTAAAAATAAAGATTATTATTACTAATCACCACTACTCCTACGACTTTTAGTAAAAAAAAACTGTGTAGTATTTCTCGTATTACAGTTTAAGCGATCAGTTGTGGACCATCACTGTACAACCCACATCCTTATATCTATTCCTGATCAGCCTGGCTGTGGTGCCTATGCTTAACTGCGTTCTAGCAGCACCAATAACCTTATTGATCAGGTCATCAACCAGTGACCCCGGGAATCAACTACGGATGGCATACAGGTATACTTCACGTGAACACGCTCTTTACGCACTAATCTGTGTGTGTGAGAGAGAGAGAGAGAGAGAGAGAGAGAGAGAGAGAGAGAGAGAGAGAGAGAGAGAGAGAGAGAGAGAGAGAGAGAGAGAGAGAGAGAGAGAGACACAGTAGTGTCAGTGATCAGTGGGATAGTCACTCTGCCTGCCAGCTGTGTCATTTTAGAAAGCTGCTGCTGCTGCCACTTATAATAAAGGGGTTCAAGGTGAGCCACTTCACCTGCTGGGGGGACCACACCATCACGGGGCAGCTGTATGGTTATGTAGAGGTGGTGGTGTTAGTGGTGTGATGGTGGTGGTGGTACTACAATACTCTTCACTGATACTGTACCCTGGAATTCCTCTTTTGATACACTGTAATCTTCTTAGCACACACGAGCACGGTAATCCTGGTAGAGTGCTGGCAGCAACACCTGTCTCAACCTAGCTCTGCTTGAAGGGGTCGAGTCACAGCACTTTCCTCTACCTGTGGACCGATCATACCGATTCCTGACAGTAAACTTGCTTTGTTTACATTTGCGTCACGGTTGATTTATCGAGTCTCGAGTCACAGTACAATACCAGTGTTTGCATCTGTGTCACGGATGATATACCAAAAGTGTAAGGTTAGGTTAACCTAGAAGGCTCCGTAATAGGGAGAGTGACTGGGTTCACTCTGAGAGCCTATCTAGTATACAACTGTTGTCCCCTTCATGTACCTTTACTTCCATGACCTGACAGTCCATCAGCATCTTCATTACCCAAGAGGATGAGAACGAGGACGTGAGAGACGGAAAGAAATGAGCAGGAGAAACAAGGGAAACAAATAAAGAATCGAGTAGTAGGAAGAGGAACGAATCATAGCCGTGAGGAAGAGAAGTTAGAGGAACAAGAGAAGAATCGCAAAAAAATTAGTCAATTGAGAGGAGGAGGAGGAGTAGGTGATAAAGAGAAGGATGTAGCTGAGAAGGAGGAAGACAGATAAGGTAGACGAGGACAGACACAGCTTCCCCAAATATAACCAAGAGCCGTAAACAAACACACAAGACAAGCCAGACTTCTGCGCATCGGACAAAAAACGCACAAGTGCGTGGCAGAAGACTCCACAAAATAAAGTCAGCCTGTACATCGCAACGCCGTGCGTGCGTTCGCGCCTGCGTACGCTGGCATGTTTAACAAGACCCGACACCCCCCCGGCCCCCCCCCCCCCCCCAAAAAAAAAAAAAAAAAAAAAAAAAAGAGGTCCTGAAGGTGTTTTGAGAGCAGTATATCGACGTAGAATATTCAGTGGTGTCGTAAAACAGTGGGAAGGAGGGGAAGGGGGGTATGACGAGTCCTGCCTACACATACACATTCCTTCATCACCCTCCCCCCCCACTATCTCCTGCATTCCCTCTCTCTCTCACTCACTATGTCTACCACAATCTTTATGACACCCCACACCACCAACAACAATTCCTCACACATCACACTCCACCTATCACATCACACACCACTTAACACAATCCCTAATATATCACACACTAACGAAATCCCTAACGCATCACTAATACAATCCCTAACAAACCACACATCACCAACAATCCCCAACACATCACACACCACCAACAACAATTCCCAACACATCACACACCACCAACAACAATCCCAACACATCACACACCAACAACAACAATCCCCAACACATCACACACCACCAACAACAATCCCCAACACATCACATACCACTAACCACAATCCTCAACACATCACACACCACCACCAACAATCCTCAACACATCACACACCACCAACAACAATCCCCAACACATCACACATCAACAACAACAATCCCCAACACATCACATACCACTAACAACAATACTCAGTACATCACACACCAACAACAATCCCTAACATCCTCCAGCCCCTACCATAATTCGTAATAAACTTACCACAGTTCTGAAGGCACTCCACACCACGTACTGTGATCTTTAAAACAGCCTACACCACCTTTTACAATACGTACCTCCCTCTCCTACAAGTCACCATAAGTTTCACTCTACGTGCGGGTTATTTATGGACTACAAATCTTGTCACAATCTTTAAAACTCTGCACTATCTTTCGCCGGTCACCTGCTGGAAAAGACCCGGGCCGGGACAATACAGGCGAACCTACTACTTCCTCTACACTATTTACCACACTCATACGGGTTGAAGTGTATGGGACGCACAATGAACTATACACATTGGGTCTACAACAAATTATCATTTTCTACATTATGTCAGGCTACGGTAACTTTACTTTTGATGAGTTTCGCGAATTTTGCTACTCCCGCAGCCCAGCCCTGGGTCAGGCTTGTCCTGCAAGCGGCCTGCTGGCTAATATATCCATCACAGCCTATGTGATCTGACACTTGGAGGAAATATATGTTCAATTTCCTCTTGAAAACTTCAATACCTGTAACAACAATATTTCGTGACACCAGACTTTTGCAGTCTGGGCCCACGGATGTTGATGTAACGTTATCTTACTGTGTTCCCAGTGTCCCTCTTTTCCACTGGGTTTATTTTGCGCATTCTCCTATACATCTCACGCCGGTATGTTATGGAAGTGTGCAGATTTGTGACTAGGCCCTAGAGTACTTTCTGTATATATATTATCATTTATCTCTCTCCTGCTCCAGCGAGTACATACTTAGGACTTTGATGAGTTTCCAGTAATTTAAATATTTTATTGGCTCTATACTGGCCAGTGTTGGCGGTCCTCAAAGAAGCCGCCGTCACTGAACAATACTCTAAACGAAAGAGCACAAGTAATTAGAAAAGTGTCACCTTTGGCACTATTTCCCTTGTTTTAAAAGTTCTCATTATCTATCTCATTATTTCCTTGGCTTTCGTGACATTGGCCTTATTGTGTTCTTTGAAATAAGGTCTGCTGACATTATGACACCCAGATCTTTCACATATTCCTTTCGTTCTATTTGATCCTGTGTTTTGTATACTCGTACTCACTCTCACTCACACACTCTCACACACTCTCTCACACTCTCTCACACTCTCTCACACTCTCTCACACTCTCTCACACTCTCTCACACTCTCTCACACTCTCTCACACTCTCTCACACTCTCTCACACTCTCTCACACTCTCTCACACTCTCTCACACTCTCTCACACTCTCTCACACTCTCTCACACTCTCTCACACTCTCTCACACTCTCTCTCTCTCTCTCTCTCTCTCTCTCTCTCGTTCTTCATTCTTTCCATATCTTAAGTAGAAAGAACTTGTCACTATCAAACCTCATGTTATTCTTCACTGCCCACTGAAAGACTGCTTATATCTTCTTGCAATGTTTTCGTGTCCTCTACCGAGGTGATTTTTATGCTTACGTTGATATCATCTACAAAAGATGACACGTAACTGTGGCGAGTGTTTTTTATATCCGTTATGAGGATAAGAAACAGTAAAGACGTCAGGACCGTGCCTTGGGGAACTGAACTTTTAACTTTGCTAATGCTGGATTCTGCTCTGTTAACTACTGCTACTAATCTGTGTTCTGTTTGTCCGAAAATAGAAAAACCAGTTGCCTACTTCCCCAGTTATACCTGGCACCCTCAATTTATGTCCAACCACTCCATGGTCACATCTGTCAAATGCCTTTGCTAAAACCATTGTAACCACATCTGCATTCTGGTTTTCTTCCAACGCATCCATAACTGTCACAGTATTTTTAGTATCTGTGTTCTCTTATTGTGCCTATGGAGCCCTTGCCTTTCAATGGCTTTATTCTACACTTCCTCACATCTCTCTCACCCCATTATGTTATGGCAGTGTGCAGATTTGAGTCTAAACCCTCAAGTACCTTCCATGTATATGTGTGTATAATATATATATATATATATATATATATATATATATATATATATATATATATATATATATATATATATATAATCTTCCACTGCTGTGGGTACATATTTAGAACACTGAAGGATTCCCAGTAATTTAAATGCTTTATTGGCTCTATGCGGGCCATAAATGATCTCTGTCCGTTCCAGCTCTGATATCTCCCCTGCCCTGAATGGAGCCGTCAACACTGACACTAAGCGAGAGCACAAGCGATTTCAATAGTGTCACCACTGGCACTATTTCAATAATATCACCAGTGACACTGTTGAAATAGTGTCACCATTGGCACTATTTCCCTCGTTTTGTAAGTTATCATCTCATTATGCCGATGAACCATAACGATGTAAATAAATGCTGCTTCAGTCTCAGGTTGGTGGGGCGGGATGAACTAGAAGATGAAGCTAAAGATTCCTAGGGTTTCAAGAGTAAGTATGATCGGGCCCTGGAAGCCAGAAATCTCTTCCAAACCTGAACAACTAGGTTCAGCCAACAGCCACCCAAGCTCACCTCTGGAAGCCACTGACATTCCTGAACTTACACCCATCCTCGGAATTTTACAGATCCAAATTTTGCCTAGCATGCTCTCTAGACAACATGTAGTAACATATGTAAGTCATTCAAAACATCTGCAAATACATCCAAACATGTGTACATCCTTCATGACACATCCAAATACATCAAAACATGTGTACTCCATGTCACTTGAAAATACATCAAAACATGTGTAAGGCAATCATACCTTCAACCTCTTCAAAACAGTGACTATTTATAACGCTATCTTACTGTACAGGCTGGCTAGAAAGCTCTGATATACCTGTGACATTGTCAACAGTATTACTTGTGTAGTATAAATAATCTGCCTATCTGGTGAGCCTATCCAGAAGTGAAGCAGCAGCCAGCCTGGTGGTGCTTGCGCAGGGTACAGCTAAAGCTTGGGGCAGGGAGCCTACTTATAAATGGTGTTACATAATATATACTACCCAGTAATACTGCAGACAACGTGTTTTCAAGGCACTTGTATCATCACAACCCAGCCTGTGATCACGCTTCCATAACTCACCCTGTAAAGGGCTGAAATAACATACCTTTCATTAGTTTCGAGAAATCTACTCCAGCAGTCCTGCCTGTTATCTAAGTGGCTGTAGGACTTATCTTCCCCAGGGCCAGGTCTCAAACCAGGTCTCCTAGGTTGGAAAGACTTATCTTCCCCAGAGCCAGGTTTCAGACCAGGTCTCCCAGGTTGGAAAGAGACTTACCTTCCCCAGAGCCAGGTCTCAGACCAGGTCTCCTAGGTTGGAAAGAGACTTATCTTCCCCAGAGCCAGGTCTCAGACCAGGTCTCCCAGGTTGGAAAGAGACTTATCTTCCCCAGGGCCAGGTCTTAGACCAGGTCTCCTAGGTTGGAAAGAGACTTATCTTCCCCAGAGCCAGGTCTCAGACCAGGTCTCCTAGGTTGTAAAGAGACTTATCTTCCCCAGGGCCAGGTCTCAGACCAGGTCTCCTAGGTTGTAAAGAGACTTATCTTCCCCAGGGCCAGGTCTCAGACCAGGTCTCCTAGGTTGGAAAGAGACTTATCTTCCCCAGGGCCAGGTCTCAGACCAGGTCTCCTAGGTTGGAAAGAGACTTATCTTCCCCAGGGCCAGGTCTCAGACCAGGTCTCCTAGGTTGTAAAGAGACTTATCTTCCCCAGGGCCAGGTCTCAGACCAGGTCTCCTAGGTTGTAAAGAGACTTATCTTCCCCAGGGCCAGGTCTCCTAGGTCGGAAAGGAAATATTACACGACTGAAAACTATTAAACAAATAAGACAGTTCAAGAATGTATATACTGAATTTACGATGAGGTTTTTAAAATTTACATCTTATCTTGGTGTTCACCGAGGCCAACCTTTGAAAATGGCCATCTGATCAACCAGACTGTTGCTACCCGAAACCCCCACAACCTGACTGACGACTTGCCTGTTCCCGTAATATTTCCAATACCTGTTGGCAGAAGGTTAAAGAGTCTGGAGTCACTGTTGCTGACACACTTCTATTATTGCTCTTATGTCACATACTAAACATCAAGTGTTCATTATTCCCGTTTAGTGACAGCAGAGTGACCCGATGCTTCATCCTAGTGGAACCAGACACCAGCCATCATGCCAAGATCCTGCAATTGCAGCAGCAATTAGTTTTGCCACATCGCTGGGCAATTTTGCTCATTAAAGTGCTCATAAAATAGTGAGGGAACAGTAACGTGCTGTTCATTCGTTCACATGTGGAGGGTCGTGAAACACAGTTCCAGCCGCACTGAAACTAACGACTACCATAACAGCAGTGCTAATGTAACTTACGTTCACACTCCCACCGATAATCGTACAGATTTGAACGTTACACAGTTAAACGTTCTTGCATTATGGCAGCTATTAAATGATGGTGAATGTGCTATCTTTTTTGGGGTCACCCTAATATATATATATATAATATATATATATATATATATATATATATATATATATATATATATATATATATATATATATATATATATATATATATATATATATATATATACCTTGAGTTTTCCCCGATGTACGTTCATTGTCTTCTCTGAGGATGAGGGTCCCCAGTAAAGTTCTAGAGGTGGTACCTCCATATATATATGTGTGTGTGTGTATTTGTGTGTGTGTGTGTGTGTGTGTGTGTGTCTGTGTGTGGCTGTGTGTCTGTGTGTGTGTCTGTGTGTGTGTCTGTGTGTGTTTGTCTGTGTGTGTGTGTCTGTGTGTGGCTGTGTGTTGCTACTAATCTACAGTTACAACTTTGTTATGGAATGCAGACCCCGTCAACCAGAGAACTTGAGTTCCGACTTTCCATCCCTGATCACCCAGGCTGTGGTTTCTCCGTCAAGCTGCCAGATGCAAGCACCAACAGCTATTATGATGGCTGTTTCCAGCAGATATAATCTCTGATATACTATCGACATGTTTTCGAGAACTTTCCTGCCCCCGCAGCCCGGCCCTGGGCCAGGTTTGCTTGTTGTTTGTCTCTCGCCAGCCAGGCTGTTGCTACTGGCGTCCCGCTGGCTCTCATATCCATCATAACCTGATCAATTTGCACGCCTAGTCAGCAATCACGTCACAGTTGCAATGATCCCATTAAATATTCTAAGGTAGTCTCAGAGCTCTATTTTTCATAACTTCCAAAGAAATGTTTATAATAACCATAATTTTTAAAGGGGTGGACCGGTAAGCCAGTGGAAGGCCTCGGTCAGATGACAAAAACTCCAGCGGTGAGTCATCATGTGACTAAGACCCGCGCCAGGAAACACTTGTCCTGTTTCCTGCAAATCTTACCTAACCTAATATCTTCCATGGGCCAGTTTACGTTCGAAATAAACAAGCAATAAAAATGAAACTATATGAATAGAAAATATGGGTAAAGGAGTTAGAGACTGAAGGTGAGCGAGAAGATAGCCAAATGGGGGTGGTGCACTTTCTCTGGCCTTGCACATCCCCTGCTGTTGCTGTTGCTGCATGATGTGTTGTGACCTCAGCTGGCGAGGCCGCTGAGGAACAAAGCACAGCCACATATAAACGCTCGCTTCATCAAAATAAACTGCAACGCTGGAGATGAAATTTACGTCGGGAAGCTGCGAGGGGCGGCAGACACTAGACAATACTGGGGGAGACGGAGGATAGGGGAATCATCGCTGTTCAAGCAGCCTGTTCTCAAAGCCAGGACTGATATCACTGCCCAGCCTGGTCAATCACATTGTTGGTTTTGGTCGCAAGCAGTCAAATGACTGGCCAAATTCCTGCCTGATCCACCCTCTTGGTCAAGTCAGTGCAATGGTTTGGCGGAGAGGCGGGCAGACGCAAGGCATGTTATGTTATTATCGACATTCTGGCCCCCGGGGGAAGGAGGGGGAGGGTAGCCAGCTTCACGCCGCTGCAACACACTACACACGCAAGCAAAACTCGCATACTTTGCCCCCCAGACTTATCTAACTCTAATATTATACTTGTATCCATGTGCTCGAAATGCGCCACATTCTAGTGGCTTTCTCTTGTGCTTAACAATATTCTATTACATGTAAAGTACATTTTGTAATACTGTATAAAGAAATAAAGTTTGTGTGTATAGAGTTGTATTAGAGATGGACGTGCAGACCCGCTCATACAACCTACCTAACATTCTCCACTTGACTCTCCATACTATAAATACTTGTGTATTCTTTACCCAGGTAGATCTATTAGTGATCTGATAAAGCTCACTGTGTGGGCAAAACCTTGTCAATAAAGGATCACATTATACTAACTGGTGTTTATTTTTTCATTGTGTCGATATTTTATACCTTTTATCTCAAACGTCAGACAGACAGACACACAGACACACACACACACACACACACACACGTAGTGGAGGCAGGAACCATACACAGTTTTAAGACGAGGTTTGATAAAGCTCATGGAGCGGGGAGAGATAGGGTCTAGTAGCAACCGGTGAAGAGGCGGGGCCAGGAGCTAGGACTCGACCCCTGCAACCACAAATAGGTGAGTACAAATAGGTGAGTACACACACACACACACACACATCAGTTGAGAACCAAAACCTGAGATTCCTCCTACCCAACAAAGAGACACCTTTTAATCGTTGTAGAAACAGACATATGCTTGGTCAAGCGCGCGCGCGCACACACACACACACACACACACACACACACACACACACACACACACACACACACACACACACACACACACACACACACACACACACACATATTTGCCTAAACAGCCTTTGCTGGCAGGAGAACGAAAAAAAATACTCCCAGTATACATAAGAATCTTTAGTTCGTTTTTTTAATGCTTTGGTTCAACACTTGGGCAAAACCGAGAAAGCTTATGACTAAGTTTAAGGCTGTCTGTCCCACCGTGTAGTTATTACGGGTTTTTTGGTCAGCTGCTGTAACATAGTACTTGTAACGTCAGCGTCTAGATCAGCTGCTGCGAGGTAGTAGTAGTAGTAGTAAAGTAGTAACGTCAGCGTCTTGGGACAGTCGTCCTCCCAGCAGCGAGGCTCTGGGAAGCAACAATAAATCGGCGAAGGCGAGGCGGCATCACGGACTTAGCCTCGACCTCGCCACTCAAGCGGAACGTTCAGGGAAAGCCAGTCACCAGGACCCCCAACCTCTACACACACTTCTCCCCACCCCTCCCCACCACCTTCCTTACCCAAGTCTGGCTCACAACCCACCTTGCTTGTGAGTTATCTTTCAGTGTACCTCGCGCATCTCTCTTTTTCTTCAGGGATACCTTGCAGTGTCCACCGTTTCTCCCGCTCTCATGACTAACTCCCGAGTGCAGCTTCGGAGCCACATACGCCCTTTATACCCGTGACCAGTTTCTAGGAATTCTTCAGTATCTTCCAAGTGTAAATTATGGCACATCCAACGGAGAGAATATAATATAATATAATATAATATATCTTTGTTATACCTATGATGAGTTTCGCAAGTCTTACTACTCTCGGAGCCCGGCCATAGGCCAGGTTCGTCTGGTGAAAAGAACAGCAATATTCATTCAATTATTCAGTACAATATAAAGATTATCGTTTACTTTGTATCTCTAGCTTTGCAAATTCGTGTTATTCAGCTTCGTGCTTTACTTACAGCTGTTAGAGTAATACTGCTGTGTTGCTGGAAAATCTTCAGGTTTGGTTACCGTGTTTCTGATATCTTATCAAAAGATATCAGAAATACTGTTGGAACAAGTGTAGAAGCCTTCAAGAGGAAACTGGACAAGTATCTTCAAGTGCCAGATCAACCAGGCTGTGATGGATATATGGGCCGCCAGGCAGCAACAGCCTGATTGACCAGGCTAGCACCAGACGAGAGTGAGACACTCGAAACTTATCAAAGGTATACCTTCAGCTTCATTACATCCGTTTCATACAGATGTGATTTTTTTGTGTTCTGTTCAAATAGTTATTACTTCCGTTTTTCAATAAGAGTTTTTTGTTATCAGTGAACCAGTGGTGCCAGTGGTGCCAGTGATCCCTTGGAAGTCTTGGCTGACCTCAGTTTCTTGTAGTTTTTTGTTATCAGTGAACCAGTGGTGCCAGTGATCCCTTGGAAGTCTTGGCTGACCTCAGTTTCTTGTACCTCAATGGTTAGACAACCAAATCCGGAAGTTAGGAACAACCCAACTGCAAAGGCTACTTTTACCGTAGATATACCATTGATGGTTTTGCTACTTCCAAGTTAACCAGGCTGTTGCTGTTGGCGGCCCACGGGGCCCCACAGTTATCACAGCTTGGTTGAGCTGGCACTTGGTAGAGGTACTTGTCCAGTTTCTTCCTGAAAACTTAATTTCTTCCGACAGTATTTCTGTTATCTCCTGCTAACATCTAAACAGTTTAGGTCCACGGATGCTGATACAGTGTTCTATTATTGTGTTCAGGGCGCCCCAGACTTTCACTGGGTGTATTCTACACCTTTTCTCATGTTGTTACGGCATTGTGTAGATTTGGGACCAGAACCTCAAGTATCATTCATATATCACCATGTATATCTTTCCGTCACTCCAGCGAGTACATATTTAGGACCATGAGATGTTCCCAGTAATTTAAATGCTCTACTGCAGTGGTTCCCAAACTTTTTCAGCTTGTTACCCAATTTAACATGCCACATAAAGCATGTTACCCCTTTCACAAAATGTTGTTATTATTGATATATATGGCTAAATTAAAACACTTGAGATATTTTCTTTTATTTATTGTATTTGAACATTGTGCATCTCTAATGACTATTACCAAAGATGTCAAGAACATCAGTGGGATGGATGGAGTTGCATACTTGAAGCTAGTTTAGGAATTCTTGGCTTCATACCAGCTTATGTCTACCTCGGCTGATGCTCACAGATAAACTGACAGTGTGAAATAGAGGCAGCCTCAGGAAGTGAGTGACGCGTACTGGACAGGTCGATCTGGGCTACTGAGTGACTTTTGTCCTGAAGCATACTTGTCAAAATACTTTTGGGTTTCCACACACTTAGCTATATATTTCTTCTTTTCTAATACTGTATATTAGTTTTTGATGTTTATTGTTATTTGGTTTAACTTTATTACTTACTTATAATAGTATATAAAGTTGTAAAGTAAACCTAAGACAAAGTTAACAATAATCCTCATACCGGGTACCGCATTGTTTTCTTGATTTTCAGAATTCATAACTTTTTTTGTCACCCCTCCATTACCCCCCAAAAATGGTTAAATTACCCCCAGGGGGTAATTTACCCCCAGTTTGGGAACCACTGCTCTACTGTTTCTATGTGGACCGTAAATGATCAGTGAATCTGTTCCAGCTCTGATATCTCCCCTGCCCTGAACGGAATGACCAGCACAAAACAATACACGAAGTGTAAGATACAAAGGTAGTGGAGGTAGTAATCTATAACTGCCAGCCAGGTAGTGGGGGCAGTAATGTATAACTAACAGCAAAGAATACAAGACCTCGGGAATTAATTTAAATGGTTTCAACTATAGGTTGTCTTTACATTTAAAACAACACATATTTGGGCTTTTTTTTCTCTCTCTTGAAATCGTATTTATCAGCCTTGAATATTAAATATCTAGATTTATCAACTTGCTAAAATTAATTTCTGTGATGGCCAAGTTACAAACTAAGACATTAATTTATGTACATGGAGACTTAAATCTTTGAAGTTCTCATATTTTTTTTCCGTTTTTTTCAAAAATGTATGTAAAGTAAAAAGGACACAAGTGCAAGTAATATGACATTTTTGTGGCAAAGTTTCACTCTCCAGGAGCTTTGTCAAGCTTGACAAAGCTCCTGAGGAGCGAAACGTTGCCACAATAAAAATGTCATATTAGTTGCACTTGTGTCCTTTTTACTTCACATATTGTCGGTAATTCTACCAACATTATTACAAAAATGTATGTGTAAAGTATTTGTAAATTTTCACAAATTTACACGGAAACTGTAAATCTCAAGAATTTAGCTTATCAGGTTCAATGACTTGAGTCTAGAATCATAGATACTGAGCCTGACACCTTCTAAACTACCCAGAAGCAGTGTGTCACCAACATATAATGTTGCATTGCGTTGCAGAGTAACAATGAGTGGACGCAACAAGCAACAAACACTACAGCGTAAGCAGTTTCAAAGAAAGTAAAGTGAAGCACTGAAATTGTTTACTTTAGAGTTAGGACGCTGGTCTGGTGGTTGTAAATGCAACACTAATTTGTGCAGAATTACTCGAATCAGAGCATAGAGCCCTTATCTTATTTTCGTCTCCTTTACTGGACTTTATCAAGTCGAAATTAGTAAATCGTAAACTAGACGCAAGTGACAGAGGAGGTGGGAAGAAGGAAAGAAAAAGATGAGGAGGGGAAGGCAGGCAAGAGGAACGCGAGACGTTAGGGAGACAGAGGGAGGGGGATGAGGTGCAGGAATGGGATAAAAAAGAAGCAAGGGGAAAGATTTTTTTTAAGCAAACCTGAATAGCAGTAGTGAGAGTAAAGAGAGCAGAGGACTGCTGGATCGTGTGCTGCTGCTGCTGCTGTGTCGGCGCTGCTGCTGCTGTTGCTGCTGCTGTGTTGGCACTACACTGCCACTAACCACACTCATATACCGTTCAACAACGTGTTTCTCTCTTTTTAAGAAATATCATTTGTTTGTAGGCAAACACAGGTATACAGAATAAGCCTTTAATGGGTCATGATTTAAAACTTTGTCACAGTAAAAGTTTGTTCTGCATGTGTGTGTGTGTGTGTGTGTGTGTGTGTGTGTGTGTGTGTGTGTGTGTGTGTGTGTGTGTGTGTGTGTGTGTGTGTGTGTGTGTGTGTGTGTGTGTGTGTCATCATACCTGATGGGATAATTGTACTTAATGGGACAGTCGTACGTGATGGAACAGCCACTTTGTGTCGTGTTGAGAGCAACATAGCTTGCAAGCGACGCTTCGCTCTTACCACTGCTGCATCCCCTCCCCCTCCCACCCCGACCAAAAAAGCCGTGCACTACACAGCGACAACCATGGAGGGTGTCGCGTGATGTATACATACGCTGTCTGACATCCACGTCTCGCCTTCTGATGCAAAACACGGCAGCACCTTCTTGAAAGAGGCGGAATAAGAGAGGTGAGGAAAGGGGGAAAAAAAAAAAAGCTGGTGGTGGTAGTGGGAATGGTGGTAATGATGGTTACTGGTTGTGCTGGTGAATTGGGAGGTTGGTGGACAACGGTGGTGGTGTTGGGGTGGTGGTGTTGGGGTGGTGGTGTTGGGGAAGGGTGGGTTATGGGCAGTGGTGAAGGCGAGTAGTGGAAATCATACGAGTAGAAAGACTCTTGAAAGTCATCAAGAGTAAAGGTATATAAAAGGTACTGAAGCTAAAAGGAACAACTGTATCAATGCACTCGATATGCATTACCATGTACAAATAACATTATATACTAGATGTACATCACCACACATCAAATGTGCATCACTATGTACTAGCTAGTACACACATCTAGTACGTGGTGGACTCCAAGTGTTAAACTAGCCAAAACACGCCACACCAGTATCCCCTGTATCCTCCAGCCTAATCTCCACCAGATAAGACTCTCAGAGCTGACTCTGTAGCACAAGATGTACTCAGGAAATACAGTACTGGACTCAGCAACAGTGTTAATTGCGAAAACCATCAATTGCTAAAATTTACCCATGTAGTAAGATAAAATGGGTATCCCCTCTCTCCTCCGCTCCAATGAGTTCATGTTCAAGACTTGCAGGCGTTCCCTAACTACTGGGAACGCCTGCAAGTCTTGAACATGTACTCATTGGAGCGGAGGAGAGAGAGGTACATGATAATATATACCTGGAAGGTACTCGAAGGCTTGGTCCCAAATCTGCACACTGCCATAACAACATACTGGAGTGAGAGATATGGGAGGAAGTGTAAAATAAACCCAGTGAGGAGCAGGGGTGCGGTGGGGACAATAAGGGAAAACTGTATCAACATCCGGGGTCCAAGACTATTCAACATTTTATCAGAAGATATCAGAAACACTGCTGGAACAAGTGTAGAAGCCTTCAAGAGGAAATTAGACAAGTATCTTCACCAGGTGCCAGATCAACCAGGCTGTGATGGATATGTAGGGCAGCGGGCCTCCAGCAGCAACAGCCTGGTTGACCAGGCGAGCACCAGACGAGCCTGGCCCATGGCCGGGTTCAGAGAGTAGATATACTCTCGAAATTCTTCAAAGGTATATCAAAAGTAAACTGTGTACTGTATACACACACCGAGATATACACATCTTACAGTATATCCACTGATCTACACACATCTGCTTGTGGTGTAGTGAGGAACAATAAAGAAATAAGTTGCCTGCAGTGAACAAGTCTCTGGGGTCCTGGATAAACAAGAATCAACGGTTAAAATAATCAGTAATGTTAGCAAGAGTTCCCTGGATAAAAGCTGAGCTAGGAGAGTGGTCTCTTGAGGACGTTGGCGCCGCCTGCTGCTGCTGTTACTGAGGAGGCGGCGGCGGCGACGGCTGCAGCAGAGGCGGCGACAGCTGCAACAGACGCGGCTGCGGTTACAAAAGACGCGGCTGCGGCTGCAACAGACGCGGCTGAGGCTGCAACAGAGGCGGCTGAGGCTGCAACAGAGGCGGCGGCAGCTGGGTGATGCGCACCATGGCCCACAAAGACTTCATCAGTCAGTAAAAGAAATCTGCCAAGGTCAACCTTTTGTTGGGAGTGAGACGCAGGTGGTGAAGGCTACCACCTGTCACCTACTGTGAGGCAGGTGGTGAAGGTTGTCACCTGTCCACCTACTGTGAGGCAGGTGGTGGTTACCACCTGTCGCCTGAGAGGCAGGTGGCGAAGGCTACCATCAGTCACCTACTGTGAGGCAGGTGAAGGCTACCACCTGTCACCTACTGTGAGGCAGGTAGTGAAGGCTACCACCTGTCACCTACTGTGAAGCAGGTGGTGGTTACCACCTGTCGCCTACTGAGAGGCAGGTGGCGAAGGTTACCACCTGTCACCTACTGACAGGCAGGTGGCGAAGGTTACCACCTGTCACCTACTGGGAGGCAAGTGGCAAAGATTACCACCTATCACTATGAGGCAGGTGGTGAAGGCTACCACCTGTCACCTACTATGAGGCAGGTGGTGAAGGTTACTGTCACCGTGTTCAGCGAAGAGACGGGGTGAGGGATAAATTACCAGGCATCACCTTAACTTGTGATCTGTGCTACTAGTGTCTTCCAGGTAGTGACCAGGGTACCACACTACTGCCAGAGCACAACCACCCTCGAAACCTGTCACAGGCATGTAAGCCACAGTTATATCCACTTCTGCCAAGAAAATGAATCCTCCCTACCTTGCTTCACATCTTCTGATTTCCCTCCCTTTCCCCGGGTACCTGATAATCGCATCCCCTCCTCCGCGAATATTAGGAAAATCATTGAACGATTTGTCCACCGTCGCTACAGAGTCGCATTTCACCCCGAGGCATGGTCACAGACCGGGTGGAGGGGGCGCTGACCCCCCAAAATCCTCTCCAGGTATACTCCATCACCCTCTTTCACTGCCACAGCACACTTCAGCTTTACTATTAACAACAGCTTAGAAGCTGCAATACGTTCTGAACTAATAATACTGCAATACTTTACGAAAACCTCACCGTCCTACTTAAGTCTCTCTGTTCAAGTTAAGTCAGGAAACAGGACAAATGTTTCCTGACGCGGGTCTTAATCTTATGACGACCTGTAGCTGGAGCTTTTGGTCATCTGACCGAGGCCTTCTGCTGGATTACCGGTCCACCCTTTTAAAAATTATGATTACGATTATAACCATTCTTTGCGCTATACTCAGTTCAAGCTGAAACATTAATGTATGAAAACCATCCTGTTAGATAGAATATGACGGAAATATAGCAAGCTTCTGTTCCCACTATGTACAGAAAAGGCAGCAGCACACTGAGAAGTTCCCGATGTGTAACTAACATATGGAATAAGGCAGAAGCACTCCGCGAAGTTCTATGCAACTATTATTGCTCTCACAATGTAACTATCACACATTCTTGTAGCAAACGCACTATGGGTGTCCACAAAATATAAATGATACAGATTAAGACACATTATCCACAGGGCCGCAGGAGTTGGCCCTCAGAAACTCCAGGTAGCAACACAATGCTGATGTACCAAATTTTACCAATAAAAATGGAAAAAAAATAAAACCTAGCCATCACTTACCGTAGACAAAGTCTTCTCTGACACAGGCATCATTACAATCAAATATATTGTTGTAAAACGTGAAGAACGTGAGCGGTAAATAATGTGTGGGAGGCAGTCTTGAGGTGGGCAAGAAGGCCACTGCTTTCACACCTCACTACACCTGACCTCGGCAGACTTACACACGTGGTCGTCTCACATTTGCAGCACCTCTCTAGTAACACCGTTACTCTCTAGCATAGAAACTTGCTAGATAACACAAAAGTGAGTTAGTGTAATATATACATTACCTTGAAGATTACCCCACACACACACACACACACACACACACACACACACACACACACACACACACACAGAGAGAGAGAGAGAGAGAGAGAGACATTTGAGATCATATATACCCAGGATGACTCGAGTATGGAACACATTCGTACAGCATAATGGTGTCAACGAGATAAAGTCAGTTGATCAAATGAAAATGCTGGCCCACAGATGGCTCCAACTTAATCCTGTTCCTTACTTATATGTCTCATAACAATAACAATGCTTTCAAATGAGCTGATGTAGGTAACAGCTCTTAGCTTGCCAATAAAGTTAGGGATCCTTAAGCTTGTCAAACCCTGTGTAAAAAGAGAGAGAGAGAGAGAGAGAGAGAGAGAGAGAGAGAGAGAGAGAGAGAGAGAGAGAGAGAGAGAGAGAGACAGAGACAGACTTATTACTAAATAAAACATGAGAAGGAATATTAAAACATCAGAATATAAAATCAAGCATAAGGTAACATCCATAATGATGTTTGGTCTAGCAGTGTAAGAGTGATCACAATGCTGAGACAGGAGATGGCTGATGACCTGATCACTCAGGTTGTCTGTGCTAGCGGCCCACAGTACAATGTAAAGGACTACAGCCCGGCTACTCAGGAACTGCCTGGAGGAAGCTGTCAAGCTCACTCGCTCTTAAACCTCAGATACATCCCCACCTCACAAAAGCAACAGTAAAGCAATGCAACAACACAAAATCAAAATCTTTAAATGCGTGCCGAAAATACAAGGATTCACAGTATTTACACGAACCAGGGCAACGTGGGAGTAAAGCATAAGGCTTAAGAAGATAAAGGAGGAACACTGCAGCAGGCCTACTGGCTCATACTGCTACACCACTACAAGTAAAATTTCAAAGTAGTGTACACAAACGTCATGGAAGCAAGTTTTCTACACTCGCGACCCTGGGTAAAAGCGTGCAAAAGAAATTAACTGTGAAAATGAGCAGGTGGATCTTCTTAACGAGTGTCGCTGGTGCTGTCAACTCTCCGTCATTAAACCACAACAAATATTACGAGTCTTGGTGAATAGCAAACTTTTCTTAACCATAATATCCTTAATCCGGTGAAAATAAGAAAAGCGTTGACTGACGTCACAGGTACGTAAGACTTTCTGGAAATGGTACACGGTACTTGTGAATGATTTGTAGATGGATGGTTCAGAGAACCGACATGTTGATAAATTAGACACATGTGCAACTCTTGGGTATCTTTATTGAGGAAACGTTTCCTCAATAAAGATACCCAAGAGTTGCACATGTGTCTAATTTATCAACATGTCGGTTCTCTGAACCATTCATCTACAAACCTGTCAGACACTGCAACTTCTTGGGATCTTAATACTTGGGAATTCTTCGCTTGCCTAATTCTTGGGCACAACCTACTTCCACATTGAACAAATGTGACACCACCTATGACTGCTACACCTCTCCTGCCATACGGTTTATAAGCTGCTTCTCCGCTCATATGCCGTATTCTACTCAAGATTGATGGACTGAACACATCGACTCAAGGTTGAGGGACTGATTACCTCATTCTCCTCCTGTTCTTCAAGTTTCTCCTACGTATGGACTGATGAAGCCACTGTGTGGCGAAACGTTTCCTCAATAAAGATACCCAAGAGTTGCACATGTGTCTAATTTATCAACTTGTGAATGATACACAAGAATATAACTTTACAATGATAATATTAAACACCACCTGCGCTACCTCAAGAGACTTTCACAATTGTTCTGGTAATATTATATATACTGATAGAGGGTTTAAGAGTTCTAGACTTAATAGTGATCAGTGGATTTATGGCACCCTTACTCTACTTATCGGATACAATCATAAAACATAACTCACAAATTCGTAATTACACGATTGCAAATAAACCATACCACGGGTGGTATGGAGCTTTGAGACTCTCTGATCGCGGGTTCTAACCCCACCCGTGGTATGATTTAATCATAAAACTATATATATATATATATATATATATATATATATATATATATATATATATATATATATATATATATATATATATATATATATATATATATATGAGAGTCGTGCCGAATAAGTAAAACTTGCTATTTTGGCTTAAACAGCAACGCACGCACTTGCCCAATAGGGCACGTGAAAATTTGTGTATGGAATAATTTAGCGAAAATCATTCTGAATTTAACGAAAAAAATATATTTCATTGTGCTTGTTTATTAAATTACCGCAAACTTATATAAAATATATTTAGTTGGATTAGACTAAATTAAATTGCTCTTGGTATAATAAGGTTAGGTAAGTTTTCTAAGCTTCTTTAGGTACAAAAATCTTAATTTTATATTAATATAAATGAGAAAATACATCTTTAAATGTGTAAGAGAAAATTTTAGAAAGGACTTAATTTTAGATGAGTTTTTGCTAACTGACCAGTTTTACCTATTTGGAACAATATATAAATATATATATATATATATATATATATATATATATATATATATATATATATATATATATATATATATATATATATCGTGCCGAATATGTAAAACTGGTCAATTAGCAAGAACTCATAAAATTAAGTCCTTTCTAATTTTTTTCTCTTATACGTTTAAAGATATATTTTTTCGTTAATGTTAATGTAAAAATTTATAATTTTGCACCAAAAGAATCTTAGAAAACTTACCTAACCTTATTATAACAAGCCCAATTTATTTTAGCCTAACCCAACAAAATATATTTTAGATTTGTTTACAATAATTTAATACTAAACAAACAGTGAAATATGTATATATATATATATATATATATATATATATATATATATATATATATATATATATATATATATATATATATATATATATATATATATATATATTATATAACACATCAGGGTGAGAAATATGGAAGTGTAGCAACTTCGAGTCGATTGGGGGGGGGGATCATCGCCCCCGAGGCCGTTCATCGACTAGACTTCCTAGATGATAGATTGATCATTCAGACTATCATAATAAACTCGGTAAAACGCTTGGATGCCTTAGAAACAGTTATAAAACATGACGTCGATCGTTGTCCAATATTGTTTAACCTACCTAAGTAACAACTGCAGAAATCTCTAAGAGAAAGTGTTCAAGTTTGTGCAGGAAGGCTAGCTGATACAAATAATAACCACCAAGATGACAAGTCTAACTAAACACAGCCACAGGTATACAAGGGTGTGTGTGTAATAGTAGAGGCAATATACATCCAACGTGAAAACTGCCTCGTGCACCACAATTCCAACAAGCTCACCATGCAAGCCACGTATCCACACCCCAACCTTTTCTGAACCCGCCCACCTCGCCTCAACACCCACATTACTACTACTACTACTACTACTACATTTGCAGCCATACCTCCTAGTATCCACCCTCGTGCACAAGGTGAGGGCAATCCCCCCCCCTCCACACCCCTAATGGAATCACGCACACATCAACACTGCTACATCTACCATACTTTTTTTTGTATCCACCCTCATACATTCACCCACACTGCTACAGTAGCTCCAAGTATTGTAGCCATCCTCCTGAAGTTCTCACTAAGGACACTCCAGTTCGCACATACCAGTCGACCACGCTGTATTTCTCTGAATTTGCTATTGGGATAAAACAAGACTTCAAAAAAAAAAAAAGAGACTAATATGTATCTGGAAGTCTATATCATCAGTAACTTCAGCACAATATGTACCTGGAAGTCTATCTCATAACTTCAGCAGAATACGTAGCTATAAGCTTATCTCAAGGATCTGCTGACCTAACTGCTGCCATAATGAAGCAGAGAATTCTTTAAGGAGTGTTGTGTGGACAACCAGGAAGGTTATGGCTGGTGTCCTCTGCATTGCAGTGCATGAACCATCCAGGTCACACGCTATCCCAGCACACTACATGATACCCCAGCACGCAACACACAAGCCTAGGGTCCCTGCAAACTTACCCAGGGAAGCTATACACTACACCACAGACGTTACACGCTACCGAAGGTCCTCATAACATTACCTAGGCTACCTTCACACTATACCTGTGACCGGTTTCGAGATTTTTTTTTATCCTAAAGCCCGTTTGAGGCCAGGCTTTTCTGTGGATTGCCTGTTCAACCAGGCTGTTGCTGACCCACAAAACCATTACTCTCTCATGCTATCATTCTTGTAATAAATAATTTTCCTTAATACTTTTGTATATAATTTCCCGTAGCATATGCTGATTAAGTGGAGTTTAAGTGGTGTAAAATGTTCTATTAGGAGGAGAAGTGGACACTTACACCCCCCCCCCACGTCCTGCCTCATATGACATCCTCATCTTTCTCTTCTCCTCATTCCTACTTGCTGTTCCTCTTTGTTATTCCTCCTCCTCCTCTTCAAGGAAAACGTCAGTTCTCCTGTCTATTGATATGTCATTTTTCTCCTGTAATCTACCTTGCCCATAATTACTATCGTAATTGTTTTGTTTGCCTTCGTAAGGTGAAGTCCAGGATCTTTCCTTAATTCATGGTATAACTTAACAAATGTTTAAGGACAATTGTGTTGCAGAGGTCTGAGCTTAGCTCACACCTCTGCAACACAACTGTCCTTGAAGATTTGTTAAGTTATACCATGAATTAAGGAAAGATCCTGGACTTCACCTTACGAAGGCAAACAAAACAATTACGATAGTAATTATGGGCAAGGTAGATTACAGGAGAAAAATAAACGTGATGTTAGGAAACAGGGAAACTCCGGCGCCTCTTGAGCTTCTTGTTCCTCCTCCTCCGTAACAAAAACATAGGAATGAAGCAACACTATGACAAGCCTACTGAACCATGCTAGGCAGGTTCAATTCAAACCTTCCACAACCATTCATGCACCCGTACAACTATATTTAAAGGTATCCATAGTTCTTGTCTGCTTAATGACGCTACTTGGGAGTTTGCTTCACTCCTCTAAAACTCTCTCTGCCAAACCAGTACTTTCTGATATCCTTTCTAAATCTAAATTTCTCCGACTTGAATCCATGGCTGCGAGTCATATCTCCATAATTTCAAACCACACAAGCAGCAGTGTACAATTGATAAATATTTCTTCACGAATACAGTGGCAAATGGATGGAATAAAATCAGAGAAAATGAAAAATACAACTGGCATCTATATGAAAAAGGTCAGATATATTTACATGAGAAAATGAACATGAACTGTTATGGTGCTGCGACATCAACTGTTATGGTGCTGCGACATCAACACGGACTCTTGGTGATAATGATGATAATAATAATAACGTTCAAACTATATAACTGGGAAGACTGGTGCAGTACTCACGTCAAACTTGTTAAATACAGGAGCTGGACATACCTGCAGGAGAGAAAATATATAAATACATTATTATCATGGGGCGACAGGAACGAAAGAATAATAATTATTAAATCAGAACTAAGCGCTAAACCCACAGAGGTCATTTAGCGTGAACGACAGATTATCATGGGGAGCGCTAAACCAGTGGGGATTATACAGCGCCTGTGGAGAGGAGAGTGGGATGGAAGGTATTCAGGCTCAGTTCAGGGAACTGAAACACGGATCAAATTCCCTAGATCAAGAGCCTCACCAGTATCAAGGAACCTCCCTTGAAGGGGGAGCGGAAGAAAAACCATCAAGGAAGACCTGCCAGATGATGATGTAATACAAGCAGTTTCTTGCTAGGTGTTATGTTGCTGCTATAGTCAACAAGGGATCAACTGGATCACTAATTAGAATTACAGTCAGAAAACTAAACACTACACTTCCCTCACACGGCCATTGTTACCAATATGAATCTTATAGCAGCAGGTGTCACAGTAACAACCCACATCACACTTCCCTCACACGACCATTATCAATATGAACCTTACAGCTGGAAGTGTCACAGTAACAACCTACATCACACTTCCCTCACAAGATTGTTACCAATATGAACCAAACAGCTAACGAGTTAATGTGTTAAATTTAATGACCATCGACTACACGGGGGTCAGTAAGGTTGCTAACACCATAAACATTTTATCTAAACTAAAGATCAGAGTGAACGCTCGCTATTTACACACATATATGCACCTATCCAGAATATATACTGCACGAGTCAGAAGAATCATAATATCGTGTTATATCTATACACACACACATGCAGAACAAGCCACATGGGATGGAAATCCTTAGCTCTAGATCTTTCACACTCATGCGTCGTCAGGAGCTACGCATGTTGCAAGACAGCAACAGATAGGAGGGGGAAATACTCTGAGGTAAGGCAGTGGTAACCTATGACACAAAGTTACATGGATTACCACTGATACCTTCTGCACTGCCTCAGAGAATTTCCCCTCCTATCCGTTGCTGTCTTGCAACACTGTATAGCTCCTGACGACGCACGAGTATGCAAAAGATCTACAGCTAAAGATTCCCGTCCCCATGTGGCTTGTTCTGTATTGTTAAAATGGCCTGTTTGCGATTGTATTGCAATATACACACACATATACATACACTCAACCATAATATATATCGTAAGAGTCAAAAGAATCATAACATCATGTTTATATAGCTGGTAGTACCCATGTATAAAGAAAAAAAATATTCTGGTGTTACCAGTAGAAAAGGATGCTATTAATGTAACGTGTTGAGTGTGGCACTCATTGTGCTTGACGGCTACACTCTGGCACCAGACCCTCTGCTGCCTCTTACATGTGTAGATTCACCATTACGGCTCTCTGTCCTCTTGCACCTCACTATACCAGCTTCTGAAACTGTTGATATATAGCTGCATGGCGACATCTGTTGGTATAAAGTCACTTAAAGCAAGAAGCCTTTAATTTGCACAGTTTCAACCCACCTGGGGCTTTATCAAGTAAATAAAGTCCCTAGTATTGGAGAACCTTTGCTCTAAGTGTCTTAACCACTTCCATATCCAACCCATTCCATTTTCTACCACTAAGTGCTTCCTGGCAACTTTGTCTATCGAGTGTTTTAGTCTATTCGTCTCGCCCTTATACATCCTCTTCGCATTAAAATCTATTCTTATCTGACCTTTCTGCCAATTCCTCTTGATATTTAGTACGTCGTAATCATGTCTCCCACATGCATTGCTTCATCCAAGGTCTGGGAGTTGAGGCTGTTCAGCGTCTTGTTAATGCATTACCTAGAGGGTG
This sequence comes from Cherax quadricarinatus, assembly GCF_038502225.1. Taxonomy (NCBI): domain Eukaryota; kingdom Metazoa; phylum Arthropoda; class Malacostraca; order Decapoda; family Parastacidae; genus Cherax; species Cherax quadricarinatus. The sequence goes on from NC_091336.1 coordinate 9,618,209, forward strand.
GGGGTGGGGGGGTGGAAGTGCCCACAGTGAAGTGCCCATAAGGCACTGATACATGTCATAAGTGCCAGCACACTGGGTGGCCCCTGAGTGTCCCGCTTACACCCACACAACCAGTACTGTTGTTGCTGTCGTGCCTCCTGTTCTGGTACTACCCTGCCTCCCATGTTGTTGTCGTCCCTCCTGTTCTGCTGCTACTCTGCCTTCCATGTTGTTGTTGTCGTGCCTCCTGTTCTACTGCTACCCTGCCTCCCATGTTGTCGTGCCTCCTGTTCTACTGCTACCCTGCCTCCCATGTTGTTGTTGTCGTGCCTCCTGTTCTGCTGCTACCCTGCCTCCCATGTTGTCGTGCCTCCTGTTCTACTGCTACCCTGCCTCCCATGTTGTCGTGCCTCCTGTTCTACTGCTACCCTGCCTCCCATGTTGTTGTCGTGCCTCCTGTTCTGCTGCTACTCTGCCTCCCATGTTGTTGTCGTGCCTCCTGTTCTGCTGCTACCCTGCCTCCCATGTTGTTGTTGTCGTGCCTCCTGTTCTGCTGCTACTCTGCCTCCCATGTTGTTGTTGTCGTGCCTCCTGTTCTGCTGCTACCCTGCCTCCCATGTTGTTGTTGTCGTGCCTCCTGTTCTGCTGCTACCCTGCCTCCCATGTTGTTGTCGTGCCTCATGTTCTGCTGCTACCCTGCCTCCCATGTTGTTGTCGTGCCTCATGTTCTGCTGCTATCCTGCCTCCCATGTTGTTGTTGTCGTGCCTCCTGTTCTGCTGCTACCCTGCCTCCCATGTTGTTATTGTCGTGCCTCATGTTCTGCTGCTACCCTGCCTCCCATGTTGTTATTGTCGTGCCTCATGTTCTGCTGCTACCCTGCCTCCCATGTTGTTGTTGTCGTGCCTCCTGTTCTGCTGCTACCCTGCCTCCCATGTTGTCGTGCTTCCTGTTCTGCTGCTACCCTGCCTCCCATGTTGTTGTCGTGCCTCCTGTTCTGCTGCTACCCTGCCTCCCATGTTGTTATTGTCGTGCCTCCTGTTCTGCTGCAACCCTGCCTCCCATGTTGTTGTCGTGCCTCCTGTTCTACTGCTACTCTGCCTCCCATGTTGTTGTTGTTGTACCTCCTGTTCTGCTGCTACCCTGCCTCCCATGTTGTTGTCGTGCCTCCTGTTCTGCTGCAACCCTGCCTCCCATGTTGTTGTCGTGCCTCCTGTTCTGCTGCTATCCTGCCTCCCATGTTGTTGTTGTACCTCCTGTTCTGCTGCTACCCTGCCTCCCATGTTGCTGTTGCTGTCGTACCTTCCGTGCTTGTGCGGCTGCTGCTGCTGTTGTTGCTCTGCCTCCTGTGCTGCTGCTGCTGCTGTTGCTGATGTTGTGTTCTCGCTACTGCTTCTATTTCTTTTACGTGAATTAAGTAATCTATTACACCATGATCACACTCGTCTTAAGCTTCGTATATACTGTTTATGTCACTCTGTTAGTTCATCTACTTTACAATTTTCTGTTTAATGTGTTGACAAATGTATGACTAAAAACTAGATCATGATAGATTTTATATATATATATAAAAGAACCGTTTAGACTGACTTATGATATATGAAGAGGTAAACCTGTGTCATTCATCACTGAGTGGTGGATGATCGACCCTCCGTTGGCAAATCGCAAGACACATTGCCCAGTTACCGGTACTTGTTTGGTTGACTTTAAATTGTCAGAAGTTATGAGAATCAATCAGTACAAGGCCAATCATTTTCCCAAGTTTTAAGATTTACCCCTGTAAAGAGCAGTCTCTCCGCCGGCACAATAAGAGATCACCAACATCTATGGGCCTAACCTACTATTATTGGGCAATTATCCTGATTATTATAATCAAAACCAAATGATAAACCCACCTGGGTCACACAGCGCTGGTAATTATCTTGACAGGTGAGCTATATCACTAGTTCAGAACTAATCACTTAACTAGGATTTATTCAATAAACGCACTCTCTTATTAAAGTCAATGTAGTAGCTTCTATACTATAGAATCTATAGGATTGGGCAAATATTGTTGTTAGTGAGTTTGAGTTTAAGAAGGACTTGCCACAGCCTAGTAAGGGCCAATAGGCCTGCTGCAGTGTTCCTCCTTTCTTATGTACTTATAATGTTCAGGTGGGAGACAACCGGTGAAGGAAACAGCACCCTCCTGGGCCAAAAGTCAACAAGAAACCTGGAGAAGTACCGGGCTATGAGGTGGGCGCGTGTAGCTACGAACACTGTAACACAGGTGGCGCTGACGTGCATAAGGTTAAAACACATACTAAATCTAGACGGTTACAGTAGATCTGTCAATCATTCCCAGGTGTCGCTGCTGTGACTGCCCAAAACAGAATCTGGTTAGGACATAATAAAATCTAAATGAATTGTTTCTCAAACTGGAAACACTATAAATTTATCTAAATTGCTAGACGCAATAGTCGGCTTGATACAATTTCTTTATGGGCCGGATCTGGCCCGAGGGCTAAATGTTGCCCATCCCTGGGCCCATACTACCTAACCTGCAATCAGCAGATATTAGAGGAAACTTGACAAGTACCTCTATCATATACCAGATCAACCAGACTCTGACGAACATATGAGCCAGCGGGCCGCCAGAAACATGAGCCTGGTTGACCAGGTACGCAACAGAAAAGCCTGGTCCCAACCAGGCTGCGGGCGTTGAAAGACTCCCGAAACCTGTCACAGGTAAAGGTTATTACAGGTTATATCCTCATAATTATCATCACAGTTTGACAACAATTGTGTGATAAATGTCAACACTGTATAAGTTTACAACAGCAGTATACTTTGATGAGTTCTGAAAATTTTGCTACTCACAGCCCAGCCATGAACCAGGCTTGTCTGGTCAACCAGGTTGTTGCTGTTGGTGGTCCACTGGCCCACATATCCACATAGCCTGGTTGATGTGGCAATATGTACAAATATCTACAAGTAGAGCCTAAATAAAGTTTACGCAGTATGTACATTCGAGTCCCAACTACCTGATCCACCAGTGATGCTGTCAACTCACTGAATGTTTAAACTCAATTATTACCGCCTTTAAAAACTATAATCTAATTGCAGCAAATTATGAATAATTTGTAAAATGGTATAATCCTTAGCCATAATGTGCTTAGTGTATTTATTAATGTATAGTGGTGTACGTGTGGCCTGTTTCCAGGGCTGTACTCTGATAGTACTGCAGTAGGACGGCAGGCTACCTTGTACCCTGCTGCATTCTAAGACACTGTGTGTGTGTGTGTATCTTCCTCTCCCCCACACACACACAGAGGAGCTGTGAATCAACCCCTGCAACGACAATTAGGTGAGTACACACACACACACACACACACACACACACACACACTTTATATCGTCTTTTCTTTCTATCTGTGTGTTGATGCACCAACCTGCCACAAATATAACCAAAGACTCCTACTCAAGAAAGGCTCTACTAGTCACGCTACACTAATCATCCCATGCACACACAGTCTTCCCCAACACACCATTTTGTAGTGATGAACAGATACATTATGTATTTAGAATATATTTCACTGGATGTATCCACTATTTTTGTTAAATCTTTGGTGCTACAAGCACACTAGTGAACATTCAAACGCAAAACTGCTGTCACTAAATCCTTTTTTGACACAGTAGAAAAAGTCCCGTGGACTGGGTAGCCCACTCAGCTCACATACTGAGTGTCCATGATTCGATCCAGGACCGTGTGGAAACGCTGGGCATGTTTCTTTATACCTGCTATCCTTGTTCATCTAGCACTAAGTAGGTACCTGGGTGTTAGTCGACTGGTGTGGGTGGCATCCTGGAGGGGGTGGCAATATACCTTAGTGCTGGGCTTTGAAATGAGCTGAGGCAGGATAACAACTCTTAACCTATAGCACTGATGCGTGTAAAAAAAAAGAGCAGATAGTAAAAATCTCAGAGAGAGAGAGAGAGAGAGAGAGAGAGAGAGAGAGAGAGAGAGAGAGAGAGAGAGAGAGAGAGAGAGAGAGAGAGAAACCAAGACTGTCCTCGGAGGGAGCTGTGTGTTTCTGCAAGAGTAGTTCAACTTCAGTGTTTTGTGCAGCTCTTTCAAAGTGGCGCTTTCATACTGGTGAAAAGCTCTTTATTCACAGGATGAGTGACACTGCCCAACACTGACATCATGGCCAGCAGTAACAGTCTGGTCGATCAGGCTCTGATCAACCGGGAGGCCTGGTCGTAGACCGGGACGCGGGGGCGTTGCTCCCTGGAATACCCTCCATGTAGATGGTGGCACTTTCACCCACAGGATGAGTGGCACTGCCCAATACTAGCATCACTGTGGCACCTTCACTCACAGGATGAGTCATTTTAGTGAAATGTTCACTTACATAATGAGTGCACTGCCATATACTGTTATTATGGCGGCACCTTCACTCACAGGATGAGTGCCAAGGCCCACTGAGACAAAATGTGAACCAGCTGACACACACACCATAACAATCTAGCCACACTAGCTACTTTTAGTGCCATTATTACGCAAGGATGGTGGTGGCAGTGAGAAAGAACATGAGCCAGGAAGAAGGAGTCTGAGAGCCAAGCCAACTGCACTGCCCACACACACATACCTCTGATATACACCTGACATTGTTTCCAGGGGGTTCCGCTAACCTCTATACCCGTACCGAGAACACACCTGATTGTCTGCACAACCAACTTGTTGCTGCTAGCTGCAAGCTCCTCAAACCAGTTACTGGCCAGCTGGGCTGGGGTTTGGACGTTGGACAGCGTGCGGCCAGTAGTAACAGCCTGATTTGGCAAGCCTTGATCCACCAAAAGCCGTGTTCCAGGATCGGGCCGTGGAGGCGTTGGCCTCCGAAAATATCCTTCATATATCCTTCAGGTCTTACAAAACCATCACAACCTAGTTGATCTGGTACGTTTTGCCAGTTCAGGACACTGGGCGCACCTCAACGCTGATAGAAATTTATAAGTGGTTTAATGGGAGCAAAGTAGATGTGTTGATGGTAGATGTTTCTGCAAGGTTGCGAGGTATCAACGTAGGCTGTTGATTAGTGGCGGTAGTATAGTATGTTGATATAACAGATGGTGGTGGTTGGTAGTGCTGGTGGTGGTAGTGATAGTAATGGTGGCAGTGTTGGTGGTGGTAGTGATAGTAATGGTGGTAGTGTTGGTGGTGGTAGTGATAGTAAAGGTGGTAGTCATAATGGCAGTGGTGGTAGTTTAGTATAATAGTGGTGGTAGTAATAGTGGTAGCGGTAATGTTGGTGGCAGTAATGATGGTGGTAGCAGTAATGCTGTTGTTGATGGTGGTAATTGAGTATGCTAGGCACACAGCATTTAGCAACACCAGCGGGGCACTGAGGTGCCAAATAATGGCTCGCAGTGACCCGGCGACTCCTACAGACACCCCACCTCCCGTGGCATCATCAGCTCCCCCCTGACGCCCCCGGTCTCCATGACACCCCCAGATACTGGGGGTCACCACAACATTCGGAGAGAAGTTTTCGTGGCAATGCAGTAAGTGCGGGTGAGTAACTGGCCTGGCATCTTGGCAGGGCCAACGCTGCAACCTTGCTGTCACCCTCAACACTAATGTCACTCTCAGTGTCACCCTCAATGCACCAATGCGCGAGTACAACATAGAAATTTACATAGATATTTAATGAGAATTTCCGATGCAAATAAAAAAAAAACGTAATGAAAGGAGGAAAACACAAGAGAAAATACAATGAGACTGATCTCACCCTGACATCTAGCATCGCCCTGACATCTAGCATCACCCTGACATCTAGCATCACCCTGACATCTAGCATCACCCTGACATCTAGCATCATCACAAAGAACCAAGGCAACTTCAACTGACCAAACAGTTAGGTATACAATGAACCAGGTATACCTCCCAGAACCACCACTACCGATTATTAAGACACATGAGTAACAGTTGGGTATCTTTACTGTTAATATGTTTCGCTTAAACAGTAGACTTCTTCAGTCAAATACAGAGGCAGCAGGTGTAGTAGTGAAATGAAGATGATGTATAAGTCCATCAGTCTTAGAGAAATAGCATTTCAGGTGGTCAGTCCCTCAGGCTGAAGGACTATTTCTCCAGGATTGATGGACTGATTACATCTTCATTTCGCTACTACATCTACTGCCTCTGTATTTGACTAAAGAAGTCTACTGTGTAGGCGAAACGTTTCAACAATAAAGACACCCAACTGTTGCACATGTGTCTTAATTATCAACTTGTCGATATTTTATACTATTTTCAACATAACCACCAACAACCACTATTACTACTACCACCACCACCACCAGCACTACTACTACTACCAGCACTACTACTACTACTACTACTAGCAGCACTACTCAACCTGAGGATGCTCCTTTCTTACGCCTATCAAGTGCGCACTTGATAAAACACTGGTGCGCAATGTATGTTCAGCTGCTGCTTGTGTGACTATCAACATCAATCTTAACGCATCACTAGCTGCTCTGAGTACAAACATACTCCACTGCCCAGTCATACACTAGCTGCTCTGAGTACAAACATACTCCACTGCCCAGTCATACACTAGCTGCTCTGAGTACAAACATACTCCACGGCCCAGTCATACACTAGCTGCTCTGAGTACAAACATAGTCCACTGCCCAGTCATACACTAGCTGCTCTGAGTACAAACATACTCCACTGCCCAGTCATACACTAGCTGCTCTGAGTACAAACATACTCCACTGCCCAGTCATACACTAGCTGCTCTGAGTACAAACATACTCCACTGCCCAGTCATACACTAGCTGCTCTGAGTACAAACATAGTCCACTGCCCAGTCATACACTAGCTGCTCTGAGTACAAACATAGTCCACTGCCCAGTCATACACTAGCTGCTCTGAGTACAAACATAGTCCACTGCCCAGTCATACACTAGCTGCTCTGAGTACAAACATACTCCACTGCCCAGTCATACACTAGCTGCTCTGAGTACAAACATACTCCACTGCCCAGTCATACACTAGCTGCTCTGAGTACAAACATACTCCACTGCCCAGTCATACACTAGCTTCTCTGAGTACAAACATACTCCACGGCCCAGTCATACACTAGGTGCTCTGAGTACAAACATACTCCACTGCCCAGTCATACACTAGCTGCTCTGAGTACAAACATACTCCACTGCCCAGTCATACACTAGC